>NC_038254.2:23841021-24168471 GCF_000004515.6 Glycine max
CTTAGAGCCAAACAGAGAAGAAAGAATAAGCCGGACCGTGAAGTCTTAGAAAAGGACAACTCTAGATCATGGGTGGGATAATCCTCTCATGAGTCTTAAGCTGTCTAGAAGCATAGGCCACCACTTGACCATTTTGCATCAACACTCCGCCTAAACCCATCTTTGATGCATCACAATACACCTCAAATGGTTCTCTCGGATTAGGAAAAACTAGCACTGGAGCGGTCATCAATCTTTCCTTAAGGGTCTGGAAACTATGCTCACACTGGGTATCCCACACAAAAGCTTGACCCTTACGAGTTAGTTTAGTCAAAGGTAGAGCCAAATTGGAGAAACCTTCTATGAATCTCCGGTAATATCCTGCTAAACCTAGAAAACTCTTAATCTCAAAAACAGACTTAGAACTCTCCCACTTAAGAACAACTTCTATCTTAGAGGGATCCACAACTATACCCCCTTGAGATATCACATGCCCTAAGAAACTAACTTTCTCTAACCAGAACTCACACTTGGACAACTTAGCATAGAGTTGTTGGTCCTTAAGGGTATGCAACACAATCTTCAAATGTTCTTCATGTTCCTCTCTAGTCTTGGAGTATACCAGAATATCGTCTATGAATAATACCACAAAACTATCAAAGTAAGGGTGAAAAACTCTATTCATGTAGTCCATAAACACTCTTGGAGCATTAGTCACACCAAAGGGCATGACTAGATACTCATAGTCACCGTAACGGGTCCTAAAAGCAGTCTTTGGTATGTCCTCAGACTTCACTCGAATCTGATGATAACCCGACCTAAGGTCTATCTTGCTAAACACACAAGCTCCTACTAGCTGGTCCATAAGGTCATTTATTCTAGGAAAATGGTACTTATTCTTAATCGTTACCTTATTCAACTGGCGATAATCCACACACAACTTCATGGTTCCATCTTTCTTCTTCACTAGCAACATTGGGGCTCCCCACGGAGACACACTAGGCCTAACAAACTGCTTATCCAACAACTCCTCTAATTGTTTCTTAAGCTCAACTAACTCTATAGGAGACATCCTATAAGGAGCTATGGATATGGGTCCAGCACCAGGTACTAAGTCTATGGAAAACTCTATCTCTCTCTCAGGTGGCAGACCGGATATATCGTCAGGAAACACTTTAGGAAACTCTCTGACAACAGGGAGGTCACACATAGAAACCTTTGTCTCTACTTCCAAGCTAGACAAGATCATGTACACTTGAGCATCTTCCTTTAAAGATGTAAAAACTTGGTTGGCAGAGATAAACATCATATCCTTACCCACTCCAAAATCATTAAACACCACACTTTTATCAAAACAGTTCAACAAGACATGGTTGGAAGATAACCAGTCCATACCATGAATAACATCAATCTGGCTCAAAGGCAAACAAATCAAATCAATCAATAATATTCTACCGGAAATCTCCACATGACAATTCAAACACACATCAGAAGTTAACATAGAACCACTAGTAGGGGTCTCTACTACTAGATCTTTATTTAGAGAAGACACATAAAGCTTAAGTTTTTCTACACACAAACAGGATATAAAGGAATGGGTGGCACCAGAATCAAACAACACATGCAAAGGAAACCCATTTATGAAACATCTACCTTGGATTAGATCTTTGAATTTCGAAGCTTCAACACCATTAAGGGTAAAGACTCTTCCTGTGGTCTTTGGATGTCTAGTTTGGTCATTCGGGCCTCCACCATTTTGCTCTTTCTTGGGTCGTGAACAATCTCTTTGAGTGTGTCCCTTTTGTCCACACTTAAAACATTTTACGCCTATATCGGGACAATTCGAGGAGATGCGCCCTGGCTTACCACATCTGTAACAAATGATATGAGTGGAGAAAGTATTGGGTTTGCTACCACTACCACCTGCAAATCCCCTAGCAACAGTCCTCTGATTGTCATGGCGGTTACCATATTGCTTAGGAGGAGTTGAATATGGTTTTCCTCGATGTTGAGGCCCATTCATTTTGTTCCTCATTGGACCTGTACTCCTATAATAGGTCGCCCTATCTCGGGAGTCTTCATCCCAAATCAGACACATGTTAACCAAAAGCGGGAACTGATGAACACCTTGGTAATTCACAGCTTGCTTCACTTCAGGTCGCAAGCCATTCAGAAACTTTACACACTTGGAACTCTCACCATCTCTCCCTTGATAATGGGGAAAGTACCTCACCAACTCCTCAAACTTGGCTGCATATTCAGCCACGGTCATGTTTCCCTGCTTAAGCTCCAAGAACTCCATCTCCTTCTTGTTCCTAACATCCTGGGGAAAGTATTTCTCCAAAAACACTCTCTTGAAACATCCCAGATCACATCTTGACCTTCAGCCTCTAGGCATTGGCGAGTATTCTCCCACCAATACTCAGCCTCTTCCACTAGAGTATATGCACCAAAAGCAACCTTTTGCCTCTCCGGACATGCCATAACTTGGAAAATTTTCTCAATTTCCCTTATCCAATTCTGAGCACCATCAGGGTTGTATCCTCCATTAAAAGAATGAGGGTTGTTTCGTTGGAAACGGTCCAACCCCTGGTACTCAACAGCTATACCAGCTTCTCCTCTATTCGGATTCCCTATAGCCTGAGCTAAGGCTTGAAGGGCATCCACTATCGCACGATCATTCCGTCCAGCAATCACTCCCTATACACACCGGGGAGTTAGACTTGGAAGGAATACACACAAACAAAGAACCACACAACAATCACAACCATCACAAATTCCTACTCAATTACTCTTGAGAGTTGATGACTCAAGACATTAACACCCACTTTCCATCATTTGCATTTTCTGATCGCTTGCCATATCATTCCATTGCCCTTCACAAATTATACAAGTGGCCAGTCTGATAATCCGTGACCCGACATTGAAATTCATGGTATAGCAGACATCAAAAAAACAAATTCAATATAACTACAACAATCAAATCTCTATAGTTCGTAGGAACACAAGTAGTGAGTAAGTGCTAATCGCAAACAACGAACATCAAACATCAACAAACAACCAACACCAAGCATTCAACAAAACAACCAGAGAATGCACAGAAAAACATGGCAGACTCACAACTCATTGGCCGAAATGTTCAACCTGGCTCTGATACCACTAAATGTAACGACCCGCCTCGTCGCTACGGTATCCACACTCTAATATTCGATAATTTCAATTTTTATAAAAAGAACTCCCTTAATTTTTTCTTATGAAAATAGAAGTGATTTTGTCACAACATAAATTCATCCAACAACACGCCATTACTTAAGAGAATATGCATAATTACATAGAAACAATAATTCGGTACATGTCATACACATAACGAAAATTAAATCTGTTCATAGATATAATTAAAATCCTAGTTTTACATCTTTAACTCAACAAAAGAAAACTTAAAAATCAACTACGGAGAAGTTGATTACAAAACACAACTCTCTCCAAAAATAACACCAACGTCATCACGTCGGCTCGGCGGCTCCTCACCAGAATCTTACTCTCTGCACCCTGCCACTGTCATTCCGCTCCCACGAACAAGGTTCGTGATCATCACAGGTATCAACCACACAATACAAAATTGCAAGGGTGAGTTCAATATAAAAAGAACCAATACCAATTCCAAATACCCACAATTAGCAAGGAACATAGGCAAACATGATAAGCATACACAACAATCATTATTCAACACTCATATCCAACAAATATTCATCATTCACATCCAACAATTACTCATCATCCATCCATGGACCCAATCAAAACTGCACAGAATGATGCATGCACCTAACTCAACACTCAGATGCAATGTGGTACGTACCAACAACAACCAAATCTCAGGAAATAGCCTAAGCGTGTCCACACGACACTCTCACTTAGGGAACTATGCTGAGTTTGTCGAGACCACCCGGTTGTGCACGTAACAGCCCCCCTCCCATAGGTGATCAGCCTGGGAGCCAAAAGGTGTTCCCTACTAGGTGACAAGCCCCCTAGTACAAAGTACACTTGGCCACAGTTACTCTATTTCCTGTGTCGTATGAGCTATGATCACGGCTAAAAGTAAGTGCCAAAGACCATGGACCAATTAAAGCGCCTAAGCATCCCCTCAGAAATGCTTAGATTCTCTAACCACGCTAGTTACCCACGTCTGGGCCATCCGACAAGGTCAGTGCACTCTACCCCCCATGACATACACTCTATACGACGTATGATCGTGGCCAAAAGCTAGTGCAAAAGACCCTGGAAGGTCAGTGCACAGTGCCCCCCACGAACATACACAACATCCAACGTATGAACGTGGCCAAAAGCTAGTGCCAAAGACCTTGGAAGGTTAGTGCATAGTGCCCCCCACGAACATACACAACATGCACATGCCAATGCATTTCCAACATCAATCAACATTCCATTTCCATGTCTTTCACAACATAAATATCATCTCATCTCAATGACATTATCAGCAACAACAACAACCTCATTTCATATTCACATATTCATCAATAATAACAATTCATGTTGACATGGTCTTTATTAACAACGTCATCTTAAATCAATATCATCACATATCAATTAAAATCCTTAATAGCGACATCAACAACAAATCGCATTCCAGACACATACACACACGCGCGTGCACACACACACACACACACACACACACACACACACACACACACACACACACACACACACACACACACACACACACACACACATACACACACACATATATATAGCTAGGTTCCCTGACCCTAACTATGGTGTTAAAACGGTAAATTTTATAATAAACTCCCCTCACCTATTGTGAGCTACCCGCAGTTTCCTCATCACGTCACTTGGATATGTCTTTTTCTTTTCCGCTCGTCGGTTCCACGCAATCCTCTACCATACCAAGACGAAGGAGACTTAATATGGATTTCAAAAAACAAAGCTAATAACAATGCTCTGGGTCAAACACCCACATCACTACATGAAAGAGCTGAGAGCATTTCAGGTTTTACAAAGGAACATCATTTGGAAATTCCGACCATGCCAATGTGACCGGGGTTCAATGTAGGTTACGAAAATAACATGCATTTCATGAAAGGATAACGTTTACAAAGTCTCTTTCTCTAGGGTTTTTCAAAGGAAGCATAAGACATGCAATGGCGGTTCCAAAGTTAGAAAAGATCCAAAGACAAGCTGAAACTAACAAGAAACAAGCGTAGAACCATGGTTACCTCGAAGGAAAACGAAAGGTCAGACTAGGGTTTCGTTCTCTACCGAAACTGTGAGCCAAGTTGGAAGATTCCACTTCGGTTGAAGGGTTCCTCTCGGTGTGGGTCTCAACCGAGAACAATGGCAGTTTGTGGTGGCTAATGGTGCCTGTGGGTGATGGAGAAAGTGCTTGGAACGTTAGAAATGACTTTGGAAGAAAGAAAGGAGAAGAAATGGTATTTTTCCTAAGCTACACAAAAGCAAAGGCTGAAATGCTTAAATAAGAAATGCTCTCGGGAATGGAAGCTTTGCGCACACTCCAGACATCTTCTCGAAGATCCCAACGGTCAGGTCGTGGAGAAGCGTCTTGTAAAGCTGCAGACCAACTTTTGAGAAGATCCAACGGTTAACGAAGGCTGGGAAGCGGTTTTACTAAGGCAGCTCATGTAGCTTCCTCAAGAAGCTTCATTAAGAGGCTTCCTCAAGAAGCTTCCTCGTGGCTTCTTTGAGAAGCTTTCTCAAGAGGCTTCTTTGAGAAGCTAGATCCTTATCTACCCACACCCCTCTATTAACTAAATTAACCTCCTTAAAAATAATCACAGATAAAAATAACGCAACAAATAATCAAACATCAAACATAATTACTAATAATATATAAATATATATATCAGGGTGTTACAATAGAAACCTCGTCTCTACATTCTCTCTCTCCAAAAATTTGCACATTTTTCATCTGTACTTTATTTGTGCATTTTCAACTTGGAAGCATCAATTATACACTGTCATACCCTAATTTCGTCCGGGGACCATCCATTGTTGGGTTGTGACCCTTGTTTGACCACTTCGAGGTACTTGGCACCCATCATTAGGCAATTCGTGAAGTTCCATGACGTGCCGGAAGTCAAAAGAAAGCATTGTAGCACAATCCGTGAAGTTCCGCGACATGCCGGAAATTAAAAGGAAGTGTTAGTGCGCAATCCGTAAAGTTCCATAACATTCCGAAAGGCAAAAAAGGGATGATTACGTAATCCGTAAGGTTTCATAACATTACGGAAAGAAAACAAGCATCATTACAAAATTCGTAAAGTTCCGTAACGTTACGGAAAAAGAATCACCAAAAAAGAGCAAGGGGTGTATTTAGTAAAAATGGGAGTGCAAATAGCAACTAGGCCCACTTGGGCCTTCCAGAAAATTCCTCCAGAAGGCGGTTGCTTTTGGAGGAAGCAACCTAGCTCGCCTGGGCGAAGGCAAGCTTCTCCCCCATTTTCCTATAAATAGGGGGAGAAGTGAAGGGGAAAAATGTTCAGCCCTCCTCGTAATTCGAGATCACTTGAAATTAGTGAAAAAAATTGTTTCCGTAAAGAAAATCTAAGTCGAGGCACTTCTGTAACGTTTTCGTAATGTTTCCGTGGGTGATTTCGCGAAGATTTTTAACCCTTCTTCGACGTTCTTCGTTCGTTCTTCGGTCTTCAACCGGTAAGTTCCCGAAATCGAACTTTTCAATTCATTCTATGTACCCTTAGTGGTCCTCATTTGTTTTCGCATGCTTTTATTTTCATTTCATTTACTTTCCGTACCCCCTTTTGACGTGCTTTAGTCATTTACTTAAGTTATTTTCTTGCCTAATCAAAGAAATAAAATAAATTTCCACCGATCATTTGAATTGTAATATCCGTTAATTTATGTTAAAATGAAATCCGACCGTTCGGTCATGCCGTAACCACGTTGGAAACCAAAAAGAGGTAAAATAATAATATAATAATAAAAAATATCTTTTAGTAAAATAAATAAAAAAAAATCAATCAGACGTTTCTCTTTGGGATTTTTCTTTCTTAATCGAATCAACTAATAACCAAAGTGAAACTAAGGCTAAAATCAATTCATAAACCAAACTTTTGTCATCGCCTAAAAAAGCCATTTTCAAAGGTCCAACGCCTTGAAATGGTCTTTTCCGCTTTTATTGGTTAAGTGTAAATTTCTAAAAAGCCTAAAATCAATATGTAACCTTGTTACCTCTTTCAAAAATAAAGAAATCATTAATGGTCCAATGCCTTAATGTTTTTCTCACTTTTCAAAAGAATCGAAAGATTGTCTAATGGTCCAACACCTTAAATGACCTTTCATTAAAAAAAAAAACATATCTTGCAAAAAAGGATAAAAAATAACCAAAATGCTTTGTTCACAAAAGAACTACGTAGGTCTGATTTTCTCATCACAATTGAGGAAAACGTAGGAGCAAAGGGAAACGCCCCTTGTCGACCACAAAAAGATAAAAACATAAAACGCATAAAAAAGACATAAGAACGTAAAAATGGAAAAGAATATAAATTGAAGTCATATTTGCACATTTGATTAAAGGTTGTCGTCCCTTGTGACGGACGTGTGCGGTGCTCAAACCTTCCCCGTGCGTAAATACAACTCCCAAACCTTTCACTTAAAGTTCGTAGATCACGTCTTTTCCGGTTTTTCTGACGTTTTCCTCAAATAAACGTTGGTGGCGACTCCGTGCGTATTCCTTTCTTGGGACACGCACCCGCAAGTCATGCGTCGCCCTCCCGCCGAAGGGTAGGTTGCGACAGTTGGCGACTCCACTTAGGACTATTTTTAGAGAGTTAGGCCATTTAATATTGTGCAAATGTTTTACCATGACTTTCTCCTTTGTTGGCTTCCCTTTATTTTTCTTATGTTCTTGTATATATAACTCTTTAATTCTTTTAGTGCATTTTAAAATGTATGCATGAGGTAAATATTTATTCATTTGATGCACACAAACACCAACATTATTTGTACACACGGTGAGTTGAAAAAAAAGGGCCCTATACCCGAGCTGATGGGAACATAAGGAGTGGAGGTGAATCTATGATCATGCTAGGTCTCTGACTTGCTTGATTACAGTGAGCCCTCATCTAGATTTTTTTGTCTTTGATAACATATTGTTGCTAGTAATATGTTCTTCGAAGGGGATGATACCTCTAGAGACCATCAAGAGAAATATGACCACCTTGGGAATTATCACTAAAAGCCTAGTTAGCTCCCTCTCATATAGGTCCCTTGAATAGAGGCACGTAGCGGGCACGCTGCGTGCCATTTTTTCACACTGCCATGCATAAGTGTCATGTACCCTTTTGCTTATATTTTGTGAATATTGTCATACTATGTACATTCCTGTGTTGCGCCTTTCGCATATGCATCACGCATGGGTTCTGTCTTGATCCCCTCTCTTTAATAAACCGACGGAGGGTCCGTGTCACCTTCTTAAATACATACGTTGGTCACTTTGCTACCCCAAGACGTTGTATCTAAGAAGGAGACAATTTCCCGGGCTCCCGTATTCATGAATTGCATCTGTGTCATATGCATTTCTTCATGCATTCATCCATTCCACCCATGATAGATGTCGGAGTTTTGTTTCGCACCGATTTTTGTTCACTTTAGTAAAACATGGGATCAAGTCAAATGCCTTCGCTTTAAAAGAGGTTCTATCAAGTCAAGGTTAAGAGCCTAGGGATCACCAGTCTAAAAGAGTTAGGGCAGTTGATGGGTCAGCTCCAGCGGCAAGCTTTTCGCAAAGCTTACGGTAAAATCTGGGATCTAGCCATGGTAGAAGTCTTCACATAGGCCATTGCCTCCCTCACCCAGTATTATGATCAGCCGTAGAGGTGCTTCACCTTTGGGGACTTCTAGCTATCACCCATGGTGGAAGAATTTGAAGAGATCCTAGGATGCCCTCTAGGGGGGAGGAAACCATACCTCTTCACAGGGTTCTATCCCTTATTAGCTAGAATTTCCAAGATAGTCCAAATCTCAGCGCATGAATTAGAGCACAGGAAGCAAGTCGAAAATGGGGTGGTTGGAATACCGAGAAAATATTTGGAGGCAAAAGCAAGAATCTTGGCAGGTAAAGGCGAGTGGGCCCCGTTCATAGATATTCTCGCACTGTTGATTTTCGGAGGAGTCCTCTTTCCGAATGTGGATGGGTTGGTGGACCTGGCAGTGATCGACGCTTTTCTCGCCTATCATAACCACAAGGAAAGCCCAGTTGTCACTATCCTAGCCGACCTATATGACACCTTCAACCGAAGATGTGAAAAGAGCAATACAAGGATTGTTTGTTGTACTCCAGATCTTTATGTATGGTTAGTTTCACACCTTTTTCGTCAAGAGGTGAGGCATGCTTGCCCACTAGAAAGCCACCGTTCATGCACAGAGAAAGGAGGGGCAAATTGGGACCAACTCTTAGCAAACAAAGAAGGAGCATCTGTCAACTGGTTCCCTCGATGGAAGGAAGGAAAAACCAGAGTTCTTATTTCATGCGGAGGATTTCCAAATGTTCCCTTGATGGGGACGAGGGGTTGCATCAGCTACAATCTCGTTCTTGCTATAAGAAAACTTGGCTACCCTATGAGAGGGGCGCCACTAGAGGATGAGCTCGCACCTGTCATTTCACAAGGCTTCAATAAGACGAACGTGGAGACACTTCAGAAGGCCCACAAGGCATGGGAGGTGTTGCAAAAAAAGGACAAGGAACTCAGGGGCAGTAACAATGGGCCCATCGGTGGCTATCGTAAGTAGTTAAAAGCCCACATGCAAGGTTTGGATTGGCTCCCGAGTTTGAGAACCGCTAAAAGGGAGGAAGTTGAGGCACCAGAGGAAGACGAAGAGGTGCTGGCCCTTAGGACGAAACTCAAGCAAGCTCAAACAGTCAAAGAAAGGTTCAAATCAGCAGCTCTTAAAATCCGAAAGGAGAATGTCGAACTGAGAGATATAAATATAGCTACCACCAAGGCTTTGGAACAAGAGACCAAGAGGGCTCGTAGGGAAGAGCACGGCCGGAACAAGTTCCGAGGGGCTCTGTGGGGTAGCAACAACGAGCTTAAACTCCAAAGAGAGGAAAGGGACCAATCACGAGTAGACAGTTTGATCTTGAAAGATGAATTGAAGGCTTGCTCGAGGTCCAAAAGAAGTTTGTCTCAGTGGTTATGCGAGACAGAGACCAACATGTTAGCTATTATCACCAAGTACCAAGAAGAACTAAATCTAGCCACGGCCCACGAGCATATAGTGGCGGACGAGTCTGCCCAAGTGTACGCAGAAAAGGAGGCTAGAGGAAGGGTGATCGACTCATTACATCAAGAGGCAACAATGTGGATGGACCGATTCGCTCTTACCTTGAACGGGAGTCAAGAACTTCCCCGATTACTAGCCAAGGCCAAAGCAATGGCGGATACCTACTCCGCCCCCGAGGAGATCCACGGACTTCTCAGCTATTGTCAGCATATGATAGACTTAATGGCCCATATAATCAAAAACCGCTAGGAAGTTTGTGTTGTCACTCAAATCTTGACTAGTTATAAACTTTCTGAATAAAATGAGTTTATCCCATGTTTTTACTCCAAAGATCAGTGCGAATCAAGTCACTCCCGCATTTTGTCTCTAGCATGCATTCATATCATGCATCGCATAAGCATCTCTTCATGGCATCATAATATCGTTCCTGCATTTGTCCGTTATCATGTTCCAACATCACATTTTGCATGAGTCATTGCATCATCATGCATATGCGTTCAACATACTTTTTGTTCTACAAACTGCATACCTTTTGTTTTCATGTTTGCTCATGCATGATCCTTGCATTTTCCTCTGCAAAACAAAAACAAAAAAAGGGGAAGCATGAAAAGTCATGATACATTCTTGGTTGCATATATTCGGTTCCATGAGCCAACCATGTTGGGATCATAAACCCGTTTCACTTAAAAACAAATTGAGTGAACATGGTACCTAATGCATGATTAACTAAGAAAAGATGTTTCTTCGGGCATCTCAAATTCATAATTGCATTTTCCATGCACCGCTTAAAGTATGCCCGAGTCATTCATCCCTATGAAAGGTTGTTGAAGTATTGGCGGTCAGAATTGTCATTCCTTGGATTATAGGGTTGAACTAAGCTCATGCTTTTTCGAAAAAAGTTCATCAAGTCAAGTTGAAGTATGGAAGTAACCATCTTGCAAAAATTGGGGCAAAAGATGAATTGAGTTACATCACTGCTTCGTCTACTGCCAAACACATTTAGGACTGTTGATGTCCTTGTTACTTCCAGTTTCACCTTGACAAAGATGTCATGCACCATGTTGAAAATCTAAATTGATTCAACCACATGTCCTGCATAAAAATTTTCAATACTTCAACTGTGCATCATTCACATACATCCATGCTTTTCATTGGTTGCATTGCTCATTGCATTCTTTCCTTGAAAAAAAATAAGAAATAAAATAAAATAAAATAAAATAAAAATGAACTTAATCATTGTTATCAAAAAGAAAAGAACACACTTTACGGCGCCCTTGCCAAACTCGTGCTAGAGCTAGAGTAATGAGTGAAGTAGAGGAGGTGCAAGAGTAGAGGAAGGCCGACATGGAGGCCATGAAAGAGAAAATGGCCACAATGATGGAGGCCATGGTGAGCATGAAGAAGATAATGGAAGCCAATGTGGTTGCAGTTGCCGCTACCAGCGCTGTTGCTAAGGTGAATCCGATGCCCCCATCTGATCTCAACCAAATGAATCATCCAACCTCAGATATGGTAGGCAAAGATTTGGGAAGTACGGGCGGCCCCCATGATGTGCAAATTCAAAACGAGCACGCCTTCCCACCATATGGCTTGCCTGTCAACTATACGCCACCCAACGTGGTGTACACTCCCAATAAGAATGTCAATAACTCCACTCCTATACTCATTGAGAGCCAACAACCCCAAACTGATCATGCACATGTCTTTTAAACCGTGGGGGAGACACATGAAATTCCCCACCACAATCTAGCCGACTTCGAGCCTTGCCTCGGGTATACCACTGAAAGGCACGCAGTTGGTGGTATACCCCTGCGAAGCACTTTGGAGGGTCCTCAGTATCACCCACAACTACACCTCTTGCATTCCACAACAAGTGAAAACCCTCACACTATGGCAGGAATAGGAAAGTTGGATCATATAAAGGAAAGGCTCAAGGACATTGAAGGAGGCGAAGATTATGCCTTTGCTAACCTAGAAGAGTTGTTCCTTGTACCCAATATCATCACCCCTCCCAAGTTCAAAGTGGCAGACTTTGACAAGTACAAGAGGACTACATGCCCCAAGAACCATCTAAAGATGTATTGTCGGAAGATGGGGGCATACACAAAAGATGAGAAACTGCTGATGCATTTCTTCTAAGAAAGTCTCACTGGGACAGCTGTCACCTGGTATACTAACTTAGGAACCTTCCCGAGTCCATTCTTGGAAGGACCTAATGGTTGCCTTCGTTGGGCAACATCAATACAATTCTAATATGGCTCCGGATAGGATGCAACTACAAAAACATGTGCAAAGAGGGGGGGGGGGGGGGCACGGATCTTTCAAAGAATACGCCCAAAGATGGAGAGACTTGGCAACTCAAGTGGCACCTCCAATGACGGAGAAAGAAATGATAACAATGATAGTAGACACATTACTAGTGCTCTATTGTGGAAATGGTGGGTTACACACCTTCAAACTTTACGGATTTGGTCTTCGCCGGTGAAAAGATCGAAGTGGGTCTGGAAAGAGGCAAATTTAATAATCCTGCCTTGATGAATGAGAAAACTAGGGCAAATGAAGAGGGTGAGAATGAAGGAGAAACTCATGTTGCAATTGCCATTACTACATGGCCAAACTTCCCACCAGCCCAACAATGTCATTACTCAGCCAATAACAAACCCTCTCCTTACCCACCACCCAGTTATCCACAAAGGCCATCCCTAAATCAACCACAAAACCCACCTACCACACGACCAATGCTAAACACCACCTTTAGCACAAACCAAAACACCAACCAAGAAATGAGTTTTGCAGTGAAAAAAAACCTGTAGAATTCACCCCAATTCCGGTGTCCTATGTTGACTTGCTCCCATATCCACTCGATAATGCAATGGTAGCTGTCATACCCTAATTTCGTCCGGGGACCTTTGCTTGATGACATGCGACTTTTGTCTGGTCCTTGTGAGGTGCTTGGCACCCATCATTAGGCAATTTGTGAAATTCCGGGATGTGCCGGAAAACAAAAGAAAATATTGATGCACAATTCGTAAAGTTCCGTGACACACCGGAAATCAAATGGAAGCATTGTTGCACGATTAGTGAGGTTCCGTAACATTCCGTAAGTCAAAAAGGGGATGATTATGTAATCCACAAGGTTCCGTAACATTACGGAAAGAAAACAAGTATCGTTACGAAATTCGTAAGTTTCCGTAACTTTACGAAAAAAGAATTACCAAAAAAAAGGTAGGGGGTGTACTTAGTAAAAATGGGGGTGCAAATAGCAACCAGGCCCACTTGGGCCCTCCAGAAGATTCCTCCAGAAGGCTGTTGCTTCTGGAGGAAGCAACCCTGCTCGCCTGGGCGAGCTGGGTGGCAAGCTTCTCCCCCAATTTTCTATAAATAGGGGGAGAAGTGAAGTGAAAAAGGGTTCAGCCCCTTAGGCACTTCTCTCTCTTTTGAATTTGCTTGGAAAAATTGTTTCTGTGAAGAAAATCCAAGCCGAGGCGCTTCCGAAACGTTTCCGTAACATTTCTGTGAGGAATTTCGCGAAGATTTCGACCGTTCTTTGGCGTTCTTCATTCGTTCTTCATCGTTCTTCGATCTTCAACGGGTAAGTACCTCGAACCAAGCTTTTCGATTCATTCTATGTACCCGTGGTGGTCCACATTGTGTTTCGTGTATTTTTATTCTCGTTTCATTTACTTTTTATACCCCCTTTTGACGTGCTTAAGCCATTTTATTTAAGTCATTTCTCGCTTAACCTAAAAAATAAAATAAATTTCCACCGATCGTTTGAATTGTATTATCCGTTAACTTCGGTTAAAATGAATTCCGACCGTTCGGTCATGCCATAACCACGTTGGAAATCAAAAAAGAGGTAAAATAATAATATAATAATCAAAAAACGTCTTTTAGTAAAATAAAGCGAAAAATCAATCGGACGTTTTCTCTTTGGGATTTCTCATTCTTAATTGAACTGACTAATAACTAAAGTGAAACTAAGGCTAAAATCAACTCGCCTAGTTAAGCTCGTCCATAAAAATAGGTTTTTGAAGTTTATCATTTCAATTTCTTACAAAGTAAAATGGATCATTTTCAAGGTCCAACGCCTTAAAATGATCACCTTTTTAGTAAAAAAGAATCACTTGATAAGAAAGAACTACGTAGGTCTGATTTCCTCATCGCAATTGAGGAATACGTAGGAGCAAAGGGAAACACCCTTGTCAACCACAAAAAGAGAAAAAATATAAAAAAGGGTATAAAGGATATAAAGACATAAAAAGGGAACATAAAAATCAAGGTCATGTTTGCACATTCGATTAAAGGCTGCCGTCCCTTGGGACGGACGTGTGGGGTGCTAATACCTTCCCCGTGCGTAAATACAACTCCCGAACCTTTCACTTAAAAGTTCGTAGATCACGTCTTTTCCGGTTTTTCCGACGTTTTCCTCAAATAAACGTTGGTGGCGACTCCGCGCGTATTCCTTTCGTGGAACACGCATCCTGCCGAAGGGTAGGTTGCGACAGTTGGTGACTCCACTGGGGACTAGTTTTTAGAGAGTTAGGCCATTTAAATCTTGTGCAATGTTTTATCGTGACTTTCTCCTTTGTTGGTTTCCCTTTATTTGTCTTATGTTCTTGTGTATATAAACTCTTTGTTGCTTTTAGTGCGTTTTAAAATGTATGCATGAGGTAAATATTTATTCATTTGATGCACACAAACACCAACACTATTTGCACACACTGTGAGTTGAAAAAGGGCCCTATACCCGGGTTCATAGGAACATAAGGAGTGGAGGTGAATCTGTGATCATGCTAGGTCTCCGACTTGCTTGACTACAGTGAACCCTCATCTAGAGTTTTCCTCTTTGAAAACATATTGTTGCTAGTAGTCCCTACTGCTGCTGCATGTTCTTTGAAGGGGATAATACCTCTAGAAACCATCAAGAGAGATATGACTACCTTGGGGGTTATCACTAAAATGCCTAGTTAGCTCTCTCCCTTATAGGTCCCTTAAATAGGGGCACGGAGCAAACACGCTGCGTGCCATTTTTCACACTGCCATGCATAAGTATCATATACCCTTTTGCTTATGTTCAGCGAATATTGTCATACTATGTACATTCCCGCATTGCGCCTTTTGCATATGCATCGCATACGGGTTCTGTCTTGATCCTCTCTATAGACAAATCAACGGAGGGTACGGGTCACCGTTTTAAATACATACGTTGGGGCACTTTGCTACCCCTAGACGTTGTGTCTAAGAAGGAAACAATCTCTCGGGCTCCCGTATTCGTAAATTGCATCTGTGTCATATGCATTTCTTCATGCATTCATCCATTCCACCCATGATAGATGTCGGAGTTTTGATTCGCACTAGATTTTATTTCACTTTAGTAAAACATGGGATCGAGTCAAAAGCCTTCGCTTAAAAAGAGGTTCTATCAAGTCAAAATCAAGAGCTTAGAGGTCACTAGTTTACGAGAGTTGGGGCAATTAATGGGTTAACTTCAACGGCAAGCCTTCTGCAAAGCCTACGGTAAGATTTGGGACCTAGCTATGGTAGAAGTCTCCATGGAACCGATTGCATCCCTTTCCCAGTATTATGACCAGCCCCTAAGGTGCTTCACATTCGAGGACTTCCAGCTAGTGTCGACTGTGAAAGAGTTTGAAGAAATCCTGGGATGCCCACTGGGAGGAAGGAAGCCATATCTTTTCTCTAGGTTCTATCCTTCCACGACAAGAGTTGCCAAGGTAGTGAACATCTCAGCACAAGAGTTGGACCGGGTAAAGCAAAATAGGAATGGGGTAGTCGGAGTACCAAGGAAGTGTTTGGAGGAAAGGGCAAAGGCCTTGGAAAATCAAGGCAAATGGGCTTTCTTTTATTGACATCTTGGCGCTTTTGATCTTTGGAGTTGTCCTCTTTCCGAATATGGAAGGGTTAGTGGACCTAGCAGTGATTGACGCTTTCCTCGCCTTTCATCATGGCAAGGAAAGCCCGGTCGTCGCCATTTTGGCCATGTATGACACGTTCGACCGGGGATGTGAAAAGAGCAGCGCAAGAAATGTTTGTTGTGCACTGGCTCTCCATGTGTGGCTGGTTTCACACCTTTTTTCTCCAAGAAGGTAGGCCCGTCTATCCGCTACAAGGTCACCGCTCGTGCGTCGAAAAAGGAAAGGCGAATTGAGACCAACTCTTGGCTAGCATGGAGGGGCGTCTATTAATTGGTTCCCTCACTAGAAGGAAGGAAGAATCAGGATTCTATCTTCATGCGAAGGATGTCCAAATGTTCCCTTGATGGGAACAAGGGGTTGTATTAATTATAATCCCGTCCTCGCCATAAGAAAGCTTGGCTACCCCATGAGAGGAGTGCCATCAGACGAAAGCATCACGCCTTTCATCGCACGGGGTTTCAGTGACCACAATGCGAGGGTACTCCAAGGAGTTCGCAAGGCATGGGATGCAGCGTGAAGAAAGGACAAAGAGCTTAGGGGAAGTAGTAATGGGATCATCGGCGGCTATCATAAGCGGCTGAGAGTCCGGACACAAGGATTGGATTGGCTCCCAAATCTAAAGACTGTGAGAGACAATGAGGTTAAAGCTTCGGAAGAAAGTGATGAGGTACAAGCCCTAAAGGCAAAGCTTGAAAGAGCCCGGGTAGTCAAAGAGAAGTTCAAGTCCATAGCGATCAAAGTCTGAAGAGAGTATGATGAACTAAGGGACGTCAATATGGCCACCGATGAAGCCTTGGAATGAGAAACCAAGAAGGCTCGAAAGGAAGAACACGACCAAAACAAGTTTTGAGGGGCTTTATAGGGCAGCAATAGTGAGCTCAAACTCCGAAGAGGTGAAAGGAATCATCACGGGTCAAAGGCATGATCTGGAAGGACGAGCTAAAGGCTTGCCTTAGGTCGAAAAGAAATTTGTCCCAATAGTTAAAATGAGACTGAAGGGAATATGTGGGCCATCATCGATGAGTGCAAAGAGAAGCTAAATCTAGCGGCGACTCACGAGCAAAGGCTAGAGGATGAGTACGCCAAGATATCAGCAGAAAGGGAAGCAAGGGAAAGGGTAATTGATTCGTTGCACCAAGAGGCAACAATGTGGATGGACCGATTTGCTCTTACTTTGAACAGGAGTCAAGAACTTCCCCGATTGCTAGCCAAGGCCAAAGCAATGGCGGACACCTACTCCGCCCCCGAGGAGATCCACGGACTTCTCAGCTATTGTCAGCATATGATAGACTTAATGGACCATATGATTAGAAACCGCTAGGAAGTTTGTATTGTCGCTCAGATCTTGACTAGTTATAACTTTTTGAATAAAATGAGTTTATCCCACGTTTTTACTCCAAAAATCAGTACAAATCAAGTCACTCCCGCATTTTATCTCTAGCATGCATTGTATGTTGGTCTCGTCCTTTGTCACGGGAAGCCGGAAGGTCCATATCACCTTCTTAATTGTACACATGGGGCACTGCGCCCCCAAATGCGCAAGTAAGAAGAGATAATTTTCCGGGCTCTCGTGTCCGTAAAATGCATTCATATCATGCATCGCATAAGCATCTCTTCATAACATCATAATGAACATATCGTTCTTGCATTTGTCCGTTATCATATTCCAGCCTTACATTTTGCATGAGTCATGGCATCATCATGCATATGCGTTCAACAAACTTTTTGATCTGCAAAATTGCATACCATTTGTTTTCCTCTACAAAACAAAAACAAAAAAGGGGAAGCGTGAAACTTCACACTACATTCTTAGTTGCATGTATTAGGCACCATGAGCCAACCATGTTGGGATCATAAACCCATTTCTAAAAAAAAAAAAAAACACACAACAACAAAACAAAATAATTGAACATGGTACCTAATGCATGGTTAACTAGGAAATGGTGTTTCTTCGGGCATCTCAATTTCATAATTACATTTTCCTTGCATAGCTTAAAGTATGCCCGAGTCATTCATCCCTACGAGATGTTGTTGAAGTATTGGCGATCAGAATTGTCATTCCTTGGATTATAGGGTTGAACCAAGCTCATGCTTTTACAAAAAGGTTCATCAAAGTCAAGTTATGGAAGTAACCGTCTTGCAAAATTGGGGCAAAAGATGAATCGAGTCACATCACTGCTTCGTCTACTGCCAAACATATTTAGGATTGTTGATGTCCTTGTTACTTCTAGTTTCACCTTGACAAAAATGTCATGGACCATGTTGAAAATCTAAATTGATTCAACCCCATATCCTGCGTAAAAATTCACAATACTTCAACTGTACATCATTCGCATACATCCATGCTTTTCATTGGTTGCATTGCTCATTGCATTCTTTCCTTGAAAAATAAAATAAAATAAAATAAAATAAAATAAAATAAAATGAACTTAATCATTGTTATCAAAAAGAAAAGGACAGGCTTTACGGCGCCCTTACCGAACTCGTGCTAGAGCTAGAGTAATGGGTGAAGCAGAGGAGGTGCAAGAGAAGATGAAGGCCGACATGGAGGCCATGAAAGAGCAAATGGCCACAATGATGGAGGCCATGATGAGCATGAAGAAGATAATGGAAGCCAATGCGGTTATAGTTGCCGCTACTAGCGCTGTCGCTAAGGTGAACCCGATGCTCCCATCTGGCCTCAAGCAAATGAATCATCCAACGTCAAATATCGTAGGCAAAGATTTGGGAAGTACGAACGACCCCATGATGTGCAAATTCAAAACGAGCACGCCTTCCCGTCATATGGCTTGCCTCTCAACTATACGCCACCCAATGGCATACACTCTCAATGAAAATCTCAATAACTCCACTCCCATACTCATTAAGAGCCAACAACCTCAATCTGACCATGCACATGTCTCTCGACCCATGGAGGAGACACATGAAATTCCCCACCACAATCTAGCCGACTTCGAGCCTTGCCTCGGATATGCCGCTGAAGGGCAAGCAGTTGGTGGTATACCCCTGCAAAACACTTTGGAGGGCCCTCAGTATCATCCACAACCACAACCCTCACGTTCCACAGCGATTAAAAACCCTCATGACTATGGCAGGAATGGGAAAGTTGGATCATCTAGAGGAAAGGCTCAGGGCCATTGAAGGAGGTGAAGATTATGCCTTTGCTAACCTAGAAGAGTTGTTCTTAGTACCCAATATCATCACCCCTCCCAAGTTCAAGGTGCTGGACTTTGACAAGTACAAGGGGACTACTTGTCCCAAGAACCATCTAAAGATGTATTGTCAGAAGATGGGGGAATACGCAAAAGATGAGGAATTGCTGATACATTCCTTCCAAGAAAGTCTTACTAGGGTAGCTGTTACCTGGTACACTAACTTGGAACTTTCCCGAGTCCATTCTTGGAAGGACCTAATGGTTGCCTTTGTCAGGCAGTATCAGTACAATTTTGATATGGTTCCGGATAGGATGCAACTACAGAACATGTGCAAAAAGGGGGACGGATCTTTCAAAGAACACGCCCAAAAGGTGGAGGGATCTGGCGGCCCAGGTGGTACCCCCAATGATGGAAAGGGAGACGATAATCGTGATGGTAGACACATTATCGATATTCTACTATGAAAAGATGGTGGGCTACGCACCCTCAAAGCTTTGCTGATTTGGTCTTCGCCAGTGAAAGGATCGATGTGGGTCCGAAAAGAGGCAAATTTGATCATCCTACTAGGACGACTGAGAAAACTGGGGCAAATGAAGAGGGTGAGAAAGAGGGAGAAACCCATGCTGTGACTGCCATTCCTATACGGCCAAGTTTCCCACCAACCCTACAATGTCTTTACTCAGCCAATAACAAACCTTCTCCTTACCCACCGCCCAGTTATCCACAAAGGCCATCCCTAAATCAACCACAAAGTCTGTCTACCGCACTTCCAATGACGAACACCACCTTTCGCACAAACCAAAAACACCAACCAAAAAATGAATTTTTGCAGCGAGAAAGCCTGTAGAATTCACCCCAATTCCAGTGTCCTATGCTGACTTGATCCCATATCTACTTGATAATTCAATGGTAGTCATAACCCTAGCCAAGGTTCATCAACCTCCATTTCTCCGAGAATACGACTCGAAACGCAACGTGTGCTTGTCACGGAGAAGCCCCGGGGCGTTCCATTGAGCATTATAGGGCTCTGAAGCGTAAGGTGCAAGGTCAAATTGATGCGGGCTGGCTGAAATTTGAGGAGAATCGCGTGTAAATCCTGACATTGACAAGAGATGCCACACATGGGGCAATTTTGAAGGCTGTTGTTAGGTGTCTCTAATGACTCATCAGGGTTTCCAAGTTTATGCCATTATTGTAAACCACAGTTTCAATGTTAAATGAAATGGATAAAGTTGATATCTTTGTCCCTCATCCTCTCACAAACGCATGTTTGCTTATTCAACTTTCACCGGAATGTGGGTGCAAGCCATTGGTCTGTTTGCTCAAGCGACCTGCGCTCCTGAGTGTTGACTTCCAAGACTGTTCAATCAGAGATTACTCGTCTTGCACGTTGGTGGGGGTGCCGTAAAACAACGAGTAAAGTTCAAAACAAATAAGTTTCAAAATAAAAAAATGAGTTTCAAAATAAAAAATAAAAAAGGCATTTGATTGACTGTGTTTTCAAGTACAAATATAGACGTTCATGTGACCTCATTTTGTCTTTTAGAGAGAAGTGAGTTATCAAGGATAGGATGTTGGACAAATGGCCTCAGTTACCTTAAGAAAAAGGGGGGTTGAATTAAGATGCAAAGACTATTCCCCAATTGAACTATCACTCTTTCTTTTTGGATTAACAATGCACCCTTAACATGAATTACTCAAAAGACAATTCAAAATAAACTTCTTTAAAGCAAAAGATAAATAGCAATAAATAAAAGAAGTTTAAAGGAAGAGAGGAATGCAAACTTGATTTATACTGGTTCGGCCACTTCCCGCGCCTACGTCCAGTCCTCAAGCAACCCACTTGAGATTTTCCACTCTCTTTGTAAAACTCCTTTTACAAAGCCTGAACCACACAGGGACAACCCTTCCCTTGTGTTCAGGAATCCTCTACAACAAGAGACCCACAGTCTCTTAATCCCTTTTCAGAAGTAAGAAGAAGAGAAGAAGAAATCTCTCTTAAAAAAGAGATTGTACAATGAAGACCAATCAAAATTCCTTATTGAATATGCAAGTGGTTGACCAAGGAATCTTTTTGAGAGGATAAGACAGTTCAGTTCAGAAAAACTCTTAATCTTTTGAGAGGATAAACTTTGTGGGCAATGAAAACTCTCTTTAAATTTGTGCTTCCAAGCCACCTTTGATGCCCATTCATAAACCATTTGAATAGATGTGACTCTTGGAAATTATTTTCCGAAAATCCCCTCTTGTAATCGATTACAAGACTTGTGTAAACGATTACAGGTTTTAAAATTTTGAATTAAAACATTTTCAACTGCTGGTAATCGATTACCAGAGAGCAAATCTCAATTTGATATAATAGAATTCTTTGGTCAAACCTTTTGTTTTTCAATTTGGAAACTTCTTCCTAAGATTCTAGAGATCAACTTGATCATATATCTTGATTTCTTGTCTCGAATAAAACTTGGAAGCACTTGATCCTTTGGCATCATCAAAACATCAAAACATGTTGCTTCTACATAGGAGTCATTTGACTTAATCCATCGAAAAATCCTTCAACTATTTCTCGTCCTTGAAAAAATTCTTTTTGCAAGAATCAACTCCTTCTTTCATTCTTCCTCACTATGAGGCTATGAAAACAAGACAACGATTGGTACCTCAAAGCCTTACACTGGGGCAATGAGGGGCATCGTGCATGAGCCTCAAGTGAACCTAGGGGCAGATTAGAAGTTCTCACCCAACAGGTTCCCTCCTACAAGGTCATGACGAAAGACAACGATTGGTACCTCAAAGCCTTACACTGGGGCAATGAGGGGCACCGTGCATAAGCCTCAAGTGAACATAGGGGCCGATCAAAAGTTCTCACCCATCGATGTTTTTAAAAAAAAAAAAGGGGGACAAACCCTAGGATTTCAATGGATTGATTAAACATCAAACGACTCCATTGCGGTCACTCCAAAATGGTCAAATGACTAAATCAAACAGAACAACACTCAGAGGGAGTTCTCGGAGAGATTTGCAAAAGATAGGATAAGGTTGCATGGACTATCACCTCTTTCAAAAGGACAGTCAATCTGTGTTTTCCAAAAAATTAAATCAAAATCAAAATCACAAAATAGGGAAAGAATGTCATGAACATTGTACAACTTTCCATTACATTGCATTGTTTCATATGAAGTCCGCATTTACCAAATTTCACGACCAAGGTTGCATGCATCTGCATCCCTAAAAATCATGTTAACTACATAGATTTCCTACATCTAATGTCCAAATCTTGTGGATTTGGGATGACCGGCCCTCTCGATGAGTCGATCTCTTGTTTTCTCATAAGGGTGGACCCTTGGGTACTTGTACCTATCGCCTTTAGAGGACTACACATCCTCGCCTTGAGAGGACTGCACGTCCTCACCTTGAGAGAACTACACGTCCTCGCCTTGAAAGGACTACATGTCCTCACCATCAGAGGGCTGCACGCCCTCACCTCCAGAGGACTACACGTCCTCGCCTTGAGAGGGCTACCCGCCCTCGCCTTGGGTACTAGTTACCCTCACCTTCAGAGGACTACATGTCCTCACCTTCGTAGGGCTACATGCCCTCGCCTTTAGAGGACCACACATCCTCACCTTCAGAGGGCTACACGCCCTCGCCATCAGAGGACAGCATGTCCTCACCTTCGTAGGGCTACACGCCCTCACCTTTAGAGGACTACACGTCCTTGCCAACAGAGGGCCCTCACCTTCAGTGTGCTCCACATCTACACCTTATGAGAATTTAAGGTCCTCTGTCCTTAAATGCTTAACCGAGACTTGCACTCCCGGTTAAGGGGCCAGTAGTTTCCTTTTAACGGTTCCTAGGCCACCCCCTGATATTGGAGGAGGGCCAACTGTGCGAGCACAACCAGAGAGGGAGGCTGTCACACAGCTACTATGCATACCGGGGCAAGATTTCACTCGTACCGCTGCAAAGAGACGAGTGCGGACCATGCGCACCAACATGACCATTCTTACACAGATATAGATGACATTGCTACTTAGCAACATTCTGCCCAGCGACCGCAATGTCAATCTCCCCCTGCAAAAGTATCAGTTGGTCTGTGTCGTCCCGACATGGGTAAGTATGCATATGGTTCAACTGATTTCTGATACCATCTATTGTTTGCAGGGATCGCACCCACAAAGACACCCAGTGGACCGGAAAAGTCCAACAGGGCCCTGGGGTTTCCAGCTCTGGTTACGGGCCTCTATCAGTCCTACAGGGTGCCCGTACCCCCCTGGCAAGGTCACGTCATCATAGGTAAGTATGCACATTGCTCAACTGATTTCTGATTTCATCTATTGTTTGCAGGGATCGCGCCTGCAAGACACCCAGTGGACCCGAAGAAGTCCAACAGGGTCTTGGAGTTGTCAAGCTCTAATTACGGGTCTCTGTCAGTTCTACGGAGTACCTGTCACCTCCAGCAAGGGCATCAGACCCCCTACTAATCGAGCTTTCATCAAGAAGTACTGCGCCCCCAGACGGGCGCAGGGCGAGACACCACAGTAGCATTGGGATGGCCGGTAGCGGGCAATAGACGCACCGCCACCACCTCTAGAGTTCACCTCTACTCATCCACAAAAAGGTTTGAGTATTGCCTACACCAAGTCCAAAGCCAAAGGTAAGCAAAGTACTAGGTCAGTGACCGACAAGTCATAAGGCGTCCAGCTCAAGACGTTAAAGAAGCGCTACTAGGAGGCAACCTAGTACCTTTTGAATCTATGCTTGTTATTTGATCACTTTTTATAGTAGGACGCACCTAGTTGCTCATGATCCTGGGAATTTAAATAAAACAAGCGCAAGCTCGGAAGGTAGTCATACCTCACAAAATATATATATGTATGTTTAGGTAGTGAAAATACCTTAGATATGCATGTATGTAAACAAAAAAACACTTCACAAAATATATATATGTATGTTTAGGTAGAAAGATACCTTAGATATGCATGTATGTAAACAAAAAATACTTCACAAAATATATATATGTATGTTTAGGTAGAAAGATACCTTGGATATGCATGTATATAGCAAAAATACCTTACAAAACATATATATGTATGTTTAGGTAGCAAGATACCTTGGATATGCGTGTATATAGCAAAAATACCTCACAAAAATATACACATGTTTAGGTAGCAAAATACCTCATGAAAAAAAAAGAAAAAAAAACAAAAAAAACAAACAAGAAAAAGAAATAAACAAATGATAATGATAAAAAAAAAGGAAGAAAAAAAAAGAAAAATAAGTTGTCTAGCTGAAAAACCAACATGCTTGTGAAAAGAGATGACTTCCAACTCTTCTTTGAAAAAAAAAAAATTCGCTGATCATAGCTAGTTTTTGAAAAAATGTGTGTACACCTGAAGGGTGAATGCTGTGAAATTTTCCCGAGTACCCAAAATGGACTAGGATGAATGCAAAAATTGATAAAAGAACATATTTTGGAAACATTGGGTTGATTTAAAATAGAGGAAATGAATCCTGAGCCCTAGCATCACATGACCATAAAAATTTGACACTTGAGTGTCCGCATAGGTGCATGCATGACCAGTTTTGCATAAAATTTCCAAATCATCATTTTTGCATTTGTGTCATGGAAATAATGTGGGGCATCCCTTTTTATCCTTGGACCAAACCAAACCCTGACATGTATCATGTCTAGCCATTCTACGAGCCTTGAACCAAAATCCTAACTCACCATAATCCTTACCCTCGGAAGCAAAAAAGAAGAGAAGGAAAAATTCCAATCAAAGAAAAAAGAAAAGAAGGAAAAATTCCAATCAAAGAAAAAAGAAAAGAAGGAAAATTTCCAATCAAAGAGAAAACAAAAAGAAAAGAAAGAAAATTCCCAATCAAAGAATGGGAGAAAGTAAAAAAGGAAGAAGAAGAAGGAAAGAAAGCTCCTGATCAAGGATCGAAAGAAAACAGAAGAAATACGCAGAAAGGTCTTTGAACCAGACAATATCTGAACAATACAGAATTGTCACCAAATGAACAAAAAGAAGGAAAGGAAACCACGACCTAAAGTGGTCTTCTCCCTTTGATTACCAACCAAAATCTTGTGCGTCGGTGACTTGTTCGCCTCGCGCAAAACAGAAACAGAAAAGGAAAAGGCCAAAAACACACAAAAGCCGAAAAACCCACCAAAAGAACCCATTCCCAAGGGAAGTCCTATTGATCCATGATCATGCATGTAATTTTTGATTTGATAGGAAATAATTTGCAAAGTCAAGTCATGACATATCTATGGTTCGGAATTAGGATGAAACACTTACGTGTGCGAGATTGATACACTTTGAGTGATTTTCTTCTATTTTTGTCGAACCCGGTGTTTCCTCTAAATGGTCATTTAGAAACGAAATGCTAAACATCCAAAATCTCATTTGTGGTTATGAGAAAATTTCATCAGCAGATTCTCCTTCCCTGGTATTCTCTGATTAGTTGGAAGTTTTATCTCTTTACTAAAGCACGTTCGCATTTTAGCGAAGAAAACATCGAGACTATTTCTAGTCTCACAAGTTATCCAGAACTACGTAGGTCTGAGTTCCTCATTGGAGGATACGTAGCAGCAAAAGCCCCGCTTTTGTCGACCACACCGCTTTTTGTTACCAAGACCCAAGAGCTGGTAGCCTGCGGAGACACCTTACGGTTATCCGCACCTCGTCATTCAGTGACCCCAAGTGTGATTGATGTGCAGAGGCCAATGTGGTCATCTGCGCCCTTTCCGGAGATGTCAGCATCTTCCGGTGGAGACTTTTTTCAAGTCTCACAAGTTATCTAGAACTACGTAGGTCTGAGTTCCTCATTGGAGGATACGTAGGAGCAAGAGCCTTGCTTTAGTCGGCCGCCCCACAATCTCTGTCATACTGACCCTGAGGTCATGTGACATGCGGAGACAAATTATGGTCATTCCGCACACCTTTTGCCATTCAGACATAGTCGTGTTCGATGGCACGCAGAGACAAATTATGGCCATTCTGCACCCTTTTGTCATCCAGAGGCGGCGGGCCCGATGACATGCGAAGACAAATTATGGTCATTCCGCACACCTTTTGCCATTCAGACACAGTCGTGTCCAATGGCACGCAGAGACAAATTATGGTCATTCTGCACCCTTTTGTCATCTAGAGGCGGCGGGCCCGATGACATGCGGAGACAAATTATGGTCATTCCGCACACCTTTTGCCATTCATACACAGTCGTGTCCGATCGCACCCAGAGACAAATTATGGTCATTCTGCACCCTTTTGTCATCCAGAGGCGGCAGGCCCGATGACATGCGGAGACAAATTATGGTCATTCCGCACACCTTTTGCCATTCAGACACAGTCGTGTCCGATGGCACGCAGAGACAAATTATGGTCATTCTGCACCCTTTTGTCATCCAGAGGCGGCGGGCCCGATGACATGCGGAGACAAATTATGGTCATTCCGCACACCTTTTGTCATTCAGACACAGTCGTGTCCGATGGCACGCAGAGACAAATTATGGTCATTCTGCACCCTTTTGTCATCCAGAGGCGGCGGGCCCGATGACATGCGGAGACAAATTATGGTCATTCCGCACACCTTTTGCCATTCAGACACAGTCGTGTCCGATGGCACGCAGAGACAAATTATGGTCATTCTGCACCCTTTTGTCATCCAGAGGGCGGGCGGGCCCGATGACATGCGGAGACAAATTATGGTCATTCCGCACACCTTTTGCCATTCAGACACAGTCGTGTCCGATGGCACGCAGAGCCAAATAAGGTCAATTCGGCACCCTGGTGTCATCCAGAGCCGGCGGGCCGGAAGACATGCGGAGACAAATTATGGTCATTCCGCACACCTTTGGCCATTCAGACACAGTCGTGTCCGATGGCACGCAGAGACAAATTATGGTCATTCTGGCACCCTTTGGTCATCCAGAGCCGGCGGGCCCGATGACATGCGGAGACAAATTATGGTCATTCCGCACACCTTTTGCCATTCAGACACAGTCGTGTCCGATGGCACGCAGAGACAAATTATGGTCATTCTGCACCCTTTTGTCATCCAGAGCCGGCGGGCCCGATGACATGCGGAGACAAATTATGGTCATTCCGCACACCTTTTGCCATTCAGACACAGTCGTGTCCGATGGCACGCAGAGACAAATTATGGTCATTCTGCACCCTTTTGTCATCCAGAGGCGGTGGGCCCGATGACATGCGGAGACAAATTATGGTCATTCCGCACACCTTTTTCCATTCAGACACAGTCGTGTCCGATGGCACGCAGAGACAAATTATGGTCATTCTGCACCCTTTTGTCATCCAGAGGCGGTGGGCCCGATGACATGCGGAGACAAATTATGGTCATTCCGCACACCTTTTGCCATTCAGACACAGTCGTGTCCGATGGCACGCAGAGACAAATTATGGTCATTCTGCACCCTTTTGTCATCCAGAGGCGGCGGGCCCGATGACATGCGGAGACAAATTATGGTCATTCCGCACACCTTTTGCCATTCAGACACAGTCGTGTCCGATGGCACGCAGAGACAAATTATGGTCATTCTGCACACCTTTTTCCATTCAGACACAGTTGTGTCCGATGGCACGCAGAGACAAATTATGGTCATTCTGCACCCTTCGTCAATCGCGGCCGACAAGCCCGTTGACACGCGGAGATTTACATCATCTTCCGCACTTACAAGATCTGTCATACTGACTTTTGAGTCACGCTGACGGGCGGAAATACCCGAGTGGTTATCCGTATAAACATTCTTTTGCTATCTGTAAGACAGAACGCTTGATAGCATGCAGAGACTGACATCGTCTTCTGCACCTTTTGTTCCCCCGGGAACAACAAATCATTTGCATGCGGAAATTTTATGGTCACCCGCGACTTTCGTCAACCGAAAATATTGATGCCCTAATTTCATCCGGGGACCTTTGCTTGATGACATGCGACTTTTGTCTGGTCCTTGTGAGGTGCTTGGCACCCATCATTAGGCAATTTGTGAAATTCCGGGACGTGCCGGAAAACAAAAGAAAATATTGATGCACAATCCGTAAAGTTTCGTGACACACCGGAAATCAAATGGAAGCATCGTTGCACGATTAGTGAGGTTCCGTAACATTCCGTAAGTCAAAAAGGGGATGATTATGTAATCCACAAGGTTCCGTAACATTACGGAAAGAAAACAAGTATCGTTACGAAATTCGTAAGTTTCCGTAACTTTACGAAAAAAGAATTATCAAAAAAAAGGTAGGGGGTGTACTTAGTAAAAATGGGGGTACAAATAGAAACCAGGCCCACTTGGGCCCTCCAGAAGATTCCTCCAGAAGGCTGTTGCTTTTGGAGGAAGCAACCCTGCTCGCCTGGGCGAGCTGGGTGGCAAGCATTTCCCCCAATTTTCTATAAATAGAGGGAGAAGTGAAGTGAAAAAGGGTTCAGCCCCTTAGGCACTTCTCTCTCTTTCGAATTTGCTTGGAAAAATTGTTTCCGTGAAGAAAATCCAAGCTGAGGCGCTTCCGAAACGTTTCCGTAACGTTTCTGTGAGGAATTTCGTGAAGGTTTCGACCGTTCTTCGACGTTCTTCATTCGTTCTTCGATCTTCAACGGGTAAGTACCTCGAACCAAGCTTTTCGATTCATTCTATGTACCCGTGGTGGTCCACATTGTGTTTCGTGTATTTTTATTCTCGTTTCATTTACTTTTTATACCCCCTTTTGACGTGCTTAAGCCATTTTATTTAAGTCATTTGTCGCTTAACCTAAAAAATAAAATAAATTTCCACCGATCGTTTGAATTGTATTATCCGTTAACTTCGGTTAAAATGAATTCCGACCGTTCGGTCGTGCCGTAACCACGTTGGAAATAAAAAAAGATGTAAAATAATAATATAATAATCAAAAAACGTCTTTTAGTAAAATAAAGCGAAAAATCAATCGGACGTTTTCTCTTTGGGATTTCTCATTCTTAATTGAACTGACTAATAACTAAAGTGAAACTAAGGCTAAAATCAACTCGCCTAGTCAAGCTCGTCCATAAAAATAGGTTTTTGAAGTTTATCATTTCAATTTCTTACTAAGTAAAATGGATCATTTTCAAGGTCCAACGCCTTAAAATGATCACCTTTTAAGTAAAAAAGAATCACTTGATAAGAAAGAACTACGTAGGTCTGATTTCCTCATTGCAATTGAGGAATACGTAGGAGCAAAGGGAAACACCCTTGTCGACCACAAAAAGAGAAAAAATATAAAAAAGGGTATAAAGGATATAAAGACATAAAAAGGGAACATAAAAATCAAGGTCATGTTTGCACATTCGATTAAAGGCTGCCGTCCCTTGGGACGGACGTGTGGGGTGCTAATACCTTCCCCGTGTGTAAATACAACTCCCGAACCTTTCACTTAAAAGTTCGTAGATCACGTCTTTTCCAGTTTTTCCGACGTTTTCCTCAAATAAACTTTGGTGGCGACTCCGCGCGTATTCCTTTCGTGGAACACGCATCCCGCCGAAGGGTAGGTTGCGACAGTAGCCATAACCCCTGCTAGGTTTCCTCAACCTCCATTTTTCCGAGGATACGACTCGAACGCAACGTGTGCTTGTCATGGAGAAGCCCCAGGGCATTCCATTGAGCACTGTATGACCTCAAAGCGTAAGGTGCAAGGTCCAATTGATGCGGGCTGCCTGAAATTTGAGGAGAATTGCGTGTAAATCCTGACATTGACAAGAGATGCCACACATGGGGCAATTTTGAAAGTTGTTGTTAGATGTCTCTAATGACTCATCAGGATTTTCAAGTTTATGCCATTATTGTAAACCACAGTTACAATGCTAAATAAAATGGATAAAGTTGATATCTTTGTCCCTCATCCTTTCACAAACACATCTTTGCTTATTCAACTTCCACCGGAATGTGAGTGTAAGCCATTGGTTTGTTTGCTCAAAGCAACCTGCGCTCCTGAGTGTTGACTTCCAAGACTGTTCAATCAGAGATTACTCGTCTTGCACGTTGGTGGGGGTGCCGTAAAACAACGAGTAAAGTTCAAAACAAATAAGTTTCAAAATAAAAAAAAAGTGTCCACCAGGTTTTTCCACCTAAAAGAATAACATGCTTTTTGCAAAGAAAAATAAATCATTCGCGAGAGCACCACATCTTAGAGAGACAATATACTTGTGCCAAGGGTAATCTTCCTTGTAACCGAGAATGAAGGGTAGGATGTCAACTTCTAGCTTTCAAATGAACACGCAGGGGAAACATCGGGCTAAGCTGAAAATAAATCACTCATAGTGTATAAAACTCACAAGGCAAGTGTTTTATCCTATTTCCAAACCATAACTGCACCATGACTCTATTTTGCACGCGACTTCCTATCGAATCATAGATCAAACGTACGATCACAGACCAATAGGATTTTCTCGAGGTCAGCGTTTTTGGAGAGGAAGCTGGGTGTTTCGGTTTTTTCCTCTTTGTTCATGTGGGGTGGGATATTGCCAGTCAAGAATGATTCTGAGTGGCAATCTGGCTTTGAAGAATTTCTGTCTTCTTTCTTTCATTGATCGAGAATTACTTCTTTTCCCTTTTCACTTCTTTTCGATCTTTGATCGGGAATCCTTCTTTCCTTTCTTCTGTTCTTTTCTTGATTTTCATCTTTTTCTTTTTCTTTCTTTCCATTTCTTCCTTTTCTTTCTTTTCATTTTTCCTTCCCTATCCCTTTCTTTGGGAAATCAGGTTTTAGCATTCTATTCGCTCTCCCTTGAGGAGATTCCGCTGTTCTTTGCTTCGGGGAAAAGAATGAGGATTCCCTTTTTTACAGGCCAAGGATCAAAAAGGTCTAAGGTTGTGTTTCAATGGGTTCTTTTATCGCGGGAACCCCAATCTCGATATCTGGGGTGAAACAAATTTGGGTGTCAAGGTGTCGCTCTCGGCCCGAACTTCCGTATTATTCCATAAGGCACGCGTGACAATGATGATTTGAAAACAACGTGCAAAATTAGTCATGGCTACAACCAGGTGGGCACTCAAGCATCCCGTTTATGGCATTGTGACACTACGGTTGGGAATTTACACAGACAGACCCAACGTTTCCAAGTTATGTTCTTTCATCAGTTCAATGAATTCATCCACCCTTATCTCGGTTCATTTCGGAAAATAAACTCTTAGCATCAGTCCCTGGTTTCCAGAAGATGTGTTTGCTCTTTACGAATGATTTATACTTCTTAACTATAACATGTCGACCTTCGCGGTCCTTCTTTTCTTTTTCCTTTTTTTGTTTTATTTTTATATATGTTCTCTAAAACTATACACTGTGGTCCTTTATGAGGAAAAACCTTTCTTTGTACATCCATATTTTTATACATGACAAACTTTTTCTGTACACGTATTAGAACTCTTCTCTTTACGTCACATAGTCTATGTACAAACCCTATTTACATTCAAAGATTTTTCATTTTTTCCAACATACACTTATGGTTCACACAAAAGTTTCTTCATATATACTCGTTGCTTACACACACAAGGATTCCTTTCCGTGCATCCTTTACACACAAAGATCTTCTATACACATTTTCCTTTTACATACCCATATAAATAAAAACCTTTTTCTTTTCTTTATGAACATGACTTTTATTCACAGCGCTTCTTTCTTTAGGATTTTTGGTTCATTTTATTTTATTTTTTAGGACGACGTTCCTAAATGAAGAACTCTACACGGTTCCGGAATTTCAACAAACACTATTGACAACAACGAAACAAGTACCGACGTAACAACTCAAATGATATGTATGTACAAAACAAAAGTCAAAACATGAAACTAACGTTAGTCCCTCAGTCAAACGAAAATAAGATGATATATACCAAGAAAAATGGAAACAAAAAGAAATATGGATCAAGGAATCTCCCAATCATGTGGTCCCGCTTCCTCCTAAGAAATCAAGTAAATCGGCCATCTCCTCGTCCTCGCGGGCCTCATCTGCCTCGTCGGGAGCCTCTGCTGGTGCCTCTCCTGGCTGGGCCTCAGGCCAATCTCCAGGCCATGCAACCTCTACCCTGAACTGGTCCGGAGTAGGGCACGGAAAAGAAGTAAAGCCCTGGCTCTGCAGGCTGAGACTCATCTGATAAAGACAATCATGGGTTTGTACATGTGCTCGGTGGTTGGCCGCCTGCTGGCGAACCAAATGCCGCAAATACTGCTCTGTATCAAACAATCCGGCTGGACCAGCCTGATGAGGTGGCGGCGCGTCCGCGGCCTGTGGTGCTCCACCCTGGACCTGTCTCTGCGTGCAGTACTTCTCAATAAAAGCTCGGGTGATGGGCGGCCGAATCACCTTGATAGGTGTGACGGGGACGCCGAACGACTGGCAGAGTCCTGTGATCAAGGCGGGAAATCCCAGGGCCCTGTTGGACTTATCTGGGTCCAGAGGGTGCCTGGTAGGCGCCATACCTGCAAAAATATAGATGGCATCAGCGATTAACTGAGCCACATGGATGCTCATCCGTGTCAGGATGGCGTACACCAGCTGGCACTTCGGCAGGGGGAGGTCGGAATTATGATCGGTGGGCAGGATGTTGCTGAGCAGCAAAGTCATCCATATCTGAGTCAGGGTGGTCATGTTGGTGCGCATGATCCGCATCCGTCTCCCGGCAGCAGTCCGGGCAAAATCTTGCCCCGGTATACATAGCAACTGGGCGATGGCCTCCTCATCGAACCCATCGGACCGGTTCCTCCTCTGGCCATACTCGCACTCCTGGCCCTCTTCCAGCACTAAAGGATATCCCAGGAGCTGGCCGATAGCATCTGCATCAAACGGGATCCACTGACCCCTCACCCAAGACCTCATATCACGCACGCCCTCCTCTGTAGGCCAAGCATTGGCATAAAATTCGAGGACTATGTCTGGATCAAACTTGGCCATGGGGGTAACCAGTGATGCCCACCGCCGGCGACCTATCTCCTCCTGGAAATCAGTATACTCGTCATCCCTGAGCTGGACGCGTCGCTCTTGGAGAAATGACCATCCCTTGATGGCCTCGAAGCGCTGCTGGTGTTCAGCGCTCCTAAAGCGGTGACTGTCATACTCGGGAGCGGAACTGGTTCCTTCAGCCGCTTTATCCTTCCTAGATCTCTTTGAGGCGAGCTTCCTCGGGGCCATTTCCTGTGAGAACAAACATTTAAAAGTTAGTTTTACAAGATAACGCTTATCTTAACGCAAAAAGGTCGTGCTAATCCCTCTAACGGAGAACGGACTCATGTAATCCATTTATGCACACATGTACGTGTAGAAAATATCCTATTATTTATATAAACATACAAGGATATTCAAAACATTCTAGTTACCACACATATACATTTTTTTGGAAAGAATACTTACATGCATGCTCAAGGTATTGTGCCAAAATTACATATGTTCATATCCTAACTGATGCAATCCTATCCCGCAAGGGCATTGGGTAGAAGACTCCAAGTAGATTGGGCTAGAGATCCAAGGGAAGGCCCTAGGGTTCTCATGAGCCTTAGGGTATATTTTGAGCCCATGGGCTAAGTATGAGCCCGCTTATCTTTGTAAATATTAGAATAGGTTTTTCCTTTGTTTGGGCCTTGTATTTTGGCCATTCTAGTAGTATAGGGTTTTAGCCTTGTATTTCGGGGCATTTTGAGTAGTCTTTGTAGTAAGGACTTTTTTTTTGTATTTTCATCTTTTTTTGTCATGGGGGTGAGCTTAGCTATTATAGGGGGTGTGTAGCTAAGCTCTAGCTTCTCATCTCAAGGAGGTGAGCTTAGCTATTAGAGATGTGTGTGTAGCTAAGCTCTAGCTTCTTTAGGAATCTTCTTAAGGAAGCTTCTCAAGGAGGTGAGCTTAGTTATGAGAGGGGTGTGTGTAGCTAAGCTCTAGCTTCTCAAGGAAGTTTTCTCAAAGAAGCTTCTCAAGGAAGTTTTCTCAAGAAAGCTTCTCAAGGAAGCTACCTAGTCTATAAATAGAAGCATGTGTAACACTTGTTGTAACTTTGATGAATGAGAGTCTTGTGAGACACAACTCAAAGTTCAAATTCTCTCCCTTTTTCTTCCTTCAACTTCGTGCTCCCCTCCTCTCTCTTTCTCTCCCTCTTTCTTTTCCTCCATTGAAGCATCCTCTCCAAGCTTCTTATCCAAGGCTCATCTTGGTGGTGAAGCTCCTTCTTCCATGGCTTATTCCTTAATGGATGGCGCCTCCCCTCTCCTCCTCTCCTTTGCCTTCCGCTGCATCTCCATGGTGAAAAATCACCATTGAAGGACCTCATTGAAGCTCAAAGATCCAGCCTCCATAGAAGCCCCACAAGCAAGCTTCCATCAAGTGGTAATCAGAGCACAAGAGCTTCAAGTAGGTGCTCCTTAAATCTCCATTAATTTTTTTTGCTTTACCTTCTCTTCCATTGTTGTTTCTTCATTTTTTCTCCATGTATCTCCTCATATGTCTTGTGCTAAATGTTGTTAACTTGATTCTTTAGAGTTTCCATTGATTAAACTTGCTATAGAAGCTACATTTGATTTTCTATGGTTCAAATTTCTTGTTCTTGTTCTTGAACCATGAATTGTGTTGAGTTTAGGTTCCTTTGAGTTTTGTCTTGTTATTTTTTGTGGCTGAAACCTAAATCATAAAATTCTTACAAAAATATAAAAGTAGAAGAAAACCTCAAAAATCTAGAGTGACTTGTTCACCTGTTGTAGTTTTGTCATAGAAGTCATGTCTAGTCATGAAACTTGTCACATAAGATTTCTTATGTTGTGCTGAATTTTATTTTCTTGTTTCTTTGTCTAACTCATTTGTTCATGAGTGTATGAAATTATTTTAGCCTATTATTTGATTTGAGTCAAATCTTTCATGTTAATTAGTCCTTAACATGTTCATGCAAAATTCTTAGAGAGTCTTTGATTGTGAACCTTTTCTTGAACTTTTAGGTTTCTTTATGATTGTGTCTATTGTGAATTTGAGTTTTGGTGATTGAATTGCTGGCTGAAATGTTGATCCTAAGTGAATATTGAACTCCTAAAACTGTGGTAAACAATACTAGTGAGTTCAACATACATAGGAAGGTTGAAAGTAAGCCCAAGGCAATCAATATACCATGCTTAAAAAAAAAATCGCTGGTGCTGGCAGCTTGGACATACAAACTTGTAAAAATTACTGAGAATTGGTTACTTCGAATTTTGAGCTGAAATTTTTACTGAATTTTCTAGACATCTGGAAAAAATTTAGAAAAAAAGAAACAAGTGATTTGGATAAAATGAAAAAATACGAAAAATCACACAAGTTGGCAGGAAAATCAGTATCCAGAAAAAAAAAGGGTGAAAGGGAAGTGTGCTTGTTGTTTTGGCTCAAAATTTATTCTATAATTGGAAATTTCAATTGAAAATTAGTGTGAAGACAAGTGCCAAAGCTAGAGGTTTGTTGAGTCTTTTTTTTTTAGTTTTTTTTACTCTACTCTAGAGCCATTCTAAGTTTCTCTTTTAGTCCTAACTTGCTTCTATGTCCTTTTCATTGCTTTAATTGTTGAATAATCCTTGAAAAATTGTCTTGTTAAAAACTCCATTGGTTTATCTTTCATTTCATTTTTTTTGGTCTTTGGTTATTGCTTGTCTCTTTGTTTCCTTGTTTGTGAGTTGCCATATAGGGAATTGGAAAGGAGGATTGGTGTCATCCCTTGAAGAATCTGAGTCAAGAAGCAAGGGGCCAACCACCTTAAGAGCTATTGGACTAAGAAGCACTCCAAATTGAGTGAATCACCAAAGAGAGAACAACCACCAAAATTGAGGACCGTTTTTTAATTTTGTAATTTGCAATTTACTTACCTTCATTGCTTTCAAGTTTTGTAACAAAAAGGCCTTTCATTGGAAGTGTGTTGGGAGCCTCCAATAGGTTACCAAACTTCCATTTGTGTGTAATAATTTTAGGCAATTTTTTCCCTAGGATAGTGAGTGTTTTGTTGGGAACCTTGAATTTGGTCATCCAAACACTCTTAGGATTCGCCTAGTTTACATTTCTTGCTTACTTTCATAGCTTATTTCCTTTACCTTCCATTGTCAAACCGCCTAGATAGGTTTCCTTTTACCAATTAGTTTTTTACCTTATCTTTCACACCTCTTTTAGTGTTTATTTTGGATAGTTTCAACCATAATTTCTTTTACCTTTTGTTTTCAAACCTCCAACAAGAAAGAACCGCAACTTAGGAACCAACATGAGTCATCATTCATCTAGTGTTAATGGCGAGGGTACTAGTCATACAGACCCTTTATCTAGAATCTTAGATGAGTTGAGTTCCCTAAAGTTATGGAAATAAAAACAAGAGAGAAAAGAAAAAGGAAAAAAAAGAGTGGAAGAAATAAGTCAAGATGAAAGAAAGAAAATAAGAGAGGAAGAAAGAAGAAAAATAATGAAAGAAATGAAAAGAGAAAAACATGCCTCCTATAGAAGTCATAACTCTTGCAAAAGCCTAAGTGAAGAACTTCGTGACTATTACGAAGGAAGGCATAGGTCACATCTTAGACCTCACTCCCATAGAAGAGAAAAGGAAAGAAAGCCTCAAGAGGCTAACATTAAACTCTCATACTTCCATGGGAAGGACAATGTAGAGGCTAACATAGATTGGGAAATAAGGGTAGAGCAACAACTTAAAAAGATGTCTACTTCAAAATCTTATGTCTCTCACTCTTATCCAAAGAAAGACCAAGGTCAAGGCATCTTAGGGGTGACACCTTCTAAGCCCAAAGATGATAAGGGAAAGACAATAGAAAAGCAAGCCCCTAAGGCTAGTATGCAAGAGAAAACTAGCTCTATAAAGTGCTTTAAATGTCTTGGAAGAGGACACATTACTTCTCAATGCCCCACCACAAAAACCATGATTATGAGGGGCCAAGACATTTATAGTAGCCAAGATGAGGCTACTACTTCACCTTCCTCTAGTGAAAGTGAAAAAGCAAAAGGGGAAGAATCTAGTGAAGAAATCTACCCCCAAGAAGAAGGACAACCATTAGTGGTTAAAGAGAAGTGTAAGGAGGTCAGTGTCTCCTCCAAGAGTTTAGCTAAGAAGGAAACTCATTTTACAATAAAGACAAACAATAAAGAAACTTTCCCTCTTAGACAACCTCCACATTTTCTCTTTTGTAAAAAGGCACTTGCTAGCATTGCCACACCTCTTGGGCTTGAGTTTATTCCTCAAGTAAAGAAGTTGTTGGATGAGGGTTTGGTTCACAAGAGCTTAAATCCTTGTGCTTTGTTGGTGCCCAAAATAGGTATTATTAGGCACCAAGTCCCTAAAATAGGTGGTATGATGAATGTTTTGAGTGGTGCAACCCTCTTTTGTAAAATCACTCGTACACCTAACATCTTCATGGTGTGTGTACATAGGGACCCATTAGGTAGGTTTATTCTTATTTTTAGTTTCAATACAAACTTAGGTACTCATATGGGGCACCTTAGGTTTGTCATACTTTTTGGTAGGAATAATCAATATGAAAATACAGAAAAAGGTATGTTTTATTGCCTTACTTTTCTTAATTTTTCAAATAGTGATCAAGGGGTTCCCATGAACCCTAAGAGAATAAAGGTCATTCCTGAGTGGCCCACTCCACCAAGTATAAGAAAAATTTGGGGCTTCCATGACTTAACAAACTTTTACAAAAGGTTTGTCCCATATTTTTCTATACTTGTAGCACCACTCATTGGTTTGGTGAGAAACCATGTTCCTTCATGGGAAGATGCCCAGGAAATGGGTTTTCAAACCTTACCTTACTTCAACATACCAAACACCACTAATACATATGTTTTTTTTCTTTTTACAGGTGTTGAGGGAAGGAGCCCAGAGTATGAAGAACCTTGGGATTTGAGGTCAAATCCTTTCCAAGGTGGAGGGAATGATTCAATCCTATCCCGCAAGGGCATTGGGTAGAAGACTCCAAGTAGATTGGGCTAGAGATCCAAGGGAAGGCCCTAGGGTTCTCATGAGCCTTAGGGTATATTTTGAGCCCATGGGCTAAGTATGAGCCCGCTTATCTTTGTAAATATTAGAATAGGTTTTTCCTTCCTTTGGGCCTTGTATTTTGGCCATTCTAGTAGTATAGGGTTTTAGCCTTGTATTTCGGGGCATTTTGAGTAGTCTTGGTAGTAAGGACTTTTTTTTTTGTATTTTCATCTTTTTTTGTCATGGGGGTGAGCTTAGCTATTATAGGGGGTGTGTAGCTAAGCTCTAGCTTCTCATCTCAAGGAGGTGGGCTTAGCTATTAGAGATGTGTGTGTAGCTAAGCTCTAGCTTCTTTAGGAATCTTCTTAAGGAAGCTTCTCAAGGAGGTGAGCTTAGTTATGAGAGGGGTGTGTGTAGCTAAGCTCTAGCTTCTCAAGGAAGTTTTCTCAAAGAAGCTTCTCAAGGAAGTTTTCTCAAGAAAGCTTCTCAAGGAAGCTACCTAGTCTATAAATAGAATCATGTGTAACACTTGTTGTAACTTTGATGAATGAGAGTCTTGTGAGACACAACTCAAAGTTCAACTTCTCTTCCTTTTTCTTCCTTCAACTTCGTGCTCCCCTCCTCTCTCTTTCTCTCCCTCTTTCTTTTCCTCCATTGAAGCATCCTCTCCAAGCTTCTTATCCAAGGCTCATCTAGGTGGTGAAGCTCCTTCTTCCATGGCTTATTCCTTAATGGATGGCGCCTCCCCTCTCCTCCTCTCCTTTGCCTTCCGCTGCATCTCCATGGTGAAAAATCACCATTGAAGGACCTCATTGAAGCTCAAAGATCCAGCCTCCATAGAAGCCCCACAAGCAAGCTTCCATCACTAACTATTTTGCTACCACAAACTACCCACACACACTTGAAGTATTTTATTAACATACAAATTTTTGTTGTTCCATTCATATTTATTCATACATATATGCACATTGGAGAGCCAATCTCACGTCTCGCACACACTTGCATTTGAAAAGGAACTTTCATGCCATCTATCTACACTTGAGGGGCAATTCCACATCATATATTCATTTGGGAAACATTCTTGTGCCATTTTTGGCATGGGCACATTTTTTTTGAAAGGCTTCTTATGCTACCTACCCACAAATATACATATTTTGAAATGCATTATTTACTATTCATTCACTTTGCAAGGTATTTTTATGCCATATATTCACACATTTTGCAACATATTTTTATGCCATATATATTTACACATATATCTACACACCATTGAAAAGCATCTCCCACGTTACTTAGGTGCAAAGTGCCAATCATGGGGCAGCCAAATTTAAATTTTAAAAAAACCTCAAACATGTCCTAATATTCATGCCTTTTCACATTCAAAACCACAATTTAGATTCCTAGGCATAAGTCATGCTTCCTTGCATTGAAATTAAAAGCTTGGGTTCCTAGGCTTGGGATTGCATTTGGGCATCTATTTCGACTTTCCTATGCTGTCTCTACATACATAAAACAGCCCCACCATCCCAATTCTGCAAAATCATATTTATATATCATTGGGGCATTTCACCGAGCACTTGGTGGGCGCACGTTTAGACATAAATTGCAAGAGAATGGGAGCAATGTGGCATGCCCCATTGCTTCAGAATACAACCTAGGCCTAAGGCCTTTTCATTCAAATCCTCAATTCAAGAAAACAAGCACCAAAGCAAACCAAAACTGCCTCACAAATATAAGCACGTTCTCACAATTTAAGGCACCAAAAGATGAAGAAAGCACATCAATGGGAAGCAAAAACATCAAGGATGGAATACTTACTTGTTGGAGTGAATTGAGACACCAAAAATGAAAGCAAAAGGCAACCAAAAGTGGCTTGAGGGGGCAAGAACCGCAAGCTTTCGTGTTCTTTCTTTCTTGAATGAAGGGGGAAATTTTTTGGATACAAAAACATTCCCCTCCTTCGTTTTTTATATTTTGAGTGCAGGGGTTGCTCGCCCAGGCGAGCTAACCTGCTATTTTTTTTTTAGGGGTGCATTAACCATGCCTCCCCCCTCTTGCGGGTTAGCGTTTTGCCTAACTTGAACCTACTTAAGTTAGAATTAGGTGTTGATTACTTATTTAAAACAAACAATAGTAAAAGAAACTGCGAACGCAAAGGATACTGGGCTGCCTTGCAGCGACGTCCTCTGTTTGTTTAGCGCCAGGAAGGGGTGGTGCTTGGTCGGTCACGATCCTATCCTTCATTCGCTTCCATCCCTAAGTACCTGCAAGTACGAGCCAAATGATATGCGACCAATCGTGACCGGTCATCGTCTTACCTTGTTTGATTCCCTCAGTCAACTTGTCTTGACTTCTAACTGTGACCTGAGACGATTCTGCTCCTTGCTATCACAAGATATGCATGTGCATGTGCATGTATGAATGTTGCTAATGCGATGATTTTATTTTAGTGAAGGCTAGTTAGGTTCAATTTTAAATAAGCGTTTGGGGCACCCCATACACCGAGCGAAGAGGGCTCATGCCTATACCAAATCTAAAACACAAAGTTTGAAACCAAAGGGAGGCCTAAAACCTCGCCTGTCTTTTCCCTTCTTAAAAGAACAAGAACAAATACAGAGGAAGGGAATCCCTGGAGGAAACCAGGAAGAACAAAAACTCAGATTTTAAAAGAAACTGCAACGGTCCCCTCGATTGCCCCAGACTTCAAGCGTAATATCGTTTAACTAAATCGGAGTTCACGGGCGAAGGCAATTCCTCGCCATCCATGTGGGTGAGTATCAGAGCACCTCCAGAAAAAGTTCTTTTCACCACGAAAGGTCCTTCATAATTCGGGGCCCACTTGCCTCGATTATCTTTAACAGCGTGGGACATCTTCTTTAGCACGAGGTCCCCCTCGTTGAACTTGCGCGGGCGTACCTTCTTGTCGAATGCGTTCTTTATCCTTCGTTGATACAAACGCCCATGGCTCATGGCGGCCAAACGTTTACCTTCAATAAGGTTAAGTTGGTCGTAGCGTGCTTGAGCCCATTCTGACTCTTCTAGGCCGGATTCTGCTATTATCCTTTGAGAAGGAACTTCTACCTCAAATGGGAGTACTGCCTCCATCCTATAAACCAAGGAATAGGGCGTTGCCCCAATAGAAGTTCGTACCGAGGTTCTGTATCCGTGTAGGGCGAAAGGCAACATCTCATGCCAATCCTTGTATGACACCGTCATCTTTTGAACAATCTTCTTAATATTCTTATTCGCAGCCTCTACAGCCCCATTCATCTTTGGCTGATAAGGGGTAGAGTTATGATGCTGGATCTTGAAGTCTTCGCACATCTCCTGCATCATCTTATTGTTCAGATTGGTGCCATTGTCAGTAATGATCTTCCTGGGGAGTCCGTATCGATAAATCAACTCCTTCTTTATGAATCTAACTACCAAATTCCTTGTGACGTTAGTATAAGAAGCCGCTTCGACCCATTTGGTGAAGTAATCTATCGCCACAAGAATGAAGCGGTGACCATTCGACGCCTTGGGTTCGATGGCCCCAATGACATCTATTCCCCACATAGAAAAAGGCCAAGGGGCAAACATAACATTCAGAGGATGTGGCGGAACATTGACATTGTCTGCGTATGCCTGACATTTATGACACTTCCTTACATGAGCGCAGCAATCACTTTCCATGGTGAGCCAATAATAACCGGCCCTAAGGATTTTTCTGGCCATAGCATGCCCATTGGCATGTGTCCCAAAGGAACCCTCATGGATCTCCTCAATCATGAAATTCGCCTCTTTGGCATCTACGCATCGTAGGAGGGTCATGTCGTGGTTTCGTTTGTATAGGATAGTACCACTTACAAAGAAACCAGTAGCCAATCTCCTCAACGTCCTTTTGTCATTGTCAGAAATCCCTGGTGGGTATTCTTTATTCTCGACATACTGCTTGATGTCGAAATACCACGGTTTCCCATCCCGCTCTTCCTCTATTGCATAACAATATGCCGGCCTGCCTTGAGATTTGAACTCGATGTACGGTAGATCCCCGTGTGGGGCAAGTTGAAACATGGATGCCAGGCTGGCTAATGCATCAGCCATTTGATTCTCTTCCCGAGGTATATGGTGGAAGGAAATATCGTCAAAGTACTTGGCTAACCTCAAGATGTGAGTTTGATAGGGTATCAACTTCGAATCCCTAGTTTCCCATTCTCCTTTCAACTGGCGTATCACCAGAGCAGAGTCTCCATACACCTTGAGAAGTTTTACATCAAAATCAATGGCCGCCTGAACCCCGAGGGTGCACGCTTCGTACTCGGCCATATTATTGGTACAATCAAAACCTAGCCTAGTCGTGAAAGGAATACACTGATCATCCGGGGATACAAGGACTGCCCCTACTCCGTGGCCCAAAGCATTAGACGCCCTATCGAAGCAAACAATCCATTTGTCTATGTCCTCGTGCGTCCGCTTCTCTTCAAACAGGGCCATGATATCTTCATCTGGGACCTCGGGGTGCATCGGCCGATAATCCGGGAGGGGTTGCTGGGCCAAATAATCCGCTAAGGCACTTCCCTTTACCGCCTTTTGGGTGATGTAAACGATATCGAACTCAGATAATAGTACCTGCCACCTAGCGATTTGTCCCGTGAGGGCCGGCTTTTCAAAAATGTATTTCACGGGATCCATTTTGGAAATAAGCCACGTGGTATGACTGAGCATGTACTGCCTAAGCCGATGTGATGCCCATACCAGAGCACAACATGTCCTTTCCAGCATTGAGTAATTCATCTCACATGCGGTAAACTTCTTGCTCAAATAGTAGATGGCTTGCTCCTTTTTCCCAGAATCATCATGTTGACCCAACACGCATCCCATAGACTCGTCCAACACGGTCATGTACAGGAAAAAAGGTCTTCCTGTTACAGGTGGCGTGAGCACCGGGGGATTCGCGAGACTCTGTTTGATCTTCTCGAAGGCCTCTTGGCAGTCACTGTTCCACAGGACCGCTTGGTTCTTACGTAACAACTTAAAAATGGGCTCACAGGTAGGGGTGAGTTGCGAGATAAATCTCGCGATATAATTCAACCTGCCTAAAAACCCCCGAACCTGCTTCTCTGTGCGTGGTTCTGGCATTTCAAGGATGGCCTTTACTTTCTCGGGATCTATCTCTATCCCTTTCTGACTTACGATAAATCCTAGCAGCTTGCTCGACTTCACCCCAAAGGTGCACTTGGTTGGGTTCAGTTTTAATTGGTATTTCCGCAACCTTCCAAACAGCTTACGCAGATTGACAAGGTGTTCGTCCTCAGTCCGAGACTTAGCAATCATGTCATCTACGTAGACCTTGATTTCCTTATGCATCATGTCATGGAACAATGCCACCATGGCACGCTGATAGGTTGCCCCAGCATTTTTCAGCCCGAAGGCCATCACTTTATAGCAGAATGTCCCCCATAGGGTGACAAAAGTGGTCTTCTCTACATCTTTGGGTGCCATCTTTATTTGATTATACCCCGAGAAACCATCCATGAACGAGAAAAGGGTGAACTTGGCTGTATTATCTACCAATATGTCAATGTGTGGTAGGGGAAATTGTCCTTTGGACTGGCCCGGTTCAAGTCCCGGTAGTCTACACACATTCGAACCTTGCCGTCCTTTTTCGGGACTGGGACAATGTTGGCCACCCACTCCGGGTACCGTGCCACAGCTAAGAAACCTGCATCAAACTGCTTCCTTACTTCTTCTTTAATTTTTAAGGACATCTCGGGTTTCATTCTTCGTAACTTTTGCTTAACCGGGGAAGACCCAGGATTCAAAGGCAACTTATGCTGCACAATGTCGGAATCCAGACCGGGCATGTCTTGATATGACCACGCAAAGACATCTTGATACTCTTTAAGAAGGGTTATCAAGCCTTGGCGGATAGGCGCGGTCATACCAGTTCCTACCATTACTTCTTTCTTTTCCTCTGTGGTTCCCAAGTTTACCAATTCGGTTTCTTCTTGGTGAGGCTTCATTTCACGTTCTTCCTGAGCGACCAACCTCTCCAACTCTGGTGACAGGACGTCCTCTTCCTCTTCCTCGTTTATCGTTTGGCTTATATCTCGATCAAAATCGATTGTCAAACCCTCGTTGTTAGGATCCTCAAAGAATCGACCCTCATATCTATACCAAACAAGACAAAAGAAACAAAAACATGCAAAATGATATGAGAAAAGGTGGAACCGCAAGAACAAATGAAACAAGATCTCTTTGTTTATTTAATAAGGTAGGTTTCACAAAACAAAAGAGAAAGGAAATCTATAGGCTCTAATTACATTGAATCAGGGGTATAGACTTCTGATTGGCTTATCACGCGCCAGTTCCCCACTTGGGAATCGGGGTGGCATGGTTGCACAAAACTTGGTGGGTTTTGAGGGAACTCCTCTTCTATTGCGGCCACCTCCTCCTCGGACACCATTCCAGCGCTGGTGAAACACTGACTAATACGGCCGGGCCATACCCTATCCGCCCGAAATCTTGACGGCACGTTCCTCCTCCTCGGTATCCCGGGCTCATACCCTAATCCATACTTGTAAGGATTTCCTTGATATTGACTACGTCGGCATTCCCGAGGCAGTCTTTGCCTAGACCCATTCCGGGCTCAAATCCGTTCCTGAGCATAGCACGCGCCACCATTATGGCCGCGTTGGAGAGAGAAGGTAGCGACGGACTTGGTTCCACAGAGGCGCAGCTCACAACCTCAAAGGATTGGAAAGCCGTTTCCAACGATTCTTCCGCTGCTTCTACGTACGGTGCGGAGGAAGGGCAGCTCACTAACATGTCCTCTTCACCCGACACTATCACTAAAAGTCCACCCACTACGAACTTCAATTTCTGGTGAAGCGTTGAAGGGACCACTCCCAGGGCATGAATCCACGGTCTTCCTAAGAGGCAGCTATAGGCAGGATTTATATCCATTATTTGAAACACCACATTGCAAGTGTGGGGGCCTATCTGAATGGGAATGTCGATTTCCCCCATTACTTCCCGCCGAGTAGCATCAAAGGCTCGCACCACCATCGAGCTCGGTTTTAAACGTGACGCACTAAAAGGAAGCTTTTCCAATGTGGTCTTCGGCATTACATTTAAACTCGATCCGTTGTCGATAAGTACCTTTGCGACAACGTGGTCCATACATCTCACCGACACATGTAGAGCCTTGTTGTGTCCTCTCCCCTCAACGGGAATCTCTTCTTCCGCAAACGCGATATAATTGTTGGTGGTTATATGATTAACGATGTCTTCGAAACCCTCCACCGAGATATCATGTGCCACATGGGCATCATTAAGAACCTTCATCAACAGCGCACGATGAGGCTCGGGGTTTATGAGTAGTTCAAGCAAGGAGATCCTTGCTGGAGTTTTATTCAGTTGCTCGACTACCTTAAACTCGCTTTGTTGGATGAGGCGGAGGAACTCATGGGCCTCTTCCAAAGTCACTGTTTTTCCTTGAAGTCCCTCTTTCCTTTCGGCTCCTCTCGCCACGGGAGGGTCTACTTCTTTCAAGGGGGTGGCTATGTCTGTGGGCTCTTGGATCATGGGCGCTTTCCCTTTAGAGGGCAATTCCGCCGGGTGAGGGGAAGCGAACACCCGACCACTGCGGGTTACGCCACTGAGGCCGGTGATGTTGGTTACCTTAGCTGATAGGGAGTCAACTTCGGTTGCAACTCTTTCGCTGGACGCGGGAGGGGTATACGTCCACGGAACGGCCTTATCACTTTGATATGCAAATGGCGTTGGCTTGGGTGCCGTCCGGGGGTATATGGGTGTGGAGCCGGTCCCTTTCCTAGTAAAACATATCACTAGGGCCTTGGGGGTTAGAGGAACCTTCTTCTCTTCCGACTGCATGCAAATTTGTGGTTCTTCCTTCCCTCCTATGAACACTTCAAGCTGCCCGCAATCCATGAGCCGCTGAAGCAATTCTTCCACCACGGGACAGGTTTCCATGTCCTGGGACTCCCCGAGGTGAAACAAACATTCATCCCTTTCATCTCCACCTCGGGAGACCATGCACACCGCTTGCAGTGATTGATAGATGAAGTGTCTAGAAGTAGCCACATCTCCTAACCTCTTTGTCCGTGATGGCCCGTCCTCTTCGACGACGTTCACGCTAGCCCCTCCATGACTAGCTAGCGGGTTGGTTTTAACATTTGGGCCTTCCTCCTGAAACGCTAGCCAGCCGGCACTAATCAGATGCTGCACTTTATACTTGAACGGGATGCAGGAGTCAATATTGTGTCCGGGAAATCCACTATGGTACACACACTTGGCACCCGGATCATACCACTTGGGGTAGGGTGGCTGGAGAACCTTCCCGGGTATGGCCACCACCAAATGATTCTCCAATAATGAAGGCCATAACTCGGAGTATGCCATGGGAATAGGAGGGAAGTTATCTTTCGGGTGCTGTGCATATTTATAGGTCGCGCCGGGGGCTGTATTATTAACTGGCCGGGGTGCGGCTGGAGCTATGCGTTGGGCCGGCGCTCTTTCTACTGCGGGTGGTCCTTTTACTTGAGTCGGGAGGGAATTCCCGGCTCGGATTAAAAAATTTGGGGATTGGGCTGGTATGAGCTTTGGATATTTAGGGGTGCTTTCATCCATGTTGGGGCAGTGGTGACCGCGTGGGCGTCTCCTTCCTTTTTCCTCGCGCCCACTACTGGGGCTCTTCTGTTGTTGTTGGAGGCCATATTGGCAGCATATTCGAACTTGCCTTTTCGTAGTCCGGATTCAATCCTTTCTCCGGCGAAGACGAGATCCGTAAAGTTAGCTGGCATGTAGCCTATCAGCTTTTCATAGTAGAATGTTGGTAACGTATCTACCATAATTGTGATCATCTCCCTCTCCGTCATGGGCGGTACGACTTGGGCTGCGAGATCTCTCCATCTCTGGGCATATTCCTTAATGGACTCATGCTCTCGTTTAGTCATACCCTGAAGCTGGTTCCGATCGGGAGCCATGTCCGTATTGTACTGGTACTGCCTAATGAAGGCAGTTGCCAAGTCCTTCTATGATCGGATCTGGGAAGCTTCCAGATTGGTATACCATGCTACAGCTGCCCCGGCCAAGCTGTCTTGAAAGAAATGGACCAACAACTTTTCGTCCGCAGAATACGCCCCCATCTTCCGGCAATACATCCGGAGATGTCCCTTTGGACATGTCGTCCCTTTGTACTTATCAAAGTCTGGTACTTTGAACTTGGGAGGGATGACGATGTTGGGCACGAGACATAAATCTGCCAAATCCGAGAATGGGTAGTTGCCAAGGCCTTTAACCGCTCTTAACCTCTCTTCAAGCGCCTCAATCTTTCCCTTATCTTCCGCGAAGGGAACAGATTCTTTTACGGGTGTGGGTGAGGCCGGGATATGGCGGACTATGTTCGGCTGGGGTAGTTCATGCGGGGATGGATCTTTGAGGTGGAGCAGGGGGCCAAGATGGGTATCTCCTTCCCCACCGTCTTGCCCGGGATAGTCTTCATAAGGTGGGAGTTGCCCCTCGAAAGTGGGGGCTTGGCTTAAATCTTCCGGGGTGGTACGGGGGGTGAAGTCCGGAGGCAGGCCATAAGGATAAGGTTGTGGACTATACCTTCGACCGAACACGGCCGTGTTTCTGTCTAGGCCCGGATTCAAGGCGGGTTCCAGCACCGGCTCCGCTTCCCTAACTGTACTGGAGGCGGTTGCGGTGGCTTTATCCTCTATGGTTTTCTGAAGTTTTAACATGACCTCCGAGATGGAAGCCATTTGATCTTTTAAGGCCGATAGATCGGCCTTCATCTGTTCCTGCACGCCCTCTTCATTATCCATTTTTCTGGATCGAGTGTTATAGGGGTGCCTTGGTGTTTTCTTAGTTATGATGAAATTCCTAAAGAAATAAACAACGGTGAGTATGCCACCAAAACATGAGTATGCAGATGGATGATCGGAGCACTTGGATCCACCCCAAGGTTTTTAGATAACGTAATGAGTCCAGAACTTCTCATTTTATAAAAAGAACAAAGCTTTCATCTAGCCAAGATTATACAAAGGTGTTACAAAAGGACCTAACGATTCCTAATTATATGGGCCATCAAATCTATCATGTGCTAACAGTAATTGATTAGCCCATGAATCTCCTCGGGAGGTTTTTGCTTTGGCTAACAGACGCGGGAGGTCTTGACTTCCATTCAAGGTCAAGGTGAACCTATCTATCCACATAGTCGCTTCTTGATGCAGCGCATTAATCACCCTCCCTCTTGCTTCTTTTTCGGCATACACTTGTGCAAAATCCTCGACTAACTTTTGTTCATGGGCCATGGAATGGTTCAATTCTTCCTTGTATTGCCCTATGATGGCTAGCATGCTTTGCTCCGTGGCTTCCAAGTGTTGAGCCAAACTCCTTTTGGACCTCGGGCAAGCAACTAACTCTTCTTTTAAGATCATGCCATGCACCCGTGACCGATCTCTCTCCTCTCTTCGGAGCTTGAGCTCATTGTTGCTGCCCCACAATGCTCCTCGGAATTTCTCTCGGCCATGTTCCTCCTTGCGGGCCCTTTTGGTTTTTTGTTCAAGAGCTCTTGCAGTGACCGCGTTTTCCTCTTGTAACTCGGTGCACTCCTTCCGGATGTGTGTAGCAGCTGATTTGAACTTCTCCTTGGCGAGTCTCGCCTTCCCTAGCTCTAACTTTAGAGCTCGGACTTCTTCATCTTCCTCCGGAGCTTCGAAGTTCTCCTCATCGATAACTTTCAATTTGGAGAGCCAATCTAAGCCCCGCGTGTGAATTCTTAGCCATCCATGATAACCTCCGATGACGCCGTTTCGGATGCCTCTAAGCTCCTTGTCTTTCGTCAACGGACTCCTCCACGCCTTGTGGATTCTTTGTATAACCTTGAGACCTTGCGCGCCTAGATCCCTCACAAGGAAAGGCGAGAGACTTTCTTCGGTCGGCGCTCCCCTCATGGGATAACCTAACTGTCTTATGGCGAGTGCGGGATAATAATTAATACAACCCCTAGTCCCTATCAGTGGAACATTAGGATAGTCCCCACACGAGAAAAGAACTCCTTCCTTGCCTTCCTTCCAACGAGGAAACCAATTGATCACGCTGCCCCCTATCCCAGCCAAATGTTGGTCCCAATCGACTTTTCCTTTTTCGGCGCATGAGCGATAGCATTGAAGCGGACACGGGTGTCTCGTGTCTTGTCGGAATAGGTGTGAAATCAACCACACACAGAGAGCGGGTAAACAACAGACAATCCGTGCACTGTTTTTCTCACACCTCCGGTCAAAGGTGTCGAACAAATCCGCCAAGATAGCTACCACTGGACTTTCCTTGCTATGGTGATATGCGAGGAAAGCATCAATGGCGGCTAAGTCTACCAAGCCGTCAACGTTCGGAAAGAGGACAACCCCAAAAAATCAGCAAAGCTAAAACATCCGCAAATGGGCCCCACTTCTCTTGGCTCGCCATATCCCTTGCCTTGCCTTCCAAGTATTTCCGAGGCAGGCCCACTACGCCGTTCAGAATTTGCTTCATGCGATCCAACTTTTTTGCTGAATCTCCAATCACAGCCGCAACCTTGCTCAAGGAAGGAAGAAAGTCGGAGAAAAGATACGGTTTTCTCCCCCCGAGAGGGCATCCTAATATCTCTTCAAACTCTTCAATAGTTGGTACCATTTGGAAGTCCCCAAACGTGAAACACCTCAACGGCTGGTCATAGTATTGGGCGAGGGATACGACAGCTTCCGTAAATACCTCCGCTACGGTCAAATCTAGAATCTTCCCGTAAACTTTGCGGAAGGCTTGCCTTTGGAGGGGTCCCATCAATCGTCCCAATTCCTTAAGGCTAGTGACATCTAGACCTTTAACCTTGACTTGATAAAACCTTTTGCCGTTTTGATTTGTCCCCATCATTTTACCTAAAAAAGGGGTGGATCAAGACTCCGACATGAATGATGCAATGCGTATGCATGAAACAGAAAGAAAACAACACAAAGGGGTAATTCACACATATGAGACCGCAGTGATCCAATTTTACTGCTACGTTTTGGGCATGACGGCGCCTCAACGTAGCATTAAAAAGGTTACGTATTACTCCAAAGAAACCAAACATCACTAGCAAAACTATAAACTAGTGCTATTTACCAAAAAATGCATGAGAACGAATGGCACGGAGCGTGTTTGCTCTTTGCCCCTAGTTGGGAACCTATAGGACAATATCAAGGGGTCTATAATAACTACTCCCCAACAATTCATAACTCACACGGCTGTTTTCTAGAGGTATCATCACTCAAGATAATAATATTGTGGCGGTATGGAATACCAGCGACAACACATTATAAAGAGAGAAAGATCTAGACGAGGTTTCACTATTATCAAGCAAGTCGGAGACCTAGCATGATGATAGATTCACCTCCACTCCTTAAATTCCCATGAACCCGGGTGTAGGGCCCTTTTTTTACTCAAACCCGTGGGTTCTTAGAATGCAGTGTAAAGAATGCAAAATAGACAACAGTTATTTACATTTTACACAGTTCAATAAAAGCACACCCAAAGTTCACAATTCCATAATTCCTTAAAATAGGCCTAACTCACAAAAATTTTCCCCAGTGGAGTCGCCAACTGTCGCAACGTGCCCTTCACGGGCGAGCGAGGGCGAGGCTCACGGGTGTGCTTTCCAAAGGAGGAAAGATGTGCGGAGTCGCCACCAACGTTTATTTGTGGGAAATGTCGGAAAAACCAAAGGAAACCGGTCAAAATGAAAATTCTAAGTTCGGGAGTTGTATTTACGTTTGAGGAAGGTATTAGCACCTCTCACGTTTGTCTCAAAGGACAACAACCTATTTTTCAGAATTGTGGAAATTGTGTTACCTTAACTTTTATTTCTTTTTATTTTTTGAGGTCGACAAAAGCGGGGCTTTTGCTCCTACGTACCCTCCTTTGGAGAGGAAATCAGACCTACGTAGTTCTTCCTTATGCGTGGATCAAGTGATTCTCTTTACTTAAAAGGTGATCATTTTAAGGCGTTGGACCTTAAGAATGATCCTTTTTACTTAGTAAGAAACTGAAATGATAAACTTTCAAAAACCTATTTTTTGTGGACGAGCTTGACTAGGCGAGTTGATTTTAGCCTTAGTTTCACTTTAGTTATTAGTCAATTCAATTAAGAATGAGAAATCCCAAAGAGAAAACGTCCGATTGATTTTTGTGCTTCATTTTACTAAAAGATATTTTTTGATTATTATATTATTATTTTACCTCTTTTTTTATTTCCAACGTGGTTACGGCACGATCGAACGGTCGGAATTCATTTTAACCAAAATTAACGGATGATACAATTCAAACGATCGGTGGAAATTTATTTTATTTTTAGATTAGGCGAGAAATGACTTAAATAAATGGCTTAAGCACGTCAAAAGGGGGTATAAAAAGTAAATGAAAACGAGAATAAAAATACATGAAACAAAATGTGGACCACCACGGATACATATAATGAATTGAAAAGCTTGGTTTGAGGTACTTATTCGTTGAAGACTGAAGAAAACGAAGAACGAATGATGAATCTTGAAGAACGGTCGAGAATCTTCGCGTAATTTCTCACGGAAACGTTACGGAAGCGCCTCGGCTTGGATTTTCTTCACGGAAACAATTTTCCTAAGCAATTTCGAGAGAGAGAGAAGTGCCTAAGGGGCTGAACCCTTTTCTTCTTCACTTCTTCCCCTATTTATTGCAAAATAGGGGAGAAGCTTGCCGCCCAGCTCGCCCAGGCGAGCAAGGTTGCTTCCTCCAGAAGCAACAACCTTCTGGAGGAATCTTCTGGAGGGCCCATGTGGGCCTGGTTGCTATTTGCACCCCCATTTTTACCAAATGCACCCCCCCTTCTATTTTTTTTGGTAATTCTTTTTCCGTAACGTTACGAAACTTTACGAATTTCGTAACGATACTTATTTTCCTTCTGCAAGGTTACGAATCCTTACGGATTATGTATTTACTCTTTTTTAGCTTTTCGAAGAAGTTACGAAAACTCACGAATTGCGCAAAAACACCTCTTTTCGACTTCCGCCACATTACGGAATTTCACGGATCGCGCAAGCCTGCTTCCTTTTGATTTCCGAGACGTCTCGGGACTTTATTTATTGTGCAACAAAGGACGCCAAGTATCTTAAAGCGGCTAACCAAAGGTTGCATGTCATCAAGTAATAATCCCCGGACGAAATTAGGGTATGACAGGCGCGCTAAGCCAAAAATAACTAATGTGTGCTAAGCAGTCCATACATGCGGTAAGCGCACGAGCATGAACAAGGCCACCTATTTAAGCCTGAAATCAGATTTTGTGAAGGGAGTTTGGACTAGGATTCAGAATTTTGCATGTCTAGGGTTTCTAGAGAGAGAAAGGTCCAAGTTCCAGAGAGTTTTGAGAGATTTTGTTGTGTGAAGATCTGCAAAGACAAGAGCTCAAAGTAGGAACCAGTTTGAGAGCTTAAGATGAGTTTGTGAGTGATTGTGAGATCCTAGAGGTGAAGGAGATATCCTCACCACTTGTAGTTTTGCAATCTTTCATCTTGTTCTTCTCTTTGTTGTTAAGAAGGCTTCCTGGTATGGAAAGCTAAATCCTCTGTTGGATCTTCCCTGTAGGTACCTGATGTAAATATATGTTTATCTATTTAATGATGTTTTGTGTGTTCTTTGTGCTATCTGCTTTTCATTCTAGTATGCCTTTACCTTGATCACGTAGATGCATGCTTTGTTAGGGTCATTCAACAGTGGAAACTGGTATGACTCTAAAGTCCTTGATAGTGCAGGGCTGAGTTGTCATGCTTTCACGAGGAATCGGGGTGTGATAAGTTAGTTGAGTATGTGTGTCTTAATGCGGCCCTGGTTGAGTTAAGTCTTACAAGAGGAGTTTGCGGACGATACTTGATCAGGATTAGGCTAAGCTATCATGAGTAATCGGGGTTTAGCATTTCAGGAGACACCATAAAAACACATGAGCATTGCTAGATAGAGAATATCTCTTTAGCATCAGGCACCTATTAGGAAGACCAACATGTTCTCTACTTGTTTTTACACATCACTTCTCTCGCGTGATTTTTCTTTCTTTTTGCATAAATAGTTTATACACTTGTTCATATTCACACTTACTTTTACACAATAGACGCCTATTTGCTCAAATAGCTTACCAAATAACACAAGTTCCCCGAGTGTTCGATACTCGGTTCTTACCGTTTTATACTACTTGTGCGATCTGGTGCACTTGCCGGAAGCCCGAACACATATATGCATCAAGGTACAAAAGCTTTCATAAAACATGAAAATGGTTTTCTGCATGAAAATCTAGAAACAACATTCTAAGTAATAGCTTTTTGAGCGTAACATCTTGAGTACTACAATCAACCTCACCTCTTGGGATGAACATAGTTAATAGTGTGAGAGGAAAAGATCTTGAAAGAATTGGTGGCCAATCTAAAATGGGAAAAGAAAGCTCAGAAGATAGAAGAAAAAATGCATGCAGAAAGCCTTGTGGGAGATTCATCATCCAAGGAGAAAAGGTATATTATGATAAACCATGGCAACTGAGGAAGAGAAGGTATATATTTTTGAACCATCTTATAGATTTGTTTGATATTTATCTACACCTTTCTAACATTAGTTTCATGAGAAATTCTTTTTGAAAGAACATATTTTTGAATGTCTTCGAAAAGAAAGTGTTAGAGAAAGCAACATAGTTTTTCTATTTGTGCTCAAAAGGCTTAGGACAAATGTTCATGATATAACTAAGGGATTTTGAAATCTTTGAATGGTATTATAAGAACATAAATATGTACTAACCCTCAAGGACTTAATAAGATGTGGGTACCAAAATCATTGTTATCTTATGATACGGAGTTGGACTATATGCTAGATGTACCACCAGACGAATCACACAAGAATGAGAGGGATCCAAAGGTTGTGTAGGTATGAGACTGTACAATTGAGGATCACTTAAGAACTCCATAGTTAAGCATGTTTGACTTAGAGTAGTTATGGGATGGGTGACCTTCTAGAAAGTTTCCAAGAAAGCGTGTGAGTGAGGACCAAGCACGCTGAATAGTCTCATGTTGGTTTGTGTGGACCGTCAATGATCCAGACAACAGTTGAGTGGTTTCAGAGTTTATTGTTGATTTCTCAGAAAGGGTTACCTACGAAGAGCTTTGACTGGTGAAGAGTTCTGACCAACAATGATGTTGAGTGAAGTGTCACCATATGAAATTTCATAGTGTGAGAGCCGCCAAGAAGTCGACAGCTAGGGATGTTACACTAGATACAAATGAAGAAGGAGATGCTTCTTGAGATCTATTGGTGAGAAACCATAACCTAAAACTATATCAACTTCCAGCTCATCTTATGGAATGATGTTGGACTTTCACATGGGGAAATCATGCAAAAAAGTATTGAAGAATGGTGAAATGAAGCTATTATGAAAAATGAACTTCAAGGATCTCATGTCTTTTCTGAACCTACTGATGAAAAAGAAAGATGTTGAACTTGGTTTAGAAAGCTGCATCTTAAGGAGTTTCTAACTCAAGAAATTCTTCTGAATTGCATTTTGACCAATCTATTATTCAAGCACTAAAATGATTGTTGAGATACTCACCCAATTTATGCTCTTCAAATAGAAAGGGAAAAGATCCTCTTTAAGGAAAATACTTATACATCATGCATCAACCAAGAGTCCTTTGAACAAAAACTCATTTCCACTACAAAGATGATTAAAAGCCTATTCCTGCTAAGCTAAAGCTATTACAAAATTCCATGAATAACTACATGGAAAAGTTTTTATATTTTGAAGAATGAGTCACTATGAATGTGAGACTCACTCTCTCTCCTAAAGAAGATAATCTAGAAGAGCCATGAAAGATCTCATGCTTCTACACTTAAAGTTGAAGATGCCACTCGAGTGGGAAAAGCCTTGAGAAGACCATCAAATGAAGAGTTGCAGTATGTTGCTGCAATCAATCTTTGACTTAGTTGCTCATAAAGGCACCAAGCTCCTCCATTTGAAGACCAAGAATGCTTTCATGTATAGCCACATGAATGAAGTAACCAATGTGAGTCAACCACATAGATTCATTTAAAAACATTTTGAGCCTGCGCTTAAGACAAAAAATGGTTAATGCACTACTCAGAAAGGTTCAAAAGAAACATCTTCTAGCCATGAAATCCTATGTATGACATTATACTTGGAGGCATCAATGAGAATATATGAAGATCCTCATCCAAGAAGATAAAATGAGAAGTTAAAGATACAGAGCATGGTTGGAAGTTGCAAAGGCTCATGGAGATTCTACACGAAGGTTATTGTTGGAAGGATTTGAGAAATTATATTTAGATAGGGAAACTTAGATGATAGAAGGAGAAGAGAGGTATCGCACAAACTTCTTATGTTTATTGCAAATAACAATTTACAATGAAAGGGTTCAAAGCACTCTCAAGCTCTTTGAACCCAAAATACAAAGCTCCTTTTAAAGGAGACAATAACTTAGTTTTAGAGATAAGGGGAACAACATGAAGATCAAGTCATAGAAGAACTTAGAAGAGTTTTAACTTTTACAAGCTCAACTCCTTATTGAGTGGCATTTGTATAGCTTGTTGCTTATTATCCTTAATTTATATGTGTGTACATCATGCATCATCATATAGATGCAGGAAGATAGTTTCTGAGATAAGAAACATCTTCAGTGCTATATTTCTGACTGCTTTAATCCATTAGCTTTGTGTGTAATCGATTACATAAGTCTTTGAGAAACTTGTAGAGAGTTCATAGTTCCAGTTTAGTCAATTACCATATATTCGTAATCGATTACATAGTTCTTTTAGAAACCATGTTTGTTTTCTTGGGTCTCTAGTTTAATCGATTATAATGATTTAGTAATTGATTACATCATTCTTGAAAGTGTTTCCATAAGTGATCAAGAACACTATAATTGATTACATTATTCTTGAATGTTTTCCAGATTTGGGGAAGAACACTTTAATCGATTAAATGGGAAATCTAATCGATTACCTTCTCGAGATAATCAATTATATTGCTAATCTAATCAATTACAGGCGGTTATAATTGTTTTCTCTATATATACTCACCTTGTGTTCTCACTTTCAAGCAATTGAAAAACGTGTTTTGGAACGAACCTTTACAATTCACAAACTTCAGGTTTCGTTTCTTGGAGCTTTCGAAAGGAAAGTTGTAAATCATGCAGGTTTTGATGATATAAAAAAGAATTTGCTTGACAAAGGGGGAGAATGTGAATCATGCAAGCTTTGATGAAATGTGAATGTATGTATACATGATTTTGATGATGTCAAAAGAAGAATCAAACAAAGTTGCTTCAAAAGATAAGCATGGCTTCAAGATTAATACAAGATTGCTTCAACAAACAAAGTCTTGCTTCAAGATTAACTCAAGATCAAGCCTTGCCTTAAAACAAAGTGTTTTCAAGACATGCAAGGCTCTGGTAATTGATTACCAGGCAGTGTAATCGATTACCAGAAGACAGGGTTGAGAAATAGTTGTTGAAAAAGGTTTTGAATTTGAATTTTCAACATGTAATCGATTACCATATGTCTGTAATCGATTACCAACAACGGAACTTTGGAAATTCAAATTCAAAAGTCAGAACCCTTCAAATTATAACTATGTAATCGATTACACAAACATTGTAATCGATTACCAGTGGAAAGTTTTCAGAAAATCTGCCAACAGTCACATCTTTTCATTAGATTTGTGAATGGACATCAAATGCCTATAAATAGGTGACTTGGGCATGAATTTTAAAGAGAGAGTTTTGCTGGTCCAAAATGTCTTATCCTCTCAAAAGAAAATGAGAGAGATTCCAAGAGAACTTCATTGTCAAATGCTCTCTCAAGAACTCTTGGGCAAACACTTGCAAATCCATTAAGAGTTCATCCATGGATCTTCATTGTAATATTCTTCTCTTGAAGAGAGAATTCTTCTTCCATTCTTCTTATTCAATGAGATTGGCTAAGAGATTGTGAGTCTCTTGTTGTAAAGCATTTGAACACAAGGGATGGGTTGTCCCTGTGTGGTTCAGACTTTGTAAAGGATTTTACAAAGATAGTGGAAATCTCAAGTGGGTTGCTTGAGTACTGGACGTAGGCATGGGAAGTGGCCGAACCAGTATAAAATTGTGTTTGCATTCTCTCTTCCCTTATCTTATTTATTTTGTTGCAATCAATTGTGTCTTGCATGTTTAAAGAACATTGTTAAATTGATTGTTATTTCTTCTTCTGCATTCTAAGCCTATCCCTCTTAAGATAACTGAGGCCACAAGGTTCAACAAGAGTGAGTTGTAAACACATTTGAGATTAAAAGAGGTCCATTCAATCATGCATTTTGTTCTTGCATTCGAATGTAATGGTTGTATCTCTCCTTGACTGTATTTCATATGTTTATAAACATTGTTATTTCATGTGCATGAGTTTTTTACTACATGCTAGAATAGGTGTTTCTATTTTGAAGCTAAGAGTTGGTTTCTCTTAGGCTTATATTCACAAAGAACCCTAGGGTTGAGTGCTTAAGTTTCATTTTCTAGGTAGAATTTGAAATTGCTCATGATTGCTTGTAAAAACTCACATTTCATAGTGAGAATCTAATTCGGGATGAATTAGATATCTGAAGTAGCTTCTCTAGAAATTGAGAGTGAACCTAATCCTACCCCCCAAGGGCATTGGATAGAAGACTCTAACAAGATTGGGCCAAAGATGCAGGACAAGGCCCTAGGGTTCTCATGAGCCTTAGGGTAGATTTTGGGCCCCTGGGCTAAGTATGAGCCCAATTATCTTTGTACATATTAGAAAAGGTTTTCCTTCTTTTGGGCCTTGTATTTTGGCCATTTTAGGTTTGTAAGGTACCATACGAATTAAGGGCATCCTACCCTACAAGTTAAAGGTACCCTAGTAGTATAGGGTTTTAGCCTTGTATTTCAGGGCATTTTGAGTAATCTTTGTAGTAAGAAATTTTTCGTATTTTCATGTATTTTTGCATGGGGTGAGCTCATCTATTGGAAGGTTGTGAGTAGCCCCCTCTTAGCTTCTCAAGGAATCTTTCTTCCTTGCTTCCCAAGGAAGCTACCTTCCTTGCTTCCCAAGGAAGCTTCCCATTGTATTTTCATATATCTTGGCATGAGGGTGAGCTTAGCTATTGGAGGGGTGTGAGTAGCCCCCTCTAGCTACTCAAGGAATCTTTCTTCCTCTAGCTTCCCAAGCAAGCTACCCTTTAGCTTCTTAAGGAAGCTTCCCATGTGCTAGGCTATAAATAGAAGCATGTGTAACACTTGTCATAACTTTGATGAATGAGAAACTTGTGAGACACACTTCAAAGTTAAACTTCTCTTCCTTTCTTCCTTCAATTTTCCATTCCACTTTCTCTCTCTCTTTCTCTCATTCACTTCCTCCACTGAAGCTCCCTTTCTAAGCTTCTTATCCAAGGCACTATCTTGGTGGTGAAGCTTCTCCTTCCATGGCTTATTCTCTAGTGGATGGTGCCTCCTCTCACCTCTTCTCCTTTATCTTCCACTACAAATCCATGACTGAAAATCACCATTGAAAGACCTCATTGAAGCTCAAAGATCCAGCCTCCATAGAAGTTTCTCAAGCAAGCTTCCATCAAGTGGTATCAAACCACAAGAGCTTCAAGTAGGTGCTCCTTAAACCTTCATTAATTTTCAGCTTTACCTTCTCCTCCATTGTTGTTTCTTAATTTTTCTCCGTGTATCTCGTCACATGTCTTATGTTAAATGTTGTTAACATGATTTTTTAGAATTTCCACCAATTAAACTTGTTATAGAAGTTAGATTTGATTTTCTATGGTTCAAATTCCTTGTTCTTGTTCTTGAGCCATGAATTATGTTGAGTTTAGTTGAGTTTTGTTTTGCCATTTTTTGCGCTGAAACCTAAACCATAAAATTCTTACAAAAACATTAAACTACAAGAAAACCTCAAAAATATAGAGTGACATGTTCACCTATTGTAGTTTTGTCATAGAAGTCATGTCCAGTCATGAAACTTGGCACATAAGATTCCTTATGTTGTGCTGAATTTTATTTTTCTTGTTTCTTTGTCTAACTCATTTGTTCATGAGTGTATGAAATTTTTTTAGCCTATTATTTGATTTGTATCAAATCGTGCATGTAAATTAGTCCTTAACATGTTCATGCGTAATTCTTAGAGAGTCTTTGATTGTGAACCTTTTCTTGAACTTTAAGGTTTCCTTATGATTGTGTCTATTGTGAATTTGAGTTTTGGTTATTGAATTGCTGGCTGAAATTTTGATCCTAAGTGAATGTTGAACTCCTAAAGTTGTGATAAACAGGCCTAGTGAGTTTAACATACATAGGAAAGATGAAAGTAAACCTATGGCAATCAATATATCATGCTTAAAAAAATTTGAAGTCTGAAATCGCTGGTGCAGGCAGCTTGAACATACAAACTTGTAAAAATTATTGGGAATTGGTCACTGCAAATTTTGAGATGAAATTTTTATTGAATTTTATAGACATCTGGAAAAAAATTATAAAAAAAACCAAGTGATTTGGATAAAAGGAAAAAATAAGAAAAATCATACAAGTTGGAAGGAAAATCAATGTTTAGGAAAAATAAAAAAAGAAAAGTAAAAGGGAAGTGTGCTTGTTGTTTTGGCTCAAAATTTGTTCTATGATTACTGCCTATTTTAGACCAATCTTAGTTCTGAAATTTCAATTGAAAAGTAGTGTGAAAACAAGTGCCAAAACTAGAGGTTTCTTGAGTCTTTTATTTTAGTTTTTTTACTCTACTCTAGAACCATTCTAGGTTTCTCTTCGAGTCCTAGCTTGCTTTTATGTGCTTTTCATTGCATTAATTGTTGAATAATCCTTGAAAAAATGTTTTGTTAAAACTCTATTGGTTTAGCGTTCATTTCATTTTTTGGTCTTTGGTTCTTGCTTGTCTCTTTGTTTCCTTGTTTGTGAGTTGCCATATAGGGAATTGGAAAGGAGGATTGGTACTATCAATTGAAGAATTTGAGTCAAAAAGCGAGGGGCCAACCACCTTAAGAGCTGGACTAAGAAGCACTCCAAATTGAGTGTAACACCAAAGAGAGAATAGTCACCAAAATTGAGGACTTTTTTTTGTAATTTTGTAATTAGCAATTTACTTGTAATTGGACACTTGTATGTTTACCTTCATTGCTTTCAAATTCTGTAACAAAAAGGTCTTTCATCGGAAGTTTGTTAGGGGCCTCCAATAGGTTACCCTACTTCCATATGTGTGTAATAATTTTAGGCAGTTTTCCTTTAGATTAGTGAGTGTTTTCTTGGGAACCTTAAATGTGGTCATCCGAACACTCTTAAGATCTGCCTAGTTTACATTTCTTGCACTTTGATTTCTGGCTTACTTTCATAGCTTATTTTCTTTACTAGTCATGCCTAGTTTATCTTGTTATTGCATAATAATTTCTTCTTGCCTATCACGCTTATCTTGATTTCTTTTGAACCCTAGCTTTTACCTTTTGCAAACCCCCAACAATAAAGAACCACAACTTAGGAACCAACATGAGTCATCATTCATCTAGTGTTAATGGTGAGGGTACTAGTTGTAAGGATCCTCTATCTAGAATATTAGATGAGTTGAGGTCTCTTAAGTTATGGAAAGAACAACTAGAAAGAAAAGTAAAGGGAAAAGAGGGGGTAGAAATAAGTCAAGATGAGAGCAAACAAATAAGGGAAGAAGAAAGAAGGAAAATACTAAAAGAGTTAAGAAAAGAAAAACATGCCTCCTATAGTAGTCATGACTCTTGCAAGAGCCTAAGTGAATAACTTAGTGAATATTATAGAGGAAGGCATAGGACACATCCTAGACCTCACTCCCATAGGAGAGAAAAGGAAAGAAAACCTCAAAAGGCTAACATTAACCTCCCATACTTCCATGGGAAGGACAACGTAGAGGCTTATTTAGATTAGGAAATGAAGGTTGAGCTATTCTTTGCTTGCCATCATACAAATGAGGAAAGGAAGGTTCCTTTGGCTACCCTTAGCTTCCAAGGGTATGCCCTCTATTGGTGGACTTCCATTGTTAGGGAAAGAAGGATTCATGGGGATCCTCTAGTAGAGTATTGGAATGACTTGAAAAGTGTCCTTAGGAAGAGGCACATCCCCTCATACTATGATAGGGAGCTTATGGACAAGCTCCAAGGGCCTAGACAAGGGAGTATGAGTGTTGAAGAGTACATGCAACAAATGAAACTACTCCTTTTGAGAGCTGGGCTTAGGGAGGTGGAAAGAACAAGTATTGCTAGGTTCCTTAGTGAGCTTAATATGGAAGTAAGGGACAAGGTTGAGATCCTTCCATATAAGGACCTAGATGACCTAGCCCAACTTTGCATAAGGATAGAGCAATAACTTTAAAGGAAGCCTACTTCGAAATCTTATGGCTCTCACTCTTATCCAAAGAAAGACCAAGGTCAAGGCATCTTAGGGTTGCACATTCTAAGCCCAAAGATGATAAGGGAAAGAGTAGAAAAAGAAAAAAAGAACAACCTTTAATGGTTAAGGAGGAGTGTAATGAGGTAAGTGTCTCCTCCAAGAGGTTAGCTAAAAAGGAAAGTCATTTTGCAATAAAGATAAACATTAAAGAAACTTCCTTTCTTAGACAACCTCCGCATCTTCTCCTTTGTAAAAGAACACTTGTTAGCATTGCCACACCTCTTGAGCTTAAGGTTATTCCTCAAGTAAAGGAATTGTTGGATGAGGGTTTTGTTTGTAAGAGCTTAAATCCTTGTGCTTTGTTGGTGCCCAAAATAAGTATTATGAGGCACCGAATCCCTATAATAGGTGGTATGATGAATGTGTTGAGTGGTGCAACCCTCTTTTGTAAAATCATCCATGCATCCAACATCTTTATGATTCACGTACATAGGGACTCATTAGGTAGGTTCGTTATTATTTTTGGTTTCAATACAAACCTAGGTGCTCATATAAGACACCTTAGGTTTGTCATACATTTTGGTAGGAGTAATCAACATGAAAATATAGAAAAAAGTAAGTTTTATCGCATTACTTAATTTTTTAAATAGTGATCAAGGGGTTCCCATGAACCCTAAGAGAATAAAAGTCATTCCTGGGTGGCCCACTCCACCAAGTATAAGGGAAATTTGGGGCTTCAATGACTTAACAAACTTTTACAAAAGGTTTGTCCCATATTTTTTTATACTTGTAGCACCACTCATTGAGTTTGTGAGGAACCATGTCCCCTTATGGGAAGATGCCCAGGAAAAGGGTTTTCAGACCTTGCTTTACTCTAACATACCTAACACCACTAATATATATGTTTTTATTCTTTTTACAAGTGTCGAGGGAAGAAGCCTAGAGTTTCAAGAACCTCTGGATTTGAGGTCAAATCCTTTTCAAGGGCGAGGGGATGATGCAATCCTATCCCCCAAGGGCATTGGATAGAAGAATCTAAGAAGATTGGGCCAGAGATGTAGGAGAAGCCCTAGGGTTCTCATGAGCCTTACGGTAGATTTTGGGCCTATCGGCTAAGTATGAGCCCACTTATCTTTGTACATATTAGAATAAGTTTTCCTTCTTTTGGGCCATTTTAGGTTTCTAGGGTACCCTACAAATTAAGGGCACCCTACCTTACAAGTTAAAAGTACCCTAGTAGTATATGGTTTTAGCCTTGTATTTCAGGGTATTTTGAGTAGTCTTTGTAGTAGGGACTTTTTTGTATTTTCATGTATTTTTGCATGAGGTGAGCTTAGCTATTGGAGGGATGTGAGTAGCCCCCCTCTCTAGCTTCTCAAGGAAGCATTCTTCCTTTCTTCCCAAGGAAGCTACTTTCCTTGCTTCTCAAGAAAGCTTCCCATTGTATTTGCATGTATTTTGGCATGGGGGTGAGCTTAGCAATTGGAGGGGTGTGAGTAGCCCCCCTCTAGCTTCTTAAGGAAGCTTTGTTCCTCTAGATTCCTAAGGAAGCTACCCTCTAGCTTCTCAAGGAAGCTTCCCATGTGTTAGGCTATAAATAGAAACATATGTAACACTTGTCATAACTTTGATGAATGAGAAACTTGTGAGACACACTTCAAAGTTCAACTTTTCTCCCTTTCTTCCTTCAATTTTCTACGCCACTTTCTCTTTCTCTCATTCTCTTCCTCCATTGAAGCTCCCTCTCTAAGCTTCTTATCCAAGACACTCTCTTGGTGGTGAAGCTTCTCCTTCAATGGCTTATTCTCTAGTGGATGACACCTCCTCTCACCTCTTCTCCTTTATCTTCTATTGCAACTCCATGGCTAAAAGTCACCATTGAAAGACCTCATTGAAGCTCAAAGATCTAGCCTCCATAGAAGCTTCTCAAGCAAGCTTCCATCAGAACCAAAATAAATCTTGTTGGCTATGTTCTTTTTGACTTTTTCTCTCTCTATTGCATTCTTTATCAATTTGTTAAGTTTCAAAGAAATTTCAAATCAATGCACTTTAATGAAAGAGTATTATGTTTGGGTGATTGGTTCAATATTTCTTTTAACAAACATTTGTGATACGATCTTTTTAAAGCAAAAGTTTTAAAATTCTATTTTTATCTTATGATTTGTTTTTAAACTAATTCACCCCCTCTTGGTTTGATGAATCCCATTATCTTTTTGAATTAGTATCAAAGCCTTGTCTTGAAAGTTACTCAAGATCACTGTTTTTCAAATATTGGATCTAAACAAATCACTTTCAAAGAGAGTGTGTCTCTCAATTGACAACCATTGTTTGAGGGAGAGCATTTTACGTTTTGGCAAAAGATAATGGAAATCTTTATTTAATCAAATGATCCCGGTGCATGGAATGCTATTGTTAAATGACCTTTTATATCAACTAAAGAAGTTAATGGTGAATTGGTTCCTAAAGAATGGGATGAGAAAACAAAAGTGCAACATGATCAAAAAGCTGGAAACATTTTAACTTTTGGGTTATCTTTGGATGAATTGTTTCATACTGCAAGGTGTAAAAGTGCAAAAGAGATATGGAAAATGCTTGAATTTACTCATGAAGGCACTATAGATGTAAGAAGAGCAAGAAAACACACTCTTGTATCTAAATATGAAGCTTTCCGAATGAAGAATGGTGAAACCATCTCAGAACATCAAACAAGATTCACCCACATAGTAAATCACTTGGACTCAGAAAGACGTTTGAAGATGATGAACTAAACATCAAGATCTCCAACTGTCTTAAAAGAACTTGGGAACAAAAAATCACATCGATCAAGGAATCCAAGGACTTGGCATCAATGCCAATGGAAGCTCTCTTCGGAAAACTGCTTGCGTATGAATATAAGCTAATTCAACAATCTCACGTGAAAGATACAAAAAAGAAAAATAAATGGATTGTACTCAAAGCTAGTTCCTTAAAGGAAAATCACAAAGAAGAATCTAGTGATGATGAAGATGCACAAAAATTGAATTTGATGGTCAAGAAGTTTGGCAAATTTCTCAATGGGTCCAAAGACAAAAAATTCTCTAAACCTTCAAAGAAGGTGAAAAACAACAGCAACACCTTCACAAGCAAGACCTCATGAAGTTGGATTAACTTGTCTACCTGGAAAACAACTTGCTGAAAAGAAAGGGAAGTAGGATGGAAAACCGAAAAAGGCCTACATAGCTTGGGAAGATAATCTGTCAACATCCTCCAAGTCTTCTAGTGAAGAAGAAATTGCAAATGCATGCTTAATGGTTGATTCAATGGATGACTCCTCAACCATTGAAGAATTTGAGTTAAATTCTGAATTTGAGGAAGTTTTAAAAACCTTTAATGAAATGCATGAGGAAGCGCAAAAGCTTGCTATTTCGAACAATAAGCTTAGAAGCGATCTAAAATGACATATCACTAAATTGGCTTCAACACAAAGTGAGCATGATAAATTGTAGCAAGAAAATGAAAAACTTGTTTCAAGTTATAAAGCCACTAGTTGTGTTTGTGCTTATACTTCTCTTAATATGGATGATTACAAATCTTTGCAAAATGAGTTTGAAAAGTTTAAAAAGGATCACTATGAAGAACGTATGAAGTTACAAATTGAGCTTTCCTATCTTAAAGATCTTTTTGAGAAAAAAAAGATGATGGAACTCAATAAACCAAGAGGAGGAGAGGGGGTAAATTGGTTTTCAAAACAAAATGTACCATTCAAAAATAAAGTTACAAAAAGACTTTTGTATGGATCGTATCACAAACACATATTTGAATCAAACGTAATCAATACTTAATCAATCCTTCCTTAAACATGATCCTTCATTAACATCCTTTCTTTCACAAATATAAAACTTGAAACTTCATGTAAAACTTGATTAATACTTGAATGAGAGAAAAAGATCAGAACAAGAGAAGAAAGACACAATCTTTTTATACTGGTTCGCTCTCTATTACTAGAGAAGCTAATCCAGTTATCTAATCCAAAACTAGAATTAGATTTTCACTATATATGCATAAAGAATCCTTACAAGCAATCACAACCAATCTACAATTCTCACCCCGAAAAAAGTGACTAAGGCACCGAACACTAGGGTCCTTTGTGAATATAAGCCTAAGAGAACCCTACTCTTAACCCAAACTAGAAAACCCTATTCTAGCATGCTTTAAGCGATTCATGCATAACCACAAAGACCATGTAAAACCATACACAAAAGAAAGACCAAGTAAGAGAGATACAACCTGACCAATCTTTCCACAAAAACCTTGTTGGATTAAGGAGGTGGTCTTCTTCAACTCAAAAGATGCAAGTCACTTCCAAGAAAAGATCTTCATAACCAAATGATTAAGAAGTTGTGAGTTAATAAAAAGCTCTTTTCTTTTCTTCTCTTATTCATTAATGATAGCATGAGATCATTCTCATTCAGAGGCTAATGAGTTATTTTCGAGATGTGTTGAGTAATCTCTATTGATCTCTTGATGTGTAGTTGTGAACACAAGCTGGTTATTTATAGAGAAAACTGATATAACCGCCAGTAATCGATTAAATCTACAAAGTAATTGATTAATTCAACAAAGTAATTGATAAGATTATTTAAGTAATCAATTGAAGTGTTCTTCCCAACATCTGGAAAGAACTCAAGAACAATGTAATCGATTAGATGCTTTAACTAATCGATTAAAGTATTCTTGTTCTCCTTTGAACAACTAAATGAGAGAGAAGTAATTGATTAATCCACTTGGTAATCAATTAAAGCAGAGACTTTTGAATAAATTAGTCATTGTCTCAAACAGCAATGTAATCGATTATGAAACAATTGTAATTGATTAAACCTATATGAGACTTAACTCTATAAGCTTTAGACAACTTGTTATAATCTATCTTCGGATCATATGAATGCAAGTCACTTGGTTTGGACCTAGTCATACATAGTTCAGCTCATTGGTGATAGAAATGACAGAGATAACAAACAACTACCCTTACAAAATATTATTTACAATATTTGTTGAAATGATACAAAAAATGGAAAACTGCCTTTAATCAATTTTTAAAAAAATTCAAAAACACCACCCTAAATGTCTAAAAATCATTTTTGATTTTTGCTATTTTTTTTGTGACACTACTACAAAAGGCACATACAACGATGATTGTATAAGACATTCAAAGACGGTTTTAAATCGTTATTGTAGCCAACGTCGTTGAAAGTCAAGACTTTCGACGACGGTTCCAACAAAAACCGTCTTAGAAAAGAGTACCTTTCTAAGACGATTTTTAGCTAAAAACCGTCTTAGAATATTATCTTTCTAAGATGATTCTTTGTAAAATCGTCTTAGAAGGATATCATTTTAAGACGGTTCTTATATAAGAACCGTCTTAGAATGATACCTTTCTAAGACGATTTTTTAAAAAACCGTCTTAGAATGTGTTTTGTTTTTTTAAAATAAAATAATGAAAATAATATCTTTGATTCTAATGAAAAACCGTCTTAGAATGTGTTTTTTAAAAAAAATAAAATAATGAAAATAATATCTTAGAGCTTTGCCAATATGTGTTGCTTTTTATAATGCATATGCCTTTACATATTTAAACTTGCTCAAATATGTAAATGGATTCACAACAGTATCATGACTGTATTCAATTTCATATTCAATTTATCTATGAATATCATATTCAATTTCCTTTCAAATCAAAACAATAAAAGAAAACAAAAAACTAGGAAATAAAAAATTAAATAGTTCCCAACATGAAAAAGAATTTTGTAAGCTACAATACAGGGTCTCGAAAAATGTAGCCTACCTTGCTAATACCAGCCATATAGTTTGTTCATTACTATTGCCATTTTCTTTTGCTTCATTTGTTCCAATATTATCAACCTGCAGATTGTAACATACAATGTTGGTTAATGATTTCTCCACTCATATAAATAACAATTTGTTTGAACATCTATCCCAATTTCCTCATTAAAAATAGTGTTCACTAAGTCAAATAAGAGAAATAACTTATCACCTTCGAGGTGCACAGGCCTTACAAACTAAGCTACATATAGTAGAGACAACTAACAATTCGGCACATCAATGATGGTTAAGTCATGAGCATACCATATGTGTTACAAAGCACTTTTGTTTGAAATGTAATAGTTTTATTGCATCCCTGAATAGCTTCCATAAAAGATAGTTCAATAAAAGTCTATGAAAAATAGAAAATGTATTTCTTCAAACAAGTCCTTGCATACTTAAAGATGACCAAAAGATATGAAGAAAGAAAGAACCTTGACATCTTCTTCACCAATATTCTGATGAAAAAAGCTCTTGACAAAATCCTAATCATAGGTTATGTTAAATTACAAAGAATTAAAAAAAAATCATATTAGTCTTCTAATACAGGGCATATAACTCAAGCAAATTTCATACAAGTTTATGTTAAATTATAAAGCTAATAATTTATAAAATTTATAATTTCTGCTACAATAAAAATTGAACTTATCTGTTAGTAACTACCCATGGGTGGCATACCAAAAGGTGGCATTGGAGGCATCCCCAAACCACCCATTGGTGGTGCAGGCAAATTAAGAGGCAACAACTGAGCATCCATATTCTGCAATAGGAAAACATTATATTCAATCAGTATTTGGTATTACAAAGTTCCATCAGTTAAAGAGTGTTTAATAAGGAGATAGAAGTTATTCACTAAGTTATTAGAACAGGTAACAAAATGGCCAAAACTAATTACTTATTGAGCAATTACTTCCTTTTCTTCTTGCTCTTTAGTCTTCACTTGGTTCGACGCTTCTATTTTATCCTTCACTAGTTCATCAACTTTTCCAGTGTACTCACGGATAAACTACAACAGTGAAAAAAGAAGATAGTGAAAGAACGCACTAGATAACATGATGAAAAAGACATACATGTCGATGTATGTTTAAGTAATAAAGGTACGCAGCACAAAAGGAATACAAACCTGTAGAAGATATGGGAAGGCAAAGTCAATCATATTGTTCATCCAAGCTAACTCAAGAGCAATGTCTGCCGGGATCAAATCATAGCAAACAAATAGACACGAGGAAAAACATTCTTTCTTTCCCTGCATAAGCATATGGAAAGAGATATTAGATATATTTGACCTTACTCAATAGTATGCACATTAACAAATAAGAAAATTAAAATACATGGGACTGTAAGATAAGAAAATTAAAATACAATGGGTTTGAGTATTTAAATTTTGAGTGCTAAATACAAACTCAATTAAATCATATATAAACAGAGACAGTTAATATAGAGCAAAGTTTACAAAAAGACTTTGTAGTAGAGATATATGCCATTAGTGACATATTACCTAATAGCTTAAGCTTTAGGATAGTAGGTCTCTAACTATAACTACCAATAAAATATTAAATGTAATAACCCATAATGCTTGTAAGCAACATGTAATTCTGTCAAGTGACCCCATTTTGGTTCACGCAGCAGACCTAGAAAAACAAGGTCCATTGAGTATAATACATTCATCCTAAATAGTTCTAAAATATATAAAGAAAAGTGGCAATTAGAAGATATCACCTCAATGGCTTTTAAGACCATTGTTATTTTGTTCTAATTTAATCACCATTATTATCTTGATTAAGAGTATTTCATCTTGATTAAGACCATTGTTATTTTGTTCCACTGAAAATGAGTAATAAGAAATTATATATATCACCTCAATTTATCCCACCAAGATTTTGTTTTTTACACTGTAAAGAAATTATAAACTCATCACAAAATTTCACAGTTATATACTAAAAGTATATATACTAATAAATAGCAATAATAATATATGAATGATAATACTCCACCAAGTGTCTAATAAATAACATGTTTCTACCTGGAAAATTAAAATTGATTTTTCTCTACATGAATATTACTGTATAAGACAATAGGATTCATATGCACACAAATTGATTTACTTAAATCATGGTAAAAAAAATGAGAAAAAGTTTAAGTATTCAAATTATCCAATAACTCAATAGTAAATTAAACATGATTGGTTAATACGTCATTCCCATCACCACAATACCCCTTGAGAAATACTTCACAAATAGATGCCTCGGGGTTCACATTGACATATCTATATGGACAATTTCTATTTGAGCATAAGCCAAATAGAAATTAGATACATAGAGTTCCTTAAAAAATTGCTAATGTCTATATGGTTAAAAAATTCATACAACTTCACAAAACGGCACAGGCCAGAATCTACTCACAGTCATAAGCCAAGAACCCCAAAGAGATTAGATACATAGAGTTCCTTAAAGTCATCAATGTTGTTCTATGCCCAAAAAAATCAGCGAGACTATATCTTTTTTCTAGGAGCATGAGTAATTGAATGAAAAATTTATTAAGAGTGCAGTCATCCACCATGTGCAACAATCAATAACTAGTTTGATTTTTGACTTTAAAACTGATCAATCAAATTTGAGTTATTACTAAAAACAATTTTAATTAGGACCTCATACCAAGTTAGTCAATACCTTTTTCTTTTTTTCTTTTTTTTGAAGTTTAGCTAGCTAACACTACCTAACACTACCTAAAACTTACATACGAAATAATGATAAATTGACATGTACAAAAGATTAAAATAAGATCTAAAAGCCATCCTAAGTTACAAACAAAGCATCCTAAGTAAGTTATTGACCTACAAATATCCTTTCTGCCTTTTGAGCAGTAAATTTTAGTTCTTTTTTCCTTATAGCCAAGCCAAACTATATATACATATATTGTTCACTAGTAATTTAACAAAAAAATAAATATATCCATAAAGTATGTCATCCTGTAGTTTCCAAGTTACCTCTACTTGAAAATATGCACAGATTGATCTACCAGCTTTCTCAAAGCATTGGTAGCACCTTTAGCAGACATGTGGCCTAGCACTGTTATAAGTTCCTTGGCTAAGAATAATTACAAACTGAAACATCAAGTATTAATAAATAAAGATGAAGTGACAATTGAAAGACTAACTAGAAGTACATATTTAGCTAGTAAGGCCATTACAAGTGTAACAATTGGGCATATTGGTGATATTTTAGCAGTAAAGGGAGACAAAAAAAAGAGCATTAAAATACCTTCCAAATAGAACAAGTGGGCAAAGTACATAGAAATCCCCATTACTAAACAAAATAAAAACCTGTTGAATAGGACAATAAATAAAATGTTTAAAACTAATGAGTAATGTCAGTAGAGATTGAAAAATGGACAAATAAGAATATCCAAAAATAGTTAAACAACAAAAGCAATAGAACTTACACTGAACCGGTCCTGTAAGTGGTCTCCACCAAATGTTAAATAATGTCTTATCCAACCAAGAAAGAACAAATATAGAAGGATAAATAAATGAAATAAAAAATATTATGATAAAATTTAACTATTAGATATATGGATAAAGAAAATAGCAGTCAAACATAAAAGCTAATGGTTGGATGGAATTTTCATTTTCTTCATGGAGATAAATAAAGGGAGCACATATTTGGCTATTAGCTAGGCTTGTTATCCACTCACGGTAATGTAGATAACATTAAAAAGACTTCAAATAATAGGGTAGGCAATTTGCTATGAATATTTAACAATAGTGAGCAACATAATTCAATAGATAATAACACACATCAGCCTTTTTGCCTAATTAAGTTTATAAGTAAAAAAAATACTAGGACTAAATGTGGCAATAACAAAGTCTACTTAACAAATGGAGGTGTGATATATTTGATTTCAGTGGCAATCCAATGTGCAAGTTTTACGTAGCTGTCTCCAATAGTTTCCATAAGGTGCAAAAGCTATGGTTTTCTTAACAGCCTATTTTTTTGCCAGCAAGAACTTGAGGCCTAGATGAAAATTTAAGGTCGTGCATTTTCATCACCTCTTTGGCATCAAGTTTTAGATGCATAAAGGGTCCATATTTTTTGGCTAGGTCTCATAATTTTTGATGTGGAGTAGATGTAAGAAGATGGGGTATGTTTCCTATGATAAGTAGGTTCCATGGGCCAGGGGGTATGTTGGAATTGACTTGGTTTTGGTGAGATTTCTACCTAATTTCAATGCCATAATCATGAAGAGGAAAAGGGAAATAGGACCTAACATATCAAAGATTTGAAAATACATGGAGGTAAATCAAAACAAAGCTATAAGGATTATTAATGAAGGTGATTAGAGAGAGTGAGAATTAAAAGGAAGACTTGACCCTTTATATAATGTTGGAAATACATACTCTTACGCTTAATCCATTAGTGTGAAAAATATGAATCTCATACTCTTATGCTTTATATTTGGGAATATTCCATTAAATTAAAGAAGATTGTGTTACAACCTTGCAAAGATTGGGTTATACATGGATAGCATGCACTTTCTCTATGGGTAGATGAAACCCATGAAATGTTATGTGCCTTGTCTCTTTTTGTTGAAGAGGAAATTTAATCATTTTATGAATCAAAGAAGTGCGAACACATTGGAGATTTATCTTGATCTAAGGCAGTGCACAAATTATTTTCAGAAATTAAATAAGATTAGTAGCAAGTTAAATCCAGACCAGTTTGTTGAACTTCATTAGGCATGTGAAAATTTCAAGCATAGAAAGGAGTCAATTGAAAAATTACTAGTGAAAAAATCATTTAGAATTTAAGAGAAAAAAAAAGTTCTTACAAGCATATTAGAGGACTAATGGGATGAAATTTCTCTACCAATAGCTGCATGACTGTAAATATTGAAATATTAGAAGATGTAAAACCAATCTTAAAACTTCCTGCAACAAAATTACACCTCCAAATTATTAGAAAACAGCCAAGAGGCCATAAACTTGTCATTCAAAATTTCACACACTAATATGTTTCATGCATAATGTACAGTTGATTCTGGAAATTCTTTTTAAGGATAAAAAAATGACCCTGAATATGGAGATCCTTCAAGGAATTGTATATCATAGAGAATAAAACTTATTAGTAATAATTGTTTTTTAATTTCTTTTCATCTTTCCATAAAAAAAATATTTTCATCTAAGAAAACTCTTAACTAATAATTAGTGATTGGCATCTAAGAAAATACTCTGTATCCAAACTCACCTTCACCCTTAATCCATTAGTCGGTATGATGCAAATATGAGAATAACCAATGTTTTGAAGGCTCTTTCATCTGCCTACCCCATAATATGTTTTCTAGGTATGATGATTACACCCACCTGCACAAAGTTTAGGATAGCAACTTGTAAACAATCAAAAGGTGTAAATTATAATAGGAAAGTTGGTAGTAAAAATAGAAAAGAAAAAAAATAGCAGCAGAAATATTTCATAGAATTTATGTTGAGAAAAAATTGTACTACTTGATCAAGCTTCATGCAACAAACTTCAATAAATTTGGGAATATTTCATTTGTGAGATTATAAAGGACTCTGAAGCATGCCTTCATGTAATTTGGTAGCTGGTCAATTGCTGTAATATCCCATCTGCATTATTCAAAAATTAGTAATCATTGTTTTTAATTTCTTTTCATCTTTCCATATAAAAAAATATTTTCATCTAAGAAAATTCTTAACTAATAATTAGCGATTGGCATATTTACCTGCAAACAGCTTTTGTGAAAAGAGTTAATTTAATGATCACCTGAATTAGAAGAGAGACAAGAGACTGTTGTTTTAATTTAATGATCACTTGCAAACAAAGATCCATGTACTCCCTGAAATTAAGCATGTACTAAGTGCATTATCTGTCTGTCACTTTCCATAGAAATATAGGCAAAGATTAAATAATAAAAGCAGATTGATCACATGCATCCTCTTAGATTATTTTTTAAGTAAATTATTAGAGGAAAAGGTACATAATGTGGCTTTACCAATGAAGAGAGAGAACGAGAATATCAGTGGGAAGACAAATTGAAGGCAGTTCTACACCACTCTAGCTTTGGCACAGTCTCATAATAAGTGAAAATGAGTTTCATTGCTAGCACCACACCTAATACAAGATGAGTCAAGGGAAACAAATCTTTGGGAAAGAAAATCATTAGTAAGGAGCTAGAGTGTTGTGGCAAATAATCCACTGGAAATGTTTAACATTTTCAAGAAGAGAAAGACACCAAACCCATGAACCAACATCTAGTAGGGTGTTATGGACAAATCAGGCACGGGTAATCCACTTGTAGGTAGATTTGATCAAGAAAATACTACTGATTATGTCCTTCATAGAAGTTGCTAGGGAAGTGGTAAGTAAGTTCCAATTCCATGACCCATTGTTGTAGATATCTTTGGTTTCCACACGAGTGTCCGAAATATTAACAAAGTCCACCAACTTGCAGAATGGACCTTGCGAGTAGAAGCAATCAAACCAAAGTGAGAGTGCACCATTGCCAACCCAAAATCTGAAACCTAGTTGAAGAATATTAGTTGCCTTCACAATGGAAGCCCAAGAGTAGGAAACACCAGGTTTTGAAGAGCAATGGAAAATAGAATTCCCTTTAAGGTATTTATTCGAGAGCAATTGAACCCACAACATATGAGGATCATGTTGTAACGACCAAATATGTTTCCCCAACAGGGCCACATTGATTTCTCTCGTTGTTTGAACCCCAAGGCCAACCCTAGATAGAGGACACATCACTGTACTCTAATTAACCCAATGATTATGATGTGAACCCTAGATAAATGTTCTTGTAATCTTGTCAATTTCCTTACACACCCCATTAGGAACCCACGAAAGAAGGGAGTGGAGAGTACTTCGTGTGAATAGGAATCGGAAGCCCTGCAACGTACCAATACATGGACATTGACTCTGGAAGTGATGACATATGGGTCCAATGCCAGCCCTGCAACCAATGCTACACCCAATTCGACCACATCTTTAACCCTGCCCTCTACACATCTTCACTACCATCCCTTGCTCCTCCAACGTCTACGACCAGCTCGATGATGTCGACTTCCACCAGTGTCGCTGCCATTACTAGATCTCCCATGGCGACGACTCCTACACCAAAGGCTGGCTCGCTCTCGAAACAATCACGCTGGGAAAAATTGTGATTTGGAACACTGTCACCGGCTGCGGGAACTTGAACCAAGGAATGTTCATCGGCGCGGTTGGGCTTTTGGGCCTCGAGTTTGAGAACCTCAATGACGGTGTAGTTGATGCAGTTCTCGAGTTGAGGAGGAGGTCGAAGTTGCGGAAGCCAACGTCGACGTCAATGGAGACCACAGAGAAGCCCAAGTGGTGGGGGGTTTCAGTTTTTTGGGGGTTAGGGTTTTTTGAGATTCCTTTGGAGGAGAGGGGAATGGGGGCGGAATGAGGAAAGAAGCAGAAAGAGAACAAGAAGAAAACAGCAAATGAGGAAAGATGAGCAACGTGAGGTTTGTGAATAGGAGAGGAATGGATGTGAGGGGCAAAATTATAATTATCTACATTCAAAGACGGTTTTCATGAAAACCGTCTTTGAAATGTTCACGGTATTTACACAATTGCCACTATTATACGAACGAAAATGATTTTTTGACGACCGTCGTAGATACTGTGTCGTAGAAAAGTTTTTTTTTGTAGTATGATTTTCATGATTTTTTGAAATCATGAAAATAGAAAAAAATTCCAAAAGTGGCCTAGATCATCGAATTTGGAAAAAAGGACCCCCAAAATCCGTGTTCCTCAAATGGGTATCTTGATGTATGAATTTTTTCTACATTCTGGCCAAGTTTAAACCCATTCTGAGTTAGTTGCATGTAAAAATGACCAAAATGTCCCTACCGCTAGAGCTCTTATTTAGAGGCCAAATTTTCAAATTTTGACCCAAACCAAATCCCAAAGGAGTTACTTTAGCTTAGAATGTGGGATAAACTTTGGACACCAGGTTGCGCAGCAAAATTCCACAAGTCAGTTTACTTTTGCAACATACAATGCAACTACAAAATGCACAACACTACTACTTTGCACTGCTACTCAATGTAAAACTCTCTACTACTCACACAGGCTCTTCATAACAACATTAACAAAACCAATGCAATATGTCAAATGGTTAGTGTATGAAAAAGGATAATGTAGAGTGCTACAAAATGCAAAACATGCATAAATGTATATATTTTTTCTCTTTCCAATAGACAGATGCAACCCTACTATCTAGTTATGAGTGAATTAAGGTTGGCACACAATATGTCATCCTCTTGCTACTTCTGAAGAAGTCACCTAGGATCTATGGTGATCTATTTGTAGCTTTCTTTTTTTTTTCTTGTCCTTCACTTTCTTTTTCTATGGTGAATTAAGGTCGGCACACAATATGTCATTCTCTTTCTTGTCCTTCTTCTTCTACTTCATCTTCTTCTTCTTTTGATCCTCCTCTTCATCAAAACACGTGCAAGCTTTCTCAATCCCTAGTTTTGGAGAGATATTTAGAGCAACAACATTCTTGGCACCTCCAAGATAAAACATAATCATCCACAATTTTACCATTTAGAGAGACTTCAAAATGTTTGAACACTAGAGTCGTTAGCATTCCATAAGGAACACTAAAAATGGATTTAATGGGTTTGGTTTCCATGATCATGTGACTAATGATCAGGTGAGGAAAGCTGAGGGGAGTTGATAAGTGCCATATTTTAGTTATTTTTGGGATTAAAATGATAATTTATCTTTTGATTTTAGCAATTTTCTTATAAACTTCCCTTAATTCTAGTTGTTTTATATGTTGTACATTTATAAATGTTTTTGTTTAAATATGAAAGATTCATCCATGCATTTCTTATGTTTTTATGGTTATTTGTTGGATCCAGAAACTAAGCCAAGATGAAGAGCACTAAGGGTTATTATGAAGAATTTTAGAGTGTCACTCGCCTGGGCTAGCAATCAACTCGCTTGGGCTAGTGACATTCCTTCAGCATGAAGGAACCAACTCAAGTGCACAAGTTGGTTTGGCACCTCTTGGATTATTTCAGTTAAAAGCCATGCACAACAGCAAGAAGAAAACTAGAGAGCAGAAACCAGAGGAAGAACCAATGACCAAGGAGAGAGAAGAGAGAAAAAGTGGATCTAGAGCTACAGAGAAGTAACTGTGAATTGCATCCTTCATCATTTCTTCTATTGATCTTGTGCTCTATAAAATGGTCGGCTAGTTTCTCTGTAGGATTAGATGTAATCTTTGTACCCTCGTGTATCTATTTTGATATATATATATATATATATATATGAATCTTTTCTACTTATTACTGGTGATTTCATTTTGTTCGTAATGCCTAATTCTATTTGATCACTAGTTTCTTGAAATTGAATTTTAAGTTGGATTGGAAAGTACTTTTAGAATTTGGACTGAATGAATTTACTCTTTACATTACCTTGCTTGGAATAGAGTATAACATTTTGGTAAATATTCTTAGGATTCTCGAATGCGAGGGATCGATTAAGGGTGATTTAATGTGTGCATCAGAGATGTTAGAAAATGATTCATATGTATAAATCTTATTTAGATATTGAGGGTATGAATGATGAAATTCAATGCTATGTTTCTATTGAATTAATTAGATCCATTTTACTTGTTTTCATAATTTTACGTATTTTCGACTCATACACTATTTCCGTTATTTCCACTACTTATGTTATTTCCATTAAACCCATGAGATTTCAATTAAATTTGTTCTACATAACTATTGAACTATTTACTTTTATCTAGAGAAACTAAGTAACTCAAGTCCCTGTAGAGACGATCTCTTTTATAGAATTTGTAACCTATGATGACATTGGTATGCTTGCCAATAGTCTAACAAGAATCTTCTTCCACAAACAATAAATGACTAATAGATCATAGTCATTTACTTCTTGAAAGGTTCCAGCTTTTGGCTGAATAAAGTGCATGCAAATCCAATGGACAATTCTTCCAAAGGATTTCAGAGACTTGGACTTGAAATCATCTATTTTGTTTTCCAGAAAATTTCTTTGGACCTTTTTCTTTCTAAGTCCCTTAGCCTCAAGCCAACCTTTATAAAGCCTGGAGTTGTCTTCAAGAACCCTCAGAATGTTTGCCAAAACATTTTACGAGATTAGAATCTCAGTTCTCTTTTATGTAGCCTTCAGAGTGAAGTTGTATTGGTCTACTTTAGTTGCAGAGAAGAATGCTCTAACCAGTCTAGGATACATTGGCTCATGGATTTCAAAGAAGTCGGTCCATACCTGCTTCTTTACAAAAGAAAGAATGTTCCAACCACATTCTTTGATTTCCATAAGATCAATATACCTTCCATTGACCACTTTCTCGTTGACCATCCAACACCAAACTTCTCTTGAAGCTTCTTGTCTTGAAATAGAGCAGGGGCTTCATATCAGCTCTTTGCCTCTTCCTTCCTAACTTCTCAGCCTCCACAGAGCTTTTCTTCTTGGGGGACCTAATCATAATTCCTTTTTCATGAGGGGGTGTGATGGTCATGGTTGCTTTAGAATCTGACCCAGAAAAAATATGGATAGCTTTTGCCTTGCCCTTGTCTTGGTTTTTCGGAGAAGGTGAATGAGAAGTATACTTTCAGGGTTGGATGAGTTTGATAGGTTTTTGATTACAACATTTTTGGTTCTGTCTATTTCTTAGGAAAGGTTACAAGATTAAAAGAATAAAGAGGAGGGAAAGAGAGTTTTTAAGAAGAGAAAGTTTGAGAAAGAAAGAGGTAAATGTAAAAAAAAAATTATAATTCCCCTTATATAGCATGAGTGGGAGAGAGAAGTGAAAACAAAAAAAGAGAAATATTTTTAAAAAAACATAAAATAGTTGTTGTGCACAATAGATAATTCTCTCATAAATGCATACGACTTAGAAAACATCAACAATCCCAATTTGAGCAAGCAAAACATGTGATCTTAAAAATGATCAAACATGACTAACACTCAAGCAAATGTTTCACATAAAATAGAATAAATGAACAAAACTTAGCGCATTAACTAAAGACCAATCATACATTTAACATTAATTAAGGATTTAAAAAGCTAGAACCTATTTTAAATCAATGGTTTAGTGAGAATGTCAACTAATTGAAGCTTGGTTTCAATGAATTTCAATTTGATGTTCCCTTTTTGAGCATGATCTCTGATGATGTGGTGTTTAGTGTTTAAGTGATTGGACCTTGAATCTTGGATTTAATTTTTTGATAGATTTATAGCACTTGTGTTGTCACACAAGATGCAAATTTTCATATATTCCAAGAAATAATCCAACATTCGTTGCTTGATCTAGGTGATTTGAGAGTAACAAGCAGCTGTTAAGACATACATAACTTCTAAAGTTGGTAGGGCAATCGTGTTTTAGTTCTTAGATGACCAAGAAGCCAGTGATTTTCCAAGAAATTGACACGCAACATCAGCATCAATTGCCTACAAGATCAAACTCAAACCCTATCTCTAACCATAGGCCACGATTAGTAGTTCCAACTAGATACCTTAAAATTCTGTTAACTGCAATAACACGAGAAACTTTTGGAAAATATTGAAATCTTGCACACAGACACACAACAAATACAATAACTGGTCTGCTAGCAGTTAAATACAATAAGGAACCAATCATACCTCTGGAGTATCATTACCTTTCCCATCCTTATCAATGACTATGGAAGGATGCATAAAGGTTGCCATAGGTTTGGCTTCATCCATTTTGAACCTCTTCAACAGGTCCTTTGTTTATTTCTCTTGGTGGATGAATATCCCATCATCTTTCTTAATGATTTGAAGCCCTATGAAGAACTTTAGCTCACCCATCATACTCATTTTTTATTCACTTTTCATTAGCTTAGAAAACTCCTTGCACATTATTTTCGAGGTTGAACAAAAGATTATGTCATCTACACAGATCTGAACAATCAGAAGGTTTCCTTTCTAAGACTTTTTAAATAATGTAGTGTCCATTATTCCTCTGGTGAATCCATTCTGAACAAAGAATGAGCTCAACCTTTCATGCCAAGCTCTTGGAGCTTGTTTTAATCCAAATAAAGCTTTAACAAGCTTGTACACATGGTAAGGTTTCTCCTGATTTTCAAATCCAGCTGCTCGCATCACATAAACCTTTTCATTTATAAATCCATTCAGAAACACACTCTTTAGAATAGAAAGAGAATGGTCCAAAATTACCATGAATGTAGGCCAAAGGGAATTGTTCGTCAGTTAATGGCTCTCTAGGAGCTGCCCTTTTGAACTTATAAAGGTCTAATGGAAAGGGAGGTGGATGCGGTTGTGGAGTTGGTGCAGACTTGCGGAGTGGTGTGTGAGGAGTGTCATCAATGGATTCATCTTCAAATGAGGAAAAGGCTAGATCTTTCTTGTTTCTGGTGAAGGAAACTACCCATTCTTTGTCCCTAATCTTCGGGTTGGCCTTTGTAGCCCTTGTCTTGACTCGTCAGGGAATGGACAAAGGAAGAGTGAATGCACGCGATTCAGCTGTAGGTTGATCCTTTTTGGCTTTCTTGAAAGGAGGTGCGTCAACAACAACTTTCCTTTTCTTGATGGTCACTTGTACCAGCCTTCCAATATCATCATTAGTCTCACTCAAGTCTTTCTACTTTTGCATGACTAGATTTACTATAAGTGGACGCTCAGGAGCAAACGCAGTAGACTCGTGCCTTTTCTTGGTCCTATGTTCCTTGGCCAAAAGTTTCTCCTCTTCTTCATCCCATTGGGATTGTTTTTTGGTTTTCTTCTTCATTTGTTTCTCAGCCATGATCTTATTAATTTTCCTTGTAATGCCAAGTTGTCCAGACCTAGGTCTTCATCAAGAATGAACTTGGCTAGTCTCTTCTATTTTCTCTTGTTGATGTCTTCCACGTCCACTTCTAGAGCCTCCTTTAAGCTTTGTTCCAAGACAACTTTCATAGCATTTAGGTTAGTTTTGTTAAACTTTTGTTGTTTAGCAACCACTAAACCCTTAACTATTAGAGTTTTCTTGGAATCCTCATCCATCTTGTTGAACACATGATAGACTCCTTGATCCCATAGAAGCTTATTAATGAGGGATGCATGGGAGATTTCGTCTAGACCACCTAAGCCCTTAAGGTTCCTCAAATTGTTGATATATATGGTGTGTGGAAGGTCAAATGGTAGATTCTACATTATGTGAAACAACAAGAACTTGTGGAGGTCAAAGATGGTTGTCTTGGAGCCGACCTTGTGAAGTACACTCTTGTTTAGAATGGTGGCCCAAATTTCCACCTTCTCGCACATTAGGTTGTAGAGGATGGTCTTCTGATCACCAGCCTTGTCTACATTCTCACGGTAGAGAGCTCTAATGGCGTGAGAGTTGTAGTTCTTCTCCCAACCTTCTTGGTAGGTACTACCCTTGCGCAAACACCTGTTACCATAGCAATGACAGCGCATGACAGTACGACCTTTACTCCCAAAACCATGGAGGCTATGGTCTTCTCGTTGATGAACTCAGCAATCGCCAGAAGGTCCTTATAAGCTCTGGGTAGATGGTTTGGGGTTTATTGAAGAAATGTCATTCACCACGATACAATAAGGTATCATTCAAATTTAGACTTGTAATGCCCTGAAATTTGGATAACTAAAAATAAGTGTTTGATGTTTTTCTTGTGTTATTTGATTACTTGATTAATTTGGATGAGTTAAGGTATTGTGTGAATTAGCCATGTGTGATTTTCTTGATGTGGGTGTTGAGTTATGAGGAGTTTTATTGACTTAGGTTGAAATTATGAGATTTCAAGTTTTACCTAAACCTATTCCACTAAAATCAGGATCTTGTTCTTATTAACCATTGGATCATCCTCAAATTTGAACTATAGGCTTAACCCTCAATTCTGCACTTTTTGACCGTTGGGATTTTGAAAATAAAATCTAGAGTATAAGATATGATATTTTCATCGAAGCAGAAAAATTTGTTGGAGCAGAATTCGCTCAGGCAAACCAAATTTCGCCCAGGCGAGTTTGAGCTGGATTAGCTCACCCAGGCGAGCAAAACTTTGCCTGGGTGAGTCTTGCAGGCTACAAATACGTCTAGCAACATAAAACAACCGTTTTTCTTCCATCTTCTTCCCCAACACCCCCAACCTCCTCGTCTACCACCACCGACCACCGGTGACCACCACGAGCTGTCGTTGCTTGTCGCAAGACCACTACACGGAAAGGAACACTCTAATCAAAGCAGAATCTTCAAAACTCAACTCGAGAATTTGGTAGAGAATGGAGCCTCCAATCCTCCCTTCACGGTTTCTTCGAGGTAACCATGATTACTAAGCCTTCTACTAGTTAGTTTGAGCTTATCTTTGCATCTCTTGTGACTTGGGTACCATTATTGGATGTTTTTACACTTTTCTTTGAAAAACCCTTGAAAGTGAGATGTTGTAAAAGTTGTTTTTTTTTTATATAAAATAGACTTCATTTTCGTTACCTTCATTGAACCCCGATCACAATGGCATCATCGGAATTTCAAAATGACGTCTCTTTGATGTGGATCTCAAAACACCCTTATAGCCCCTTTTTAAATTGAATGGGTATTTGACCCCAAAAGTTGATATAAACCTTGTCATTGAAATCTATATTGAATTATCTTTGATTTAGTATATAGAGCTTTGCGTTTGCAAGAACGGACGTGAACCTAAGAAATCTTGGAACAACGCCACAAGGAACTAATAGAGAGATATAGATATGTGAGAGGAGTTTATTGTTTGTTTACAGCTTTTGATATCATAGTTGGGGTCAGGGAACCCAATTATAGGGATGTATGTCTATCCCCGTGCATGCTGGTTTTCAAGAAAAGATGTGTTTTTAACTAATGGGATGTGATATATTTGTTATTCATGTGCATGCTGATTTTCAAGAAACACTATTGTCGCAACCTACCCTTCGGTGGGAGGGCGACGGGGGGCTCACGAGTGCGTCTTCCAAGGGAGGAAAATGCACGGAGTCGCCACCAACGTTTATTTGAGGAAAACATCGGAGAAACCGGAAAGGTGTGGTCTACGAACTTTAATCGTGAAAGGTTTGGGAGTTGTTTTTACGCACGGGAAATGTATTAGCACCCCACGCGTCCGTCACAAGGGACGGAAGCCTTTAATCAAGTGTGCAAATATGACTTCAAAATGTTTTATTTTCCCTTTTTTATGTCTTTTTGTGTTTTTATGCTTTTTATGTTTTTTTGTATTTTTTTACCTTTTCGTGGTCGACAAGGGTGTTTCCCTCGCTCCTACGTATCCTCAATTGTGATGAGGAAATCAAACCTACGTAGTTCTTTGAGAACTGAACATTGGTTAAGTTGTTTTTATCTTTTTTTGCAAGATATATTTTGACCGAACAAAAGTCATTTAAGGCATTGGACCATTAAACGATCTTTTGATTTTTGGAAAGGAGAGAAACGTTAAGGCGTTGGACCATTAACGATCTCTTGGTTTGGAAAGTAGAGAAACGTTAAGGCGTTGCACAATTAACGATCTCTTGGGGTGATCGATAAAAGCGGGGCTTTTGCTTCTATGTATCCTCAGTTGCGATGAGGAAATCAGACCTACATAGTTCTTGCAAAAGCGGTAAAGTTACATGATTATTTTATGATTTTGAAAGGTCCATATTAATCGATAAAAGCGAAGAGGGCCATTTAAGGCGTTGGACTTTAAAACGGTTTTTAGTGATTTTTGCGGACAAAGCTTGATTTGTGAGTTGATTTTAGCTTTAGTTTCACTTTGGTTATTAGTCAATTCATTCAAGGAAACTTTCAAAGAAAAACTTCTGATTGATTTTTTTTATTATTTTATTCAAAGATATTTTGATTATTTTATTATTATTTTGATTTTTTGGATTTAACTGAGGTTACAGCGTGAACGATTGGTTAGATTTTGCTTTAACAATGATTAAACGACCTTGCAACACAAATGATCGGTTAAAATTCATTTTATCATTTATTAGGTGAGAAACGACTTAAATAAACGGCTAAAAGCTCGTTAAAAGGGGCTACGGAAAATAAACGTACTGAAAACAAAAGTACACGAAACAAGTAGGAACCACTAAAGGTGCATAGAATGAATTGAAAGATTCAATTTCGGGAACTTACCGGTTAAAGACCAAAGAACGACGAAGAACGAACAAAGAACGATGAAGAATAGTGAAGAATCTCCACGAAAACGTCTCGAAAGCGTTATGGAAGCACCTCGGCTTGGATTTTTTTCACGAAAACAATTTTTCTCACTAATTTTGAGAGATTTCTCAATAGCAGAAGGGTTGAAACCATTTGCTCTGCCCTCCTTCCCCTATTTATAGGAGAAAAGAGGGAGGTGGGTTGCTTCCACCAGAAGGCACCGCCTTCTTTTGGAACACTCAAGAAGGCCCAAGTGGGCTTGGTTGCTATTTGCACCCCCTTTTCACTAAGTACGCCCCTTTGGCGTTTTTTTTATTGATTTCTTTTTGAAATGTTGTGGAACTTTACGAATTATGCAACGATGCTTGCTTTTTCTTCCGGAATGTTGCGAAACTTTATGGATTATGCAATGGTGCTTGTTTTTCCTTCCAGAATGTTGCGAAACTTTATGGATTATGCAACGATGCTTGTTTTTCCTTCTGGAATGTTGTGAAACTTTACGGATTACGCAACGATGCTTGTTTTTCCTTCTGGAATGTTGCAAAACTTTACGGATTACGCAACGATGCTTGTTTCGAGGGTTTTGAAGGGAGCAAACAAGGTTCAAGGACCGACCGCAAGTACTCCCGGATGAAATTAGGGTATGACAGTTGCCCCTCTTTACTTATCTTTTAATGGTGATAAAAGGGAAGTAAAGATAAGACACTAATTTCGTTCGAGCAGAACATCATTTGGCCGATCAATATCCCAACCAGCAGAACCTGTCATTCAGAAAGAAAAAGGCATTAGGAGCGTCAGCAAAAATTCAGTGCCATGAAAGCGATAGAACGGGATAACCACAATGTTTCCACATGCTACCGAACTTGATCATCCCTGCCTAGCAGAGAAGAACCTTGTGCGTCATCGGGCTTGAATGTCTCTGGATGATGAAAGTAAAACCTGCAAAATATTTCAAAATAATCAAAATTGAACAACCAACATCATCCCGATATCATCGGACTCGTTCGCCTTGGTTGACGAAAGATATGAATAACCATAAGGTACCCCCGCATGTCATCGGACTCGCCATCTCTGGATGAAAAAAGGGGTAGATGACGACGTCAGTCTCTTCGTGTCAATGGGCTCGCTTGCCTCTGGTTGACAAAAGATGCGGATAACCATAAGGTACTCGCGCATGTCATCAGACTCACCATCTCTGGATGACAAAAGGTGCGAATAACCATAAGGTACCCCCACATGTCATCGAACTCGCCGTCTCTAGATGACAAAAGGTGCAGAAGATGACGTAAGTCTCTACGTGTCAACGGGCTCGCTTGCCACTAGTTGACAAAAGGTGAAGATGACGATGTTAGTCTCTGCGTGTCAACGGGCTCGCTTGCCTCTGGTTGAGAAAAGGTGCGGATAACCATAAGGTACCCCCGCATGTCATCGGAGTCACCGTCTCCCGCATGTCATTGGACTCGTCGTCTCTGGATGAGAAAAGGTGTGGATAACCATATGGTACCCCCGCATGTCATCGGACTCACCGTCTCTGGATGACAAAAGGTGCGGATAACCATAAGGTACCCTCGCATGTCATCGGACTCGTCGTCTCTGGATGACAAAGGGTGTAGAAGACGATGTTAGTCTCTGCGTGTTAATGGGCTCGCTTGCCCCTGCTTGACAAAAGGTGCAAATGACGACGTTAGTCTCTGCGTGTCAACGGGCTTGCTTGCCTATGGTTGACAAAAGGTGCGGATAACCATAAGGTACTCCCGCATGTCATCGGACTTGCCGTCTCTGGATGACAAAAGGTGTGGATAACCATAAGGTACTCTCGCATGTCATCAGACTCACTGTCTCTGGATGACAAAAGGTGCGGATAACCATAAGGTACCCCCGCATGTCATCGGACTCACCGTCTTTGGATGACAAAGGGTGCAGAAGACGATGTTAGTCTCTGCGTGTCAACGGGCTCGCTTCCCTCTGGTTGACAAAGGGTGCAAATGACAACGTTAGTCTCTGCGTGTCAATGGGCTCGCTTGCCTCTGGTTGACAAAAGGTGCGGATAACCATAAGGTACCCTCGCATGTCATCAGACTCGTGCATCTCTGGATGACAAAAGATGCAAGACTAAAAATAGTCTTGACGTTTGTCGCAACCTACCCTTTTGGTGGGAGGACGACGCGAGGGCTCACGGGTGCGTCTTCCAAGAATGGAAAATGCATGGAGTCGCCACCAACGTTTATTCGAGGAAAACGTCGGAAAAACCAAAAAAGGTGTGGTCTACGAACTTTAAGTATGAAAGGTTCGGGAGTTGTATTTACGCACGAGGAAGGTATTAGCACCCCACGCATCCATCACAAGGGACAGCAGCCTTTAATGAAATGTGCAAATATGACTTCAATTTTTTTTATTTCCCTTTTACGTTTTTCATGTCTTTTTATGCCTTTTTTGTATTTTTTTTATCTTTTTGTGGTCGACAAGGGTGTTTCCCTTGCTCCTATGTATTTCTCCATTGTGATAAGGAAATCAGACCTACGTAGTTCTTTGAGAACTGAACGTTGGTTAAGTTGTTTTTATCCTTTTTTTGCAAGATATATTTGACCAAACAAAAGGTCGTTTTAAGGCGTTTAGACCATTTAAACGATCTTTTGATTCTTTTTGAAAGGGGAGAAAACATTAAGGCATTGGACCATTAATGATCTCTTGGTTTCTTGAAAGTAGTGACAAAGTTATGCGTTGGTTTTAGGCTTTCAAAAGTCCATTTTTAACCAAATAAAAGCGAAGAGGACCATTCAAGGCGTTGGACCTTAAAATGGTTTTTAGGTGGTTTTTTATGAAAAGGCTTGATTTCTGAGTTAACTTTAGCCTTAGTTTCACTTTGGTTATTAGTCATCTCAATTAAGAAAAATTCTAAAAGAAAAACGTCCGATTGATTTTTTTGATCATTTTGTTCAAAAGATATTTTTGATTATTTTATTATTATTTTGCCTCTTTTTGGTTTTAAACGTGGTTACGGCGTGAAAGATCGGTTGGATTTTATTCTAACAAAGATTAAAAGATTTTACAACTCAAATGATCAGTGGAAATTTATTTTATTTTTGATTAGGCGAGAAAACGGCTTAACTAAGTGATTAAAGCACGTCAAAAAGGGGTACGGAAAGCAAACAAAATAAAAATAAAAGCACGCGAAACAAGTGGGGACCACAAAGGGCACATAGAATGAATTGAAAGATTCGATTTCGGGAACTTACCGGTTGAAGACCGACGAACGATGAAGAACGAACGAAGAATGATGAAGAACGGTGAAGAACGGTGGAAAACCTTCACGAAATCGCCCACGGAAACGTATCGGAGGCGTTACGGAAGTGCCTCGGCTTGGATTTTCTTCACCGAAACAATTTTTCTCACTAATTTTAAGTGAATCTCAGAAACCAACAGGGTTGAACGAATTTGTTCTGCCCTCCTTCCCCTATTTATAGGGGAAAAGAGGGAGGTGGTTGCCACCCAGCTCGCCCAGGCGAGCTGGGCTACTTCCACCAGAAGGCACCGCCTTCTGTTGGAACATCCTGGAAGGCCCAAGTTGTCCTAATTGCTATTTGCACACCTATGTTTACTAAATACATCCCCTTTGATTTTTTTGCTGAATCTTTTTTCGTAACATTACGGAACTTTGCGAATTACGTAACGATACTTGTTTTCCTTCCGTAATGTTACGAAACTTTACGGACTACGCAACAACCCCTTCTTTGACTTGTGGAATGTTGCGGAACTTTACGAATTGTGTAACAATGCTTCCCTTTGACTTCAGGCATGTCGCGGAACTCCACGAATTGCCTAACAATGGGTGTTAAGTCCCTCGAAGAGGTCAAGCAAGGGTCGCATGCTATCAAACAGATGGTCCCCGGACGAAATTAGGGTATGACAATTGCCCCTCTTTACTTGTCTTTTATTGGAGATAAAAGGGAAGTAAAGATAAGACACTAATTTCGTTCGAGCGGAACATCATTCGGCCGGTCGATATCCCCGCCAGCGGAACCTGTCGTTCAGAAAGAAAAGAAAATGCATTAGAAGCATCAACAAACTTCAGCGTCTTGAAAACGACAAGATTGAACAACCACGACACTTCCCTTCGTCATCGCACTTGATCATCCCTGCCTAGCAGAGAAGAATCTCGCGTGTCGTTGGGCTTGAATGTTTCTGGACAACGAGAGTGAAAACCTGCAAAAAATTAGAAAATGATCAGCACCGAACGACCAATATCATCCTGATACCATCAAAGTCGTTCCCCTCGGTTGACGAAAGGCGTGGATGACCATAAGGTATCTCCGCCTGGCACCTGACTCGATGTCCCTGGATGGCAAAGAGTGTAGAAGACAATGTCAATTTCTTCGCGTCAACGGGCTCGTTTGCCCCTGGTTGACGAAAGGTGTGGGTAACCACGAGGTAATCCTGCGTATCACCTAACTTCACGGGTCAGGACGACAAAAGGTTCGGGAGACAATGTTAGTCTCTGCGCGTCAACGGACCCGTTTGCCCCCGGTTGACGAAAGGTGCAGGTAACCCTGTATGTCACCTGACTTCACGGGTCAGGACGACAAAAGGTGCAGGAGACGATGTTCGTCTCTGCGCGTCAACGGGCTCGTTTGCCCCCGGTTGACAAAAGGTGCAGGTAACCATAAGGTAACCCTGTATGTCACCTGACTTCACGGGTCAGGATGACAAAAGGTGCAGGAGACGATGTTTGTCTCTGCAAGCTATCATTCATTGAGTCTTACAGATAGCAAAAGAAAGTTTATACGGATAACCACTTGGGTTTCTCCGCCTGCCCCCTAACTTCACGGGTTAGTGTTTGGCAGAGGTAGTCTGCGCGGAAGATGACGTAAATCTCCGCGTGTCAACGGGCTTGTTGGCCGCGATTGACATAGGGTGTAGAAGATGACGTTAGTCTCTGCGTGATTTCATGCGTTGAGTTTTAGAGATAGCGAAAGAAAGTTTATACAAATAACCACTTGGGTTTCTCCGCCTGCCCCCTAACTTCACGGGTTAGTGTTTGACAGAGGTAGTCTGCACGGAAGATGACATAAATCTCCGCGTGTCAACGGGCTTGCTGGCCGCGATTGTCATAGGGTGCAGAAGATGACGTTAGTCTCTGCGTTCTATCATGTGTTGAGTCTTAGAGATGGCGAAGGAAAGTTTATATGGATAACCACTTGGGTTTTTCCGCCAGCCCCCTAACTTCACGGGTTAGTGTTTGACAGAGGTAGTCTGCCTGGAAGACGACGTAAATCTCCGCATGTCAACGGGTTTGTTGGTCGCGATTGACAAAGGGTGCAGAAGACGACGTTAGTCTCTGCGTGCTATCATGCATTGAGTCTTAGAGATAGCAAAAGAAACTTTATACGGATAAACACTTGGGTTTCTTCGCCTGCCTCCTAACTTCACGGGTTAGTGTTTGACAGAGGTAGTCTGCACGGAAGATGACGTAAATCTCCGCGTGTCAACGGGCTTGTTGGCCGCGATTGACATAGGGTGCAGAAGATGACGTTAGTCTCTGCATGCTATCATGCGTTGAGTTTTAGAGATAGCGAAAGAAAGTTTATACAAATAACCACTTGGGTTTCTCCGCCTGCCCCCTAACTTCACGGGTTAGTGTTTGACAGAGGTAGATGGTGCGAAGAAACTGCTTGTGTATCTCCGCACATCACCTGACTTCAGGGTCAGTGTGACAGAAATTGTGGGCGGCCGACAAAAGCGAGGCTCTTGCTCCTACGTATCCTCAATTTGTGATGAGGAAGTCAGACCTACGTATTTCTTGATAACTGTGAGACTTAAAATAGTCTCAATGTTTTCTTCACTAAAAAGCGAACATGCTTTAGTAAAGAGACAAAACTTCCAACTGATTAGAACAACATATGCTTTTTGGATGAAAAACAATGTGTCTATCGGGGAAGGAGAGGATGCTGATGAAATAACCATATATGAGATTTTAGATGGTAGCGTTTCGTTTCTAAATGACCATTTAAAGGAAACATTGGGTTCAACAAAAATAAAAGAAAGTCACTCAAAGTGTATCAATCTCACACAGGTAAGTGTTTTATCCTAATTCCAAACCATAGATATGTCATGACTTGATTTTGCAAATCATTTCCTATCAAATCAAAGATTACATGCATGATCATGGATCAATAGGACTTCTTCTTGGGAATGTTTTTTTGGTGGGAAATTTGGCTGTAAGTGTTCTTGGCCTTTTCCTTTTCTGTTTTTGTTTAGTGTGAGGTGAACAAGTCACCGACGCATAGGATTTTGGCTGGCAATCAAAGGGAGCGGACCACTTTAGGTCGTGGTTTCCTTTCTGTTCTTGTTTACTTGGTGACAATTCTGTATTGTTCAAATGTTGTCTGGTCCAAAGACCTTTCTGCATATTTCTTCTGTTTTCTTCTGATCCTTGATCGGGAATTTTCTTTCTGTTTTTTTTTTGCTTTCTCTAAACCTTTGATTGGGAACATTCCCTTTTTGCTTTCTTCTGATTCTTTTGATCGGGAATTTTCTCCTTTTTGTTTTCTTTTGAAGGCAAGGTTTATGGTGAGTTGGGATTTTGGCTCAAGGCTTGTAGAACGGCTGGACATGATATATGTCAGGGTTTGGCCAGCAGTTCGGGGATAAAGGCGATGTCCCACATTATTTCCATGATACACATGCAATAATGATGATTAGGAAATTTTATGCAAAATTGGTCATGCATGCACCTATGTGGACACTCAAGCATCAAGTTTTTATGGTCATGTGACACTAGGGCTCAGGATTCATTTTCCCTATTTAAGTCAACCCAGTGTTTCCAAAATATGTTCTTTTATCAATTCATGCATTCATCCGAGTCCATTTTGGGCCTTCGGGAAAATTTTCACAGCATTCACCCTTCCTGTGTATACACACATTTTCTTCAAAAACTGGTTATGATCAGTGAATCTTTTCCAAAGAAAAGCTGGAAGTTATTTCTTTTCAAAAGCCTGCTGGCTTTTCAGACAAAAAATATATTTTTGTTCTTGTTTGTTTTGTTTTTTGTTTTTCCTCTTTTTTTTCTTTCATCAGGCATTTTGCTACCTAAACATACGTATATTTTTGTGAGGTATTTTTGCTATATACATGCATATCCAAGGTATCTTTTTAACTAAACATGCATATATATATATATATATATATATATATATATATATATATATATTGTGAGGTATTTTTGCTATATACATGCATATCAAAGGTATTTTTACTACCTAAACACACATACATATATATGTTTTGTGAGGCATTACAACCTTCCGAGTTTGTGCTTGTTTTATTTAAATTCCTAGGATCATGAGCAACTAGGTGTGTCCTACTATGACTTGGGAAGCAAAAGGTGATCGAATAACAAGCAGAAATTTAAAAGTTACTAGGTTGCCTCCTAGTAGCGCTTCTTTAACGTCTTGAGCTGGACGCGTGATGACTTGTCGGTCACGGACCTAGTATTTTTGTTTATCTTTGGCTTTGGACTTGGTTGCCTGCTGGTCAGCAACGGGTCGTAGGCAACACTCCAGCCTTTGTAGATGAGCTGAGGGGCTCTGGAGGTGGCGGCGGTGCGTCTATTGCCCACTCTCGGCCATCCCCGGGCTGTTGTGGTGTCTCTCCTTGTGCCTACCTGGGGGCGCAGTACTTCTTGATGAAAGCTCGGTTGGTAGGGGGCCTGATGACCTTGCTGGGGGTGACAGGCACTCCGTAGAACTGAGAGAGGCCCGTAATCAGAGATGGAAACCCCAAGACCCTATTGGACTTCTCCGGCTCCACTGGGTGTCTTGCAGGAGCGATCCCTACAAACAATAGATGACATCATAAATTAGTTGAGAGAAGTGCATACTTACCTATGTCACGATGGCATGACCTTGTTGGGGGGGACGGGCACCCTGTAGAACTGACAGAGGCCCGTAACTAGAGCTGGAAACCCCAAGGCCTTGTTAGGCTTCTCCGGGTCCACTGGGTGTCTTGTGGGCACGATCCCAACTGATACTTCCGCAGGGGGAGATTGGCATTGCGGTCGCTGGGCAGAATGTTGCTAAGTAGCAATGTCATCTATATCTATTTAAGAGTGGTCATGTTGGTGCGCATGATCCACACTCGTCTCTTTGCAGCGGCACGGGTGAAATCTTGCCTCGGTATGCAAAGTAGCTGCGTGATAGCCTCCCTCTCTGGTTGTGCTCGCACAGTTGGTCGCCCTCCAATATCAGGCGGTGGCCCAAGAACTGATAAAAGGAAACTACTGGCCCCTTAACCGGGAGCGCAAGTCTCGGTTAAGCATTAAGGGCAGAGGACCTTAAATTCTCTTAAGGAATGGATGTGGAGCCTACTGAAAGTAAGGACGCGTAGTTCTCTAAAGGTGAGGGCGTGCAACCCTCTGATGGCGAGGACGTGTAGTCCTCTGAGGGTGAGGGCGTGCAGCCCTCTGATGGCAAGGACGTGCAGCCCTCTGATGGCGAGGATGTGCAGTCCTCTGAAGGTGAGGACGCGCAGTCCTCTGAAGGTGTGGATGTGCAGTCCTCTGAAGGTGAGGGCATGAAGCCCTTTGAAGGTGAGGACATGTAGTCCTCTGATGGCGAGGACGTGCAGTCCTCTAAAGGTGAGGACGTGCAGCCCTCTGATGGCGAGGACGTGTAGTCCTCTGAAGGCGAGGATGTCTAGCCCTTTGAAGGCGAGGGCGTGTAGCCCTCTAAAGGTAAGTGATGCAATCCTACTCCGTAAGGGCATTGGGTAGAAGACTCCAAGTAGATAGAGCTAGAGATCCAAGGGAAGGCCCTAGGGTTCTCATGAGCCTTAGGGTAGATTTCGAGCCCATGGGCTAAGTATGAGCCCGCTTATCTTTGTAAATATTAGAATAGGTTTTTCCTTCGTCTGAGCCTTGTATTTTGGCCATTATAGTAGTATAGGGTTTTGGCCTTGTATTTCGGGGCATTTTGAGTAGTCTTTGTAGTAAGGACTTTTTTTTGTATTTTCATGTTTTTTGTCATGGGGGTGAGCTTAGCTATTATCGGGTGTGTATAGCTAAGCTCTAGCTTCTCATCTCAAGGAGGTGAGCTTAGCTATTAGAGAGGTATGTGTAGCTAAGCTCTAGCTTCTTTAGGAATCTTCTTAAGGAAGTTTCTCAATGAGGTGAGTTTAGTTATGAGAGGGGTGTGTGTAGCTAAGCTCTAGCTTCTCAAGGAAGTTTTCTCAAAGAAGCTTCTCAAGGAAGTTTTCTCAAGAAAGCTTCTCAAGGAAGCTACCTAGTCTATAAATAGAAGCATGTGTAACACTTGTTGTAACTTTGATGAATGAGAGTCTTCTGAGACACAACACAAAGTTCAACTTCTCTCCTTTTTTCTTCCTTCAATTTCGTGCCCCCCCCCCCTCTCTCTTTCTCTCCCTCTTTCTTTTCCTCCATTGAAGCATCCTCTCCAAGCTTCTTATCCAAGGCTCATCTTGGTGGTGAAGCTTCTTCTTCCAAGGCTTATTCCCTAGTGGATGGCGCATCCTCTCTCCTCTTCTCCTTTGTCTTCCGCTGCATCTCCATGGTGGAAAATCACCATTAAAGGACCTCATTGAAGCTCAAAGATCCAGCCTCCATAGAAGCCCCACAAGCAAGCTTCCTAAGGTGTTCCTCCTCAGTTTTAGACTTGGTGATCATGTCGTCTATGTAGACTTCGATCTCTCGGTGCATCATGTCATGGAACAAAGCCACCATAGCCCATTGATAGGTTGCCCCGACGTTCTTGAGCCCAAAGGACATCACCTTATAGCAGAACCTTCCCCACAGGGTGACGACACATGGTCTTTTCCATATCCTCTGGTGCCATCTTTATCTGATTGTAGCCTGAGAAACCGTTCATGAAGGAAAACAAAGCGAAATTGGTTGTGTTATCTACGAGGACATTGATGTGCGGCAGAGGGAAATTGTCTTTGGGACTGACTCGATTTAGGTCCCGATAATCTACACACATTCGTACCTTCCCATCCTTTTTAGGGACTGGCACAATGTTGGCCACCCACTCAGGGTATCGAGCTACCGCCAAGAAACCAGTGTCGAACTGCTTTTTCACCTCCTCCTTGATTTTTAGTGACATTTCGGGTTTCATTCTCCTTAGCTTTTGTTTCACTAGAGAATAACCGGAGTTCAAAGGTAACCTGTGCTGCACAATGTCATGGCTTAAACCAGGCATGTCTTGGTACGACCAGGCAAAGACGTCTTGGTAGTCCCTCGGCAGGGCCACTAATTCTTCACGGATGGGGATGGTCATACCTGTGCCTACTTTTACTTCCTTCTTTTCACTACCGGTACTTAAGTCTACAAGTTTTGTCTCTTCTTGATGCGTCCTCATCTCTTGATCTTCCTGAGCAATTATCCTTTCTAGCTCTGGGGGAAGCCTTACATCTTCTTCTTCTTCATCCTCTGTTTGACTCGCTTCTTGCTCGAAATCGACGGCCGGGTCCCCGATATTAGTACCTTCGTGGGACTCGTCGTCGGATCTATATCATTTAAGCGTAACAAGGAAATAAACATGCAAATGAATGAGAATGGGTAGAGGCGCAAGAACAAATGAAGAAAGATCTCTATATTATAACTTCAAGAACAAAAGACATAATGTCTTAACAAAAGGAAACCCTAAAGTCTAGGCCTGACCATAGAGTCTTAAAGCTAAAAAGGTTACATTATGCTCGTCGTGTAAACCTTTGGGCATTCCTTCACCCGCTAATTCCCTAGTTGGAAGCCGGGAGGGCATGGTTGTACCAAATCCGATCTCCTTAGGGAGTCCTCATCGCTTATCATGGTGACTTTTCCTTCGTGTCTTAAACCCGCACTCATGAAGCTTCTACAGATGTGGCACAGTGGAACCTCTTTGGCTTGCTATCCCGACCGTGGGCCTTGGCCTTTGTTCTTCCTTTTCGAGATGTTTTTCCTTACGTCAGCCTGCGTAGGTTTATAGCCTAACCCAAACTTCTCGTTGTTTCCTCTAACACTTACTAGCCCGACCCTACCGCCGTTGTTCTTGCCCAAACCCATTCCGGGCTCATAGCTGTGCCCTAACATCACCCAGGCCACCATCATTGCTGCGCCAGACAAGCGGGGCTGCCTAGGGAGGGAATCTACGGAAGCGATGCTTACTACCTCAAAAGATTAGAAAACTGTTTCCAACGACTCCTCCGCGGCTTCCCCATACGGCATAGAGGAAGAGCAACTTACCAGGACATCTTCCTCACCTGATACTATGACCAAATGTCCTTCCATTACAAACTTCAGCTTTTGGTGGAGTGTGGAAGGGATGACTTCCACTGAGTGGATCCATGGACACCCCAAAAGACAATTGTAAGCTGGATTGAAATCCATCACTTGGAATGTAACTCGGCAAGTATGAGGCCCTATCTGTACTAGGAGGTCGATCTCTCCCCTTACCTCTCAGCGGCTGCCATCGAAGGCACAGACCACCATGGAACTCGGCCTCAGGTGGGAGGCATTAAATGGCAACTTCTCTAACGTGCTCTTGGGCATCACGTTCAGGCTTGAGCCGTTGTCGATGAGTACTTTGGCCATAACATGTTCCATGCATTTGACCGACACATGTAAAGCCCTATTATGCCCTCTCCCCTCGGTGGGGATTTCCTCTTCAACGAAGGTGAGGTAATTGTTGGTTGTGATGCTATTGACGATCCCCTCAAAGCCTTCTACGGAGATGTCTTGGGCTACGTGAGCTTCATTCAAGACCTTTACCAACAAAGCTCGGTGAGGCTCAGAGCTCATGAGCAGCTCCAGAAGGGAGGCTCTAGCTGGGATCTTGTTGAGTTGTTCAATGACTTTGAACTCGCTTTGTTGGATAATGTGGAGGAACTCACTGGCCTCCTCGAGTGATACCTCTTTCTTGTTGCGACCCTCTCTTCCCTCGATAAACTCCTTCGCCGGAACATCCTCGTCCGATGCGGGGATCGCCTTGACATTTTGTCCTTCGGTCACCTTTGCTTTCCCTTTAGCGTTCGTGGGCTGCATTGGCAGGCCAGGGGGTGCGAACACGCGACCACTGCGGGTTATGTCGCTCAGCCCGGTGATGTTGGTTACTTTGGCTGATAGTGAGCTGATGTCGGTAGCTTCTTCCTTCTTACCGCCTGGAGGGGCGTACCTCCACAGAACTGCACGGCTGTTCTTGTAAGGAAACAGAATAGGTCTAATGCCTGACATTGTCGAGGGGTGTCTGGGCCTTTGGGGAGCTGTGTCCCTAGTGAAGTGTATTACCAAGGGTTTAGGCTTTTTAGGACCTTCCTTATCTGCCGACTACATGCATATATGTTGTTCCTCCTCCCCCTCATTGCTGACCTCAAGTCGGCCTTGGTCTATCATTTGTTGTAATAGATCTCTCACTGTTGAACACGTTTCTATGTTATGTAGTACGCCCAGATGCATTAAACATGAATCCTCCTTGTGCCCGCCGCGGGGAATCACGCCTACCTTTTGTAAGGCTTCGTAGATAAACCTTCTGGAGGTTGTTACATCTTTCAAAAGTTTGGGCCCGTGCGACCTACTCACCTCGTTGACATTAACAGCTCCCCCTCCATGATTGGCAAGTGGGTTTGTCTTTATGTTGGGCCCATCCTCTTGAAACGTCAACAATCCGGCTTCTATCAAGCTTTGGACCTTGCTCTTCCAGGCCAAGCATTGTTCGACCGAGTGGCCTGGGGTTCCCCCATGGTATGCGTAGGTTGTGCTAGGGTTATACCACTTTGGGAATGGAGATTGAAAGATCTTTCCTGGAATCACCACGGCCAATTGGTTGGCAATGAGAGATGGCAAGAGGTCCCCGTACGTCATTAGGATCGGGGTGAAATTCTGAGCCTGCCTTGGCGAAAAGTTCCTCGTTGTGTTGGAGACCACGCCAAGGTGGGCATTATTGGTCGGGTGAGGCCGGGTTGGAAGCGGGGCCTGAGGAGCCCCCCTCTGTAGGGGCGTGGGTGCGCTTGGCTGGGCGAGCACTATGTCAGAAGAGCCCCCGACGCGAGCCGAAAAACTCGGGTGATGTTGTGCATATTGGTGGGTACCATGGGGGGTCTGTGGCGGCTTGGGCCACGCTGGTCTTGAAGTGATGGTGTGGGCATCTCCCTCTTTCTTCTTTGCCGCAGCTGTTTCGATCCTCTTACCACTGGCACCTATCAGGGAGACGTAATCAAACTTTCCCTTCTTCAAACCCACCTCGATCCTTTCTCCGGCTAATACCAAGTTTGCGAAGCTAGAGGGCATGTAGCCCACAAATTTAATTCTTCTTTGTACTTGCTGATGATGGCCAACATGTTTGTTTCGGTCTCGCATAACCGTTGAGACAAACTCCTCTTTGACCTTAGGCAAGTCTTCAATTCGTCTTTCAGAATCATGCCATCTACTCGCGATTGGTCCCTTTCCTCTCTTCAGAGCTTAAGTTCACTGTTACTGCCCCACAGAGCCCCTCAAAACTTGTTCCGGCCATATTCTTTCTTGTGGGCCCTCTTGGTCTCTTGCTCCAAGGCCTTGGTGGGGGCTATGTTGACGTCTCTCAGTTCGGTGTTCTCTTTTCAGATCCTAACAGTTGTTGACTTGAACTTTTCTTTGGTCGCTTGGGCTTTCTCAAGCTTTGTTCTAAGGGCTTGTACCTCTTCGTCTTCTTCCGGAGCTTCACCCTCCACCTCTTTAGTGGCTCTCAAATTCGGGAGCCAATCCAGACCTTGTGCGTAGGCTTTCAACCACCTATGGTAACCACCAATGGGCCCGTTGTTACTTCCCCTAAGTTCTTTGTCCTTCTTTTGCACCATTTCCCATGCCTTGCAGACCCTTTGAAGCACCCCGGTGTTGGTGCTATTGAAACCTCGCGCAATAAAAGGTATGAGGCCTTCCTCTAATGGTGCCCCCCTCATAGGGTAGCCAAGCTGTCTTATGGCGAGGATGGGATTGTAATTAATGCAACCCCTCATCCCCATCAAGGGAACATTTGGAAATCCTCCGCATGAAATAAGAATCCTAGTTCTTCCTTCTTTCCATCAGGGGAACCAACTGACAGACGCTCCTTCTTTGCTTGCTAAGAGTCGGTCCCAGTTTGCCTCCTTCTTCTCGGTGCATGAGCGGTGGCCTAGTGGGCAAACGTGTCTCACCTCTTGGTGGAAAAGGTGTGAAACCAACCATACGTAGAGGGACGGTGTACAGCAAACGATCCTTGCACTGTTCTTCTCACATCTTCGGTCGAATGTGTCATATAGATTGACTAAGATAGCGACAACTGGGCTTTCCTTGCGATCGTGAAAGGCGAGAAAAGCATCAATTGTTGCTAGGTCCACTAGCCCATCTATGTTTGGAAAGAGGACCACTCCAAAGATCAAGAGCGCCAGGACGTCCACGAACGGAGCCCATTCGTCTTGACTTGCCAAGGTTCTCGCCTTTGCTTCCAAACATTTCCTTGGTACTCCAACCACCCCATTCTCGACTTGCTTTCCCCGGTCCAATTCCTGTGTCAAGATTTTGACTATTTTGGAAATTCTAGCCAAGGAGGGATGGAACCCTGAGAAAAGATATGGTTTCTTTCCTCCCAGAGGGCATCCCAGGATCTCTTCAAACTCTTCCACCGTAGGTGTTAATTGGAAGTCCCCAAAGGTGAAGCACCTCAAAGGCTGGTCATAATATTGGGCGAAGGAGGCAATGGACTCCGTGGAGACCTCCACCATAGTTAGGTCCCAGATCTTACCATAGGCTTTGCGAAAGGCTTATCGCTGGAGTTGACCCATCAACTGTCCCAACTCTTTCAGACTGGAAACTCCTAGGCTCTTGATCTTGACTTAATAGAACCTCTTTTTAAGCCAGGGCGCCTGACTAGATCCCATGTTTTACTAAAGTGGAATAATAAAAAAACTTGTGCGAATCAAGACTTCGACATCTACCACGGGTGAAATGGTTGAATGCATGAAGAAATGCTTACGGACACGAAAGCCCAGAAGATTATCTCTTTTTTAAATACAGCATTGGGGCAGCACAACGCCTGATGCATGCATTTAAGAAGGTGACACGGACCTTCCGACTTCTCGTGACAAATGAAGGGATCAACATACAACGCGTGTGTGATGACGTGATGCAGATGCAAAAAAAGTGTAACAAGGAGATGTACACAACATGACAATATCCATAAATAATCATACAGCAAAGGTGTACGTGACATTTAAGTTATATGCATGGCAGTGTTAAAAAAGGCACTATCTTAGGGGCCTAAATAGGAGGAACTAAAAGGCTTTTAGTGATAATTCCCAAGGTGGTCATATCTCTCTTGATGGTTTCTAGAGGTATCATCCCCTTCAACAAACATATTACGGCAATAGGGACTACCAGCAACAATATGTTATCAAAGAGAAAAACTCTAGATGAAGGTTCACTATTATCAAGCAAGTCGGAGACCCAGCATGACCACAGATTCACCTCCGCTCCTTATGCTCCCATGGACCCAGGTATAGGGCCCCTTTTCAACTCACCGTGTGTGCAAAAAGGTATTGGTGTTGTGTGCATCAAACGAATACATATTTATCTCATGCATACATTAAAACACGCTTACAACATCGAAGAAGTTTACACAAGAACATAAAGGAAAAGGGAAACCGATGAAAGGGAAAACACAACTTTTGCACAAAAGATTAATAGGCCTAACTCTCTAAAAATAGTCCCCAATGGAGTCGCCAACTGTCGCAACCTACCCTTCGGTGGGAGGGCAACACGGGGCTCACGGGTCGCCACCAACATTTATTTGAGGAAAACGTCAGAAAAACCAGAAAGGTGTGGTCTACAAACTTTAATCGTGAAAGGTTCGGCAGTTGTTTTTACGCACGGGGAAGGTATTAGCACCCCACGCGTACTTCACAAGGGACGACAACCTTTAATCAAGTGTGCAAATATGACTTCAAAACGTTTTATTTTCCCTTTTTTATGTCTTTTTGTGTTTTTATGATTTTTATGTTTTTTTGCATTGTTTTACCTTTTTGTGGTCAACAAGGGTGTTTCCCTTGCTCCTATGTATCCTCAATTGCGATGAGGAAATCATACATACGTAGTTCTTTGAGAATTGAATGTTGGTTAAGTTGTTTTTTTTTGTTGCAAGATATATTTTGACAGAACAAAAGTCGTTTAAGGCATTGGACCATTAAACGATCTTTTGATTTTTGGAAAGGAGAGAAATGTTACGGCGCTGGACCATTAATGATCTCTTGGGGTGGTTGACAAAAGCGGGGCTTTTGCTCCTACGTATCCTCAATTGCGATGAGGAAATCAGACCTACGTAGCTCTTGCAAAAGCGGTAAAGTTACATGTTGATTTTACGCTTTTGAAAGGTTCATGTTAACTGATAAAAGCGAAGAGGACCGTTTAAGGCGTTGGACCTTAAAATGGTTTTTAGTGAATTTCGCGGACAAAGCTTGATTTGTGAGTTGATTTTAGCTTTAGTTTCACTTTGGTTATTAGTCAATTCATTCAAGGAAACATCCAAAGAAAAACGTCCGATTGATTTTTTTTATTATTTTATTCAAACATATTTTGATTATTTTATTATTATTTTGCCTTTTTGGATTTAACCGAGGTTACAGCGTGAACGATCGGTTAGATTTTGCTTTAATAGTGATTAAACGACGTTGCAACACAAATGATCGGTTGAAATTCATTTTATCAATTATTAGGTGAGAAACAACTTAAATAAACGGTTAAAAGCTCGTTAAAAGGGGGTATGGAAAATAAACATAATGAAAACAAAAGTACACGAAACAAGTAGGGACCACTAAGGGTGCATAGAATGAATTGAAAGATTCGATTTCAGGAACTTACCGATTGAAGACCGAAGAACGATGAAGAATGGTGAAGAATCTCCACGAAATCGCTTACGGAAACGTCTCACAAGCGTTATGGAAGCACCTCGGCTTGGATTTTTTTCACAGAAACAATTTTTCTCACTAATTTCGAGAGATTTCTCAATACCAGAAGGGCTAAACCCATTTGCTCTACCCTCCTTCCCCTATTTATAGGAGAAAAGAGGGAGGTGGTTGCCACCCAGCTTGCCCAGGCAAGCTGGGTTGCTTCCACCAGAAGGCACCGCCTTCTTTTGGAACACTCAGGAAGGCCCAAGTGGGCTTGGTTGCTATTTGCACCCCCTTTTCACTAAGTACACCCCTGGGTGTTTTTTTATTGATTTCTTTCTGAAATGTTGCGGAACTCTACAGATTACGCAACGATGTATGTATGTGGAATGTGATTGCTTGTGATGTTGATGATCCTGTCAAGATGAGATGATATTAATGTTGATAATAATATTGAGATGAGATGATGTTGATGTTGATAATGATATTGAGATGAGATGATGTTGATGTTGATAATGATATTGAGATGAGATGATGTTGATGTTGATAATGAGACCGAGATGAGATGATGTTGATGTTGATAATGACATCGAGATGAGATGATGTTGATGTTGATGATGTCATTATGATGATGTATTTTATGTACATGCATCATTTTGAGCATAACTGATTTGAATTATTGAAAAGTTGATGGCTAGTTTGTTAAGTGTACGTTGAACCGATGGGTTATTCATAATGATTGTGGTTATTGTTATGTTTTTTTGTTAATCATTGTCATTTGGTGTTGGTTGATCTTTTATAATAAACTCACTCTTGCAATTTTCGTACCGTGTGATTGGTGCCTGTGATGATCTCAAACTTTCTTTTGTGGGAGCATATGAGCAGTAGTAGGTGACTTGGAGGGAAGTCTTTTGTTGGATCCGCCAAGCCGACATGATAACTTTGGAATTTATGTTCGGGGAGACATGTGTTTTGTTATCAACCCTTTCTTACTTGGTTCCTTGACTCTTTTTTCTTGGGAATGTAAGTCCCAAGTTTAGATATATGTAACAACTAAATTATGTTCTGACATTTGAATGATGTATAGTGGTTTAATATATGTATGTATGTATGTATGCATATACATGTGTGTGTGTGTGTATTAATTCACGTGTTTGTACATTGTTTGATGAATGTATATCGTGTCATAATCAAATGAATGGAGCTTTCACTTGAAATTTACCATTTTGGTCATGATCTCTTATAAAATGATGTTGAATTTCTATATGCTTTGCTCTAGAATGCAATGTTGGATTTTCTGAAAGACTTATAGCAGCTTTATTATCATAATAGATAGGAATTTTACTCTTATAGATGCTATAGTCTTCAAGCTGGTTATTTATCCATAGAAGTTTAACATAATAACTTGTTGCTGACATGTATTCTACTTCAATAGTAGATAATGCAGTTGATCCCTACTTCTTGCATATCCATGTGACTAGGTTGCCTCCCATCAAGTGACAACTTCCACTTGTACTTTTCCTTTCAACTTTAACACCAGCATAGTCTGCATCACAATAGCTTGTAAGGATGAAACTTTCTCTTCTTTTGAATAGAAGATCAAGGATAGAAGTTCCAATTAAATATTTGAATATACGTTTAATTGCAGTTAAATGAACTTCCTTTGGTTCCTTTTGGAATTTTGAACATAAACAAACACTGAACACTATATCAAGCCCGAACTCAGTAAGATAAAGCAGTTAGCCAATCATTGCTTTGAACTAGGTCCCATCCACCTTCGTTGATCCCTTAGCCTGTCTAAGATTTATAGTGGGATGCATAGGAGTCTTCATCTCTTTTGCCTCACTCATGTTAAACTTTTCTAATAGTTCTTTTACATACTTGGTCTGATGAATATAAATGCCTTATGGTGTTTGCTTTATTTGCAATCCCAAAAAGAACTTCAGTTCACCCATTATGATAATTTCGAACTCAGTCTACATTAACTTAGAGAATTCTTTACAGAGCATTTTATTAGTAGCACCAAAGTTAATGTCATCTACATATACATGTACTAGTATAAATTAAGACTCATAATTTTTATGAAAGAGAGTTGTGTCAACCTTTCCTCGTTCAAAACCATTTTCTAAAACAAATCAACTTAGTTTTCATACCAAGCTCTAGGAGCTTGTTTAAGTCCATATAATGCTTTGTTGAGTTTCAAAACATGTTGAGGAAGGGTTTCACTTTCAAATCTAGGATGTTGTTCAACATAAACTTCCTCTTGAACTAAGCATTTAGAAATGCGCTTTTTGCATCCATTTGATACAACTTCATATTATTATAGGCTACAAATGAAAGTAAGATGCATATTACTTCTAAACATGCAACAGGTGCAAAGGTTTCTACGTAGTCTATACCTTCCTGTTGTGAGTAACCTCTAACAACTAATCTTTCCTTGTTTCTCACAACCTTACCATCTTCGTCCAATTTGTTGCGAAACACCCATTTTGCTCCAACTTCCTTCTTTCCTTTTATTAATTCAATGAGCTTCCAGACATCATTCTTTTGAAACTGGTCAAGCTCTTCTTGCATCACTTTCACCCAATTGTCGTCTTGCATTTCCTCGTCGATGTGTTTAGTCTCCATCCCTGAGATTAGTGCAGTGTATCCTTGTGTTTTTAATGACAATCTGGTTTGAACATGATCTACTGGATCACCTATGATTTGTCTCTCTGGATGCTTCTTTCTCATAATGCGTCCAATGGGTTCTCTGACTTCAGCTTGAGTTTCTTATTGAAAGGACATAAGTATCTCTAATTCTTGTTTGGACGAGTTGGTAACTACTGTCTTATCATCTAGCTGTAAATCTGCAAAAGATTCATCTAGCTTTGATAATTCTTTATCAGGCATATTTTCGTCAAATCTTATATGGATAGCTTCTTCAACAAATAAGGTTATGGAATTGTACACTCTGAATGCCTTTGAAGTTTCAGAATATCCAAGAAATATCCCACAATCACTTTTTGAGTCAAATTTTCCCAGACGATCTTTTGTATTAATAACTAAACACTTGCACCCAAAAGGATGAAAATATGATATGTTCGGTTTTCACCTCTTCCACAATTCATAGGGAGTCTTTTTCAAGATGGGTCTTATATAAATTTTATTCTGAAGATAGCAGGCAATATTCACTGCTTCAGCCCACAAATGCTTAGGGCTTGAGTTATCATTTAGCATGGTTCTAGCCATCTCTTGTTGAGATTTGTTCTTTCTTTCAACTACTCCATTTTGTTGAGAAGTTCTTGGTGTTGAGAAATTTTGAAGAATTCCATTTTCCTCACAGAATAATTGGAACCTTTCACTTTCAAACTCACCCCCATGGTCACTTCTCATCGAAGTAATGCATACTCTTTTTTCATTTTGAATTCATTTGCAAAATTTAAAGAACACATTAAAAGACTCATCCTTGTACTTTAGGAACATAACCCATGTCCATCTAGAGTAGTCATCCACTACAACAAGTCCATACCTCTTACCACTAGTGGACACAGTTCTCGTAGGACCAAACAAATCAAGGTGTAATAGTTGGAGAGGTCTAGAGGTGGATGCTATGTTTTGCTGGTAAAATAATTTTAATTTGTTTTTCCTTTTGACATACCTCACAAATTAAATCATCTTTATATGACATACTTGGTAAAACTCTTACAAGGTTATTTTTTTGCAGTTTGGAGATTAACCTTCAACTTGCATGGTCAAGTTTTCCATGCCATAGCCAGTGATTTTCTTTGATAGACAATAAGCATAACACTTTTTGATTTGAAAGTTCCCCTAGTTTTATCTTGTACATGTTGCTTTTTTCTCTTTTGTAAAGAATAGGGGAGACCCATTCTTATAGTGGATGAGACACTCATCCTTGTTGAAGGATACATTATATCCATTGTCACATAATTGACTTATGCTCAGTAGATTATGAGTAAGACCTTCAGCAAACAAAACTATAAATAAAGGGATAAGGATGTACACCAATCTTACCGAAGCTAGTTATTCTGCCTTTTTTATTCCCTCCAAAAGTGATTATTCCACCATGATAGGAAGTCAGGCATTGGAACATAGACTTTTCTCCCGTCATGTGTTGCGAGTAGCCATTGTTTAGGTAACTTTACAGGCGTTTGCTTCCGGCTATCAAGGATATCTATAACAGGAAAAATTCTTTTCTTAGGTACCAAATCTTTTTGGGTCCTTTTGTGTTAGTCATAAAGGGGTTGGGTGAACCCTACTTAGGACGATCTCTACATCTGGATGTCATGTGTCCAATTTTTCCACAGAAGTAGCATACAATTGTATCTTTATCATGAACATGTATCTTCCCCTTATACGCATTTCCATATTTGTCAGTAGAACTTCTATAGTATCCTAAAAACTTGTTAAGATTGTCTATTCCATTGACAAACTTGGATAATGTAGACTTTAAGTTTCTTATTTCCTCATGAAGTTTTATAACATCTTGAGGTTGACCTTTAAGTTCTTGATTCTTTAGAAGCTCATTTTTTTAGAAAGCTTGCAGATTTCTTATGTTCTTCTCATTCCACCCAAAAATTGTGTTTACTTACTTTGATTTCATCATAATCTTTGTGTGCTTGTGCGCTCTCTCTCCAAAGATCATACCTTTCTTCTTTTTTGATGAATATGTAGTTTATTGAGTTCCTTCAGATCCTTTTGAAGATCTTTTAGTTTTTTTCTTCAACTGCTAAAAGTTCTTAAGAAGAGTAGCCTTTTTTCTAGCATTTGTCTCTATCTCAATGCATAACTTGGACTCTTTTTCTTTAAGAGTTTCACAAGTTTTACTGCTTGAGCGGACTCGTTTAGTGAACCATCTACTTGATCCTGAAAGGTTTTCTCAAGCTTTAAATGATCTTTGGATAGATTTTTGAAATCTCTTCGTAGGTTTTTATAAGCTTTTGAAAGAATCAATGCGTTAAGTAATAGTTCATGATAGGCTTTTCTAAGAGACTTAGGGTCATCAAAATTTACCACATATGCATATAAGCCCCTTCTTTTCTTTAGTCCTAAAGAATTTCTTATCTTGGCTTTTCTCCAAATCTGGACATTCCGACTTGAAGTGTCTAGGCTTTGTGCATTCATAGTAGACTATGGAGCTTTTGTCTTTTTCCTTCTTGTCCTGGGGCATTCTTCTTGAAGAGCTTCTCCACTTAGACCCACTTTTGTTTCTCCACATCTTATAGATTTTGTGATAGATGAAGGCGAGATCGTCCTCATCCAAGTCTTCTTTAGATTCATCATCAAATGAATCATTGACTTTAAGCACTTTGGAGGAGCTTCTTCATACTTGTTCTCTAGATGATGGTTCTTTCTTGTTCTTCTTACTGCTAAGAGCTAGAGATTTTTCTCTTGCAAGACCTTTGTCTTGCTGGAGCTCTTGTTCATGAACTTTCAGGGTACCAATAAGTTCCTCAAGGGAAATAGACTCAAGATTCTTTAACACTCTCAGTGTTGTTACCTACGGTCTCTATTTCCTAGATAGACTTCTTAGAATTTTGTAAATGTGATCATAATTACCATAAGTTCTACCTAAGGATCTTAATTTGTTTAGAATGGTTTGAAAGCATCCGGACATGCATTATATGTCTTCATTTTCTTCCATGGAAAATAATTCATACTTATGAGTAAGGAGACTAAGTTTGTTCCTCTTTACCTGTGAGGTGCCCTTATATGTTACAGCAAAGTTATCCCATATTTGTTTAGCACTCTTCAAGTTGTGTACCTTTGTGTACTCCTCTTCTAAAAGAGTACACAACATTACGTTCCTGTCCTTGGAGTTTAGCAAAAATCTGAACTTTAACCCTCTGAATAGAGGTGGTTTGAATAGATTCAAAATGGGCTATCATACGCTCTTACCAATAGTTGTACTTTAACCCTCTAAATAGAGGTGGTTCGTTGGTGGAAAATCCTTCTTCTATATCTTTCATATATATAAGATCTTTTCCTTAGTATCAAAGACAAATGTTGTTCGTCCACTGGGAATAAATAGACAAAAGGAGAACAAAGTAGTCCTCCAATGACAACTAAAAGTTTCTTAAAGCAGTTTTCAAATAAGCACTTGGTGTAAATGATGTTAGAGAAGGATAATAAGAACACTTGGTAAGGTAATATGGAGAGAAGTAGAAACACTTGGTTTATACTGGTTTGCTTAACTTGAGCTATGTCCAGTTCTCCTTTACTCACTAGTAAAGGGTTCCACTAATCAATAACTGATTACAAACAAATATTTTAACCTGTCACTCTTGGCTTTACAAGTATCATTAACACCAATTCTGGTATCTTCTTAGACTCCCCTTGAATCTAAGAACCCAAGTATTTTTTAACACTAAGCCACTCCTGGCTTTCACAAAAAAATATTTGATTGAATACAAGTATTCTTAACACTTAAGAAATGAATATACAAGTAAGCACAAATACAAACTACTTTGCTTTGCAAAGGATAATAACAATGTAAGATGTTCATTTTCCCATACGGTTCCTTTTTCTCCAATATTCAACAAATATATTCAAGGGAAATGAAACACCGGAAAGCGCACTGAGTTGTCAAGTATTTAAAATTAAAACAGAGTGATCCAAGTATCGAATTTAGGGAACTTGCTTATTAGACAGAGTTTTATTCAGAAGTAAGGCATTGTTGGAACAACATTGATAATTGATGGTTAAAACAGAAATAAACTACTTCTATGGTAAAAAAAAAATGCAAGTAAGTAAAAGTTGACAACAATAGGTAAAAAGCGTTGGGTCTTTCTAACAAACAAGTTGATGCATATGAGGATATTTCTCTAATTAATCATGTTCTTGTGTTCTATGTTGTAGCCTAAAGTACTAAATCTCGATCCCTTGTAAGTTTATACTAATTTAACCTAAGCTTCGTCCGCAGATCCCTCTTGTATGACTAGGCTTAACTTAAATAGCATTATCATCACAACATATTTAGAAAACCAAAACCCCATAATCCATCCCTGGTAATGTAGTTATTTAGTCCTGCTTCTATCAAGTTCTAAGGCAACGGTACATTTCCCAATGCTAAAGTCACCTAACAATACACACAAATGGGTGATCAGACCAAGAGCATGCAGTAATTAAGCATTGAAAGAAGCATTGAACACATAAAACATAATTAATTAGATATTAAAGTAATTACATCAGTTGTTCCTTAGAAATCCCCAACAAGGGTGTTTAGCTAGCCATTACAGAAAAACCCTAACACAAATGAGTTTGAGAGTACCAAATAATTGTTCCTTACACAAGAAGGGGGATCCCTCCTCCTCTTCTCAACACCTCACAATCACTCTACAGCTCACTAATCTCTCTCTAATTGAAGAATCCTAGGCTTCTCTGCAAAGCTTCTCCTCTTGCTGCCTCCAGAGCTTCTATATCGAAATTAGCACTGTGGTGTCCTTGCTTTGGAATTTTGTATTGCTTGCTAAAATTCTATGTGTGTATATTACCTAATTCTGCACAAGACAGGCTTTAAATAGGCTTTAAATCCGCGACGTTGCACTTAGTGCCACCCCTGTGCTTAGCGCGAGTTAGTGGATTTGAGCTTAGCGCCAGTCATGCGCTGAGTCTGGCTAAAGACAACCATCTTGCTTAGCAAGCGGCCTTGATATTTATGCTCTGCCAGATTCTTCTGTCACACTAAGTGCGCTGAAGCTGTGCTTAGCGGTGGATGCGCGTTGAGGCCAAATGGTGAGCTGAGCGTAAATCCCACTTTTAGCACTTCAAGACTTAGCCTCTTTTAACCTGAAATTGAACAGATTTCATCATTAAATCAAATGGAAAATATTCTAGAGACAACTATAACAATAAAACAAGATTTATTTACAAATCCCTACAAAATAACTATAAATTGGAGAAACTATACAAGTTTTGGAAAATTTTTTCTATACAAAAGTTAGTCGTATAAGATGACTAACATACTCCCCCAAATTTAAAGTTTTGCTTGTCCTCAAGCAAAGAAAGAACAGTTCACTTGTCCTCAAGTGACAAAATACAGTGGTCAATCCAAATGGTGTTCTCCTCACAGAGAAATTCAATCATATGAAATGAATATCATGGAATGCTTCAACCAATTTCTTTTCACAAACATGCAGTTTTTCAAAGATAGGAACATATGCATTAGAGTCACAACTAAAATAAGCTAGTGAGAATGACAGATATCAAGGAAAAAATCATCAACCAAAGCCTCACAGTCATTGTTTCACTCAAGCTTAAGTGTTTAGGCTCATTCCATCATGAACAACTAACACAAGTCCTAACTTTTGCATTTCATCTCATACCATACAGAAATAAACACACAAAATGAATCCAAAGGACTTTCTAGGCTTGTAATGAGGTTAGGCTGCCAACAAATCATGGTTTTTCTAGGATTCAAAAGCTTAGATTCTACGAGAGCATTCATCCATAGATAAACCTTTACTTTTTTTTTTATTCATTCCTACCCCATACTTGCCTTTTATTAAGCACTTAGCTTTCATTGATTTGATTTGCAGCACACACACTTTTATACATTTTTATTTATACTTACAGTTTTTTTTACATACAGAAAACAATGTGTATATGTTGCTCTGTTTTGACCATTTTATTTCTTTACCCAGTGTCTCCCCCAAATTTGGAACAAATTTGCCTTGAACCAAGCTTTTCTGTGGATTATGCTCTCCTATAACCTAAGACAAGGAAGCAGGAGAAAACACTATATAGGCTCAAGGTTCAATCAATCAATAATTCATTCAGCTCAAACTGGGTGCAAGGGATAAATCATTCAAGCACAAGGTCAGCTTTTTGGCTAAATAGCTATCACAATCAAAACATGGCCTTCATTATCCTCAATTCATGCATTCAATCCATACTTCAAAGATTCGTGCAAAAATTAGTGCTAAATTAAAGTCATTTCTCTCAAAATTTAAGGATCACACTCTCACTGGGATACGGTCAATGCATTCCTTCACAATCAATTTGACAAACTGACTAACATTTTCAGTCATACTTCTAATCACATGTTCTTTTTCTTCTAATGACTACAAGCTTGATCAAAACAAACATCTAATCATTCCAGTCCACTCAATTCATACATTTTCTCATTCAAGTCATTCACAAACACTTCATTCATAAGAAATCACACCACTGAATATCATAATCAATAAGTTCACTGTTCAAACATGCTTTTGTACAAGCTATCAACACTCAAACAACAAAAATTTAAAAGACTAAAATTTAAAGACTAATAAAGCATAAACAAATAATTGACATGAACTAAATAATTGATAAAAGAAACTATTCATAATTTGCAAAATTTTAAAAACTATGTAGAATTTAAAACTCATGATCATCCTACTGCTGATCTTCTGCATGCTCGTTCAGATCCAGCATTGGAGCAGCTGGTGGATCCTGTGAACTAGGCTGCTCTTACTCCAATGCTGGTGCAGATGGCAGGGTATCCTCAGAAATAGGTGCAGGAAGCTCCTGAGCTGCTGCTTCCTCCTGAGCGACTGGATCAATCTCATAAACAAATGGCTCAGGAAGAACAAGCTCATCCTCTGCTTCTGGCACAGGCTTCTCTGCTGGCAAGGCTCTTGGGCTGCAAAGGCCTCACCCCCTCCAGAAGGAGAAGGCTCGACTCCTGGGCAAGCCACTTGTGCAAGGAACTCCTCTATACTCATGGTTGGTTTCTGGCCAGAGCTCTACAACCTCTGTATGATGATGATCTGGCCTTTGTGCAGGCTTTGCAGCATAGCAAATAATGTCTTAGAGGTGAATGAGGAGGGTCCTGTAGAAGGAGCTGAATTGAAGCTGGTAAGGGAGTGGGAGCTGAAGCTAGTAACCATGGAAGATGTGGAGTCGAAGTGGATGGTGCTGAAGGATCTGGTAAAGAAGATGAAGAAGGAGCAGAAGCACCTGGTGCTGCTGAAGTAGGGGGAGCCTCGATTCTTTTACCCCTGGCCTTCCTTGGCTCTCTGAATGTCACTGTTGGATCATCTAGATTCCAACAGTTCTTCTTTATATATGCCATGTTAATGGCAGGGCTAAGACTCTCCAAAGATTTGGAATCTAATGTGACTCCTTTAGCTTTACACAAAGCTATGATTAAGGTTGTAAATCCAAGCCTAGAGGAGTCATGCTGGGCAATGATAGAAATCTGGTGGGAGATGAGGTAGCCCAAATTCATGTCCATCTTCATGATAATGCCATAAATCAACTTGGCCCGATCCAGTGTGATGTGAGAAGTGTGGGAGGTAGGGACCAAGTTGGAGTAAGAAAGAACACTCCTAGTCTGAGCGAGTGTGGTCATTTTCTTCCTGAGGATCTTTAGTGGCAAGTCGTCAACATTAAGCTCAAATTCCCTCCCTGGGATGCAGAGCTTAGCAGCCAACTCTTGAGGATCAGGACTCAAGAGTGCAAATCTAGAGTAGGCAGGCAGCTTTTCCCCCTCTTCAATTATCACAGGGGTCTTCAAGAAAGTGTTCAGAGTGTCTGCATCAAACTTCACCAAATGGCCTCTCACCCTCACCTGCTTAGGTGATTTATCGTCGGAATCATAGAGGTTATCATAAAACTCTTTCAGAATGGCAACATCAATGTTGCCTTCATCAAAACTGGTCAATTCCTCATCCCATTTTCTTCTCTCTAGTTCTTCCTTAAACTCATCAAACTCAGTGTGGTAGATTACCACATTCCACTCAGGGAGTATCTTCCTGGGTACCACAATATCAGTGTACCTTTCCTAGGCCACAAGAGAAGTGAACCTCGATCGGCCATATCAGACCTGGGAAGGTGTGGCAGGTGCCTTTCTCTTCTTTGATGCTATCTGAAAGAATAAAATCAAACCACAAGGTTAAATAAGATTATTTCTATCAAAAACAAAAAATTAAAGCTGAAAACTGAACTGGGCACTTAGCGCAGCAGGCTGGGCTTAGCGCGCCTTATAAAATATTACTCATGAGCTAAGCGCAGTAGACTCGAGCTTAGCCTAAAGACACAAAATATTTTTCTGTAGATAGGCTTAGCGTAGCATGTTGGGCTTAGCCTAAGTCTAAAATTTTCAAAACAAAAAAGGGTCTAAGCTTAGTGCAGCATGGCGCGCTTAGCTCACGCTCACCAGAATGACCCTTAGGCTTAGCACATAGGGCGCGCTTAGCCTGACCATAAAAACACAAAAATAGTGAGATAGTTGAGCTTAGCGCAGTAGGGCACGCTTAGCTCAACCTCCTTGACACACAACAAGGGCTTAGTGCAGCAGCTGCGCTTAGCCTTATTCAAAGGACTGAAAAACAGAAGCATATTGGTGCTTAGCCTGAGAAGAAGGAAAAACCTATTCTAATATTTACAAAGAAGAGAGGACCCAACCTTGGTCCATGGGCTCAGAAATTTACCCTGGGGTTCATGAGAACCCCAAGGCCTTCTTTAGCAGCTCTAGCCCAATCCTCTTGGAGTCTTCTATCCAATACCCTTGAGGGGTAGGATTGCATGAACCATGATATTGATTCAACCTTTGTCCGTTCACTACCCATGTCCTGTCAGGATCTTTAGATTGAGGATCACAAAGCTCCACTGCTCTATATGGTCGGACTTTCTTGATGGTAAATGGTCCAGACCATTTCGATGTAAGCTTTCCAGGGAACAATTTAAGTCTTGAGTTGAAAAGCAACTCTTGTCGTCCTGGCTGAAAGTCCTTCTTGAGCAGCTTCTTGTCATGATACTTTTTGACCCTTTCTTTGTATAGCCTTGAAGATTCATAAGTAGTTAATCTCATATCTCCCAACTCCAAAAGTTGCAGCCTCCTTTGTTCTCTGGATGCGGCTTCATCAAAGTTCAAAAACTTCAAGGCCTAGTATGCTTTATATTCCATCTCCACTGGTAAGTGACAAGCCTTGCCGTACACCATCTGAAATGGAGATAATCCTATCGGAGTCTTGAATGTTGTTCTGTATGCCCATAAAGCATCATCTAATTTGATAGACTAGTCTTTTCTAGTAGAAGCTATAGTCTTCTCCAAAATCTTTTTCAATTCCCTGTTTGATACTTCTGCTTGCCCATTGGTCTGGGGGTGATAAGGTGATGCTACTTTGTGTCACATTATATTGCTTCAACACCTTCTATAGATGATTATTGCAGAAGTGTGTGCCTCCATCGTTAATCAGAATTCTAGGCACCCCAAATCTTGAGAAAATGTTTTTCTTTAGAAACTTTACCACAGTCTTAGCATCATTATGCGGGGTAGCCACTGCTTCAACCAATTTAGAGACATAGTCAATCGCCACTAGTATATATTCATTGCCAAAAGACGAAGGGAAGGGACCTACAAAATCAATCCCCTAGCAATTGAATACCTCAACCTCCATAATATTCTGTAGAGGCATTTCATTTCTTCTTGATATACCCCTCATCCTCTTACATTGATCACAGTGTTGCACATGCTGATGAGCATCTTTGAAAAGCATGGGCCAAAAGAATCCAGATTGCAAAACCTTGGTCATCGTCTTATCTCCACCATAATGGCTGCCACATGGAGAATTGTGGCAATTTCATAATATGTTCTTGGCCTCTTCTTGTGTCACACATCTTCATAGGAGATTGTCAGCTCCTATCTTGAACAAATGAGGATCAACCCAGATATAGAATCGAGCATCATGTAGGAATTTCTTCCTCTGCTACCAAGTTAAGTCCTTTGGGATGATTCTTGTAGCTTTGAAGTTGGCCATATCGGCAAACCAAGGTCTCTCACTCACTAAGAATAATGATTCATCAGGGAATTCATCTCTCACTTCTGCTTCTTTCAATGTGACTTCCTCATTCACCAATCTAGACAAATGGTCAGCTACAACATTTTCCGATCCCTTTTTATCCCGAATCACCAAATCAAATTCTTGCAACAACAAGATCCATCTTATCAATCTAGGTTTGGAATCAGCCTTGTTGAGCAAATATTTAATAGCTGCGTGATCGATGTAGATGATAACTCTTGAACCTACCAAATAAGATCTAAACTTTTCAAGTGCATAGACAATTGCCAGCATTTCTTTTTCTATGGTAGCATAGTTCACCTGTGCATCATTTAGAACCTTGTTGGCGTAGTATATAGCATGAAAAAGTTTTCCCTTCCGTTGTCGAAGCACTACACCTACGACATAGTCACTTGCATCACACATCAACTCAAATTCTTGTCCCCAATCTGGTGCTATACTTACTGGAGCAGACACTAATCTGGTTTTCAGATCATTAAATGCTTCCATGCACTCTTGATTGAACACAAAAGCAACATCTTTATTCAACAGATTGCTAAGTGGCTGGGCGACTTTTGAGAAATCTTTTATGAATCATCTGTAGAATCCTGCATGTCATAAGAAACTTCTCACTTCTTTGGCATTCATTGGAGGAGGAAGTTTCTCAATTACATCAATCTTTGCCTTGTCCACCTCTATTCCCCTTACTGAAATTTTATGCCCCAGCACTATTCCTTCTTGAACCATGAAATGGAATTTCTCCCAATTGAGAACTAGATTGGACTCTTCACATCTCTGTAATACTCTTTCAAGATTTAATAGGCACCCCTTAAAGGATGGCCCAAAAATAGAGAAATCATCCATGAAAACTTCGATGCATTTTTCCACCATATCAGAAAAAATTGCCATAATACACCTCTGAAATGTAGCTGGGGCATTGCACAGACCAAAAGGCATGTGCCGATATGCGAATACACCAAAAGGGTAGGTGAAAGCAGTCTTCTCTTGATCTTTAGGATCAACAACAATCTAATTATAGCCAGAGTACTCATCGAGAAAACAATAATAGGATTACCCTACAAGTCTTTCAAGCATTTGGTCCATGAAAGGAAGTGGATAATGGTCCTTCCGAGTGGCATCATTCAGCTTCCGATAGTCAATGCACATTCTCCACCCGGTGACAGTCCTTATGGATATTAACTCATCTTTATCATTTTTAATGACTGTCATACCTCCTTTCTTGGGGACAACCTGCACAAGGCTAACCCATGCACTATCCGAGGAGGGGTAAATAAGGCCTGCTTCCTACAATTTAAGCACCTCCTTATGCATCTCTTCTTTCATGATTGGGTTCAGTCTTCTTTGAGGCTCTCTCACTGGTTTGTAATCAGCTTCCATATTGATTTTGTGCATGCAATAAGATGGACTAATTCCTTGCAAGTCAGATATGTGCCATCCAATTGCAGCTTTGTGTCTCTTCAAAATCTTCACCAGTTGATCTTCTATTTTCTTCAACGAGCTGCTAATAATCACTGGTTTGGAGTCATTGTCTTCGAGAAATACATACTTCAAATGTGCAGGCAAGGTCTTCAATTCTACTTTTGGTTTTTCTATTTGCCCACCATTCTTCAATTCTTGAAATGCATCCTGTCCCTCAGAATTTTCTCCTGCACCATCCAACTCTTTAATACAAGTTTGCACTTCATGTTCCTCCTCTTTAGTAAGACATTCTACATGATTAATCAATGCTTTTTCCAAAGGAGAGTTCAGTACCATGGCTATAGTAGCTAATTCTATTTATTGTTCTACCTTGTCTAGATCAAAGCAAGCTTTCTTATCATTTGGATGCTTATTTGCTTCAAATAAGTCGAATGAGACTTTCTGATCCTCCACACCCAATTCTAACTTGCCTTTCCCTATATCTACTATATAGTTGGTCGTGGACATGAAAGGACGTCCCAAGATTATGGGAATGTCAGGATCCTCCTCTATATCCATAACCACGAAATCTACAGGGAATACAAGTTGCTTGACCTGAATCAACATATCCTCAATCACTCCATATGGTCTTGTGATGGAGTGATCAACCAACTGAAGGGTCATGCGTGTGGGCATTATCTCTATCTCTCCAAGTCGTCGACACATTGAGAGAGGCATTAAATTGATACTAGCTCCCAAGTCTATGAGAGCTTTACCCACAACAACCTCGCTAATGGAACATAATATAGTGACACTTCCGGGATCCTTATGATTTGGGGGAAGGATGTGTTGAATGACAGCACTACAATTTCCTTCCACAACTATTGTGTCACTGTGGATATACTAGTTCTTCTTTGTCAGCATGTCTTTTAAAAATTTGGCATAGAGTGGCATCTGTTGGAGAGCTTCTCCAAAAGGCAAAGTAATTTCCAGTTTCTTGAAGATGTCAAGAAATCTGGCTAAGTGTTGCTCTTTATCCTTCTTGGAAGGTACCAATAGATATGGTACTTCCTTGCCTTCAGCTGAAGTAATCTCTCTCTTTTTTTCTCTTGAAACCTCACTCTTGCTCTTTTTTTTCTCCTCATCAACCATCTTTTTTTATTTTTCATTTTTTTTATTATTTTCTTTTTCTATTTCTTCTTTTTCTTTTTGTTTTTCTTTTTCATGCTCTTCCTTCATCTTTATTCCTTCTTGACTATCTTTTATTGGTGTCTCTCTCTCCTGTTGGTCATCTTCCTCTTCCAAAACTTCCTCAAGTTCAATAAGATCGGAAACTAGTTCCAGTGCAGGCTCAGCTATCGACTGTTGTTTATATCCCTCCACCTTCTCTTCAGCTCTAACTTCATCAACTTGAATTTCCATTCTGCTCTTTGTCATTAAAACTTTACATTCTTCCTTCGGATTCTTCTCAGTGTTAGCACTAAAGCTACTTGACAACCTATCCGCATTAAGACAAGCATACAAACAACCAGGTTATTGTACCCTGATCCCTCGTGATAATACGATAAACTAGCCCTGTCCTATCAAGTTCTAAGAATCAGACTAGTTTCCACTATTGAATGATCCTAACAAAGCATGCATCTACATGATCAAGGCAAAAGCACACTAAAATGACGTACTGATACCATATAGAACACATAAAAAATCATTAAATATATGTACATGTATTTACATCAAGTACCTACAAGGAAGAACCAATAGAGGATTTAGCTCTCCATATCTAGGAAGCTTCCTTTACAACAAAGAGAATAGAAAAATGAAGGATTGGAGAAATGCAAGTAGTGGGAATGTCTCCTCCACCTCTTGAATCTCACAATCACTCACAGACTCATCTCATGCTCTTAGGATGGCTTCCTCTTCACTCTCAGTTCTCTGCCAGCCTTCGCACAGCAAAAGCTCTCAAAACTCTCTAGAACTTGGACCTTTCTCTCTTTAGAAATCTCTGAAAACATAGAAGCTCAAGGAAAAGCCCAAAATCCCCTTCCATTTCTGATTTCAGGCTTAAATAGGTGGCCTTGTTGGTGCTTGCGCTCTTAGCGCAACTCTGGCTCGCTTAGCGTGCATAAGTGAATTTTTGTTAAATTGAAAGAAAATGATTATTAAATACACAAAATGGGAGTACCAAGTGTTTATTACCTATATTTAACAAAAAGTAATTACAATACTACAAAATAACCATATATGGGAGGAGTTAGATACAATTTGCATAGATTTATTACACAAAAGTTAGTCGTATTCATCGACTAACAATAGGGCTTTGTCTTTTTGTCATGACCTTGTAGCAAGGAAAAAAATGAAATAAGCTATGCAGATTCTCGAAAATGAATTTTCAAGGAAGAGAAATATTTGAAGGGTTTTCAATTGACAGATTAAGTCAAATGACTCCTATTCTTGATAACTCACTTTTCTCTCAAAAAGACAAACTTTCAGGAATGATAAAACGAGGTCACATGAATGTCTGTACTTTTTATTTGAAACACAGTCAATCAAACATTTTTTTTAACTTTTTACCTTGTCGTTTAAAGTACCCTCACCAAATGAGCAATATCTGATTGAACAAACTTGGAGATCAACTCAAGAGTGCAGGTCACCCAAGCAAACAAACCAACGGCTTACACTCACATTCCAGTGGAAGTTAAGTAAACAAAAATTGTAATTGTGAGAGAATGAGAGACATCAAATATATCTATATTATTAGCATTGTGACTGTTGTTTACAGTAATGGCATAAACTTGAAAATCTTAATGAGTCATTAGAGACATTTAACAACAACCTTCAAATTGCCCCATGCATAGTGTCGCTTGCCAATGTCAGAATTCACAAGTGATTCTCCTCAAATTTCAACCAGCCCGCATCAATTAGACTTTGCACCTTATGCTTCAGGGTCATACAATGCTCAATGGAATGCCCTGGATCTCCTCCATGATAACCACATGTTGCATCCGAGTAGTATCCTCGAAAAAATGGAGGTTGAGGAACCTTGGCTGGGGTTATGGCTACCATTTCATTATCGAGTAGATATGAGAGTAAGTTAGCATACGACACCGGAATTGGGGTGAATTCTATAGGCTTCTTTTCTGGAAAATTCCTTCCTCGGTTGGTGTTCTGGTTTGTGTTAAAGGTGGCGTTTGGTATTAGATGTGCGGCAGGCTGGCTTTGTGGCTGATTTAGGGGTGGCCTTTGTGGATGATTGGGTGTTCTTGGCTGATAGGGTGGTGGGTAATGAGAAGGGCTAATATTGGCTGAGTATTGGTATTGTTGATCTGGTGGGAAATTTGGCCATGTGGGAATGATAGTCGCAGCATGGGTTCCTCCCTCCTTCTCATTCTCTCCATTTGCCCCAGGCTTCCCATTCATGAAATCAGCATAATCAAATTTGCCTCTTCTTATACCCACTTCGATTCTTTCGCCGATGAAAACTAAATCAGCAAAGCTTGAAGGCGTGTAACCCACCATCTTTTCATAATAGAGCATTGGTAATGTGTCTACTATAATTGTTATCATCTCCCTATCTGTCATTGGGGGCGCTACTTGAGCTGCTAGATGCTTCCACCTTTGGACATATTCTTTGAAAGATTCATGCTCTTTTTTACACATGCTCTATAGATGCATCCTATTTGAAGCCATATCAGAATTGTACTGATACTGCCTAATGAAGGCAGACATTAGGTCCTTCCAAGAATGGACTCGGGAAGGTTCCAAATTAGTATACCAGGTGAAGGCTGCCCCACTAAGACTTTCCTAGAAGAAATGCATCAACAATTTTTCATCTTTCGAGTATGCTCCCATTTTCCTGCAATACACCTTCAGGTGATTTTTGGGGTAGGTAGTCCCCTTGGACTTATCAAAATCTGGCACTTTGAACTTTGGAGGGATGATGATGTCAGGCACTGGGCACAATTCTACCATGTTGGCGAAAGCATAATCTCCACCTCCTTCAATGGCCTTGAGCCTTTCCTCTATATGATCAAATTTTCCCTTTTCCACCATAGCAAGAGGGACTCTCCCCACTGCAAAATGCAAGGGTTATGGTTGTGGGGGAAATTAAAGGGCCCTTCAAAGTGTTTGGCAGGGGTACACCACCAACTACTTGCCCTTCAGTGGCATATTCGAGGTAAGGCTCGAAGTCGGCTAGATTGTGGTGGGGTACTTCATATGCATGATCAGATTGAGGTTGTTGGCTCTCAATGAGTATAGGAGTGGAGTTATTGACATTTTCATCAGGAGTGTGCGCAACATTGGGTGGTGTATACTTGGGAGGCAAGCCATATGGCAAGAAGGCATGCTTGTTCTGAACTTGCACAAAAATGGGGGCCGCCCATACTTCCCAACTCTTTGCCTCCCTGACCTACCATATTCGAGGTTGGATGATTTATTTGGTTGAGGCGAGATGGGGGAACCAGGTCCACCTTAGCAACGGTGCTAGTAGCGACAACTGCAGCCGCATTGACCTCCATTATCTTCTTCATGCTCATCATGGCCTCCATCATTGTGGCCATTTGCTCTTTCATGGCCTCCATGTCGGCCTTTATCCGCTCTTGCAACTCCTCTATTTCACCCATTACTCTAGCTCTAGCATGCATTCGATAAGGGTGCCGTAAAGTGCGTTCTTTCCTTTTGATAACAATGATTATAGTTCTAATTTCAAGGAAAGAATGCAATGAGCAATGCAACCAATGAAAAACATGGATGTATGTGAATGATGCATCGTCGAAGTATTGCAATTTCTACACAGGACATAGGGTTGAATCAATTTAGAGTTTCATTAAAATAACATGGTCCATCACATCTTGTCAAAGTGAAACTGGAAATAAAACATGGACGTCAATAATCCTTATTTTTCTGTAATTATTTAGCTCAATCTTATGTTGGTAGTAAACAAAAAGCGATGTAACTCGATCCATCTTCTACCCTAACTTTTGTAAGCTGGTTACTTCCATGCTCGACCTTGACTTGATGAACCTTTCCTTAAAAGCACATGCTTGGTTCGGCCCCATAATCCAAGGAATAGAAATTTTGATCACCAACACTTCGACAAAATATCATAGGGATGAATGATTAGGGCATACTTATGATATGCACGACAAATGTAATTATGAGATTGGCATGAGATGCCCGAAGAACCATCCTTTCCTAGTTAACCATGCATTAGGTACCATGTTTACGTGATTTTCAAATATTTTTCAAGAGAAATGAGTGTATAATCCAAACATGGATAATTTATAGTTATCATCATGGTGCCCAACACATGTGTCTAAGAATGTGGTGTAAACTTCATTCTTCATTATGACTTTCTTTTTGTTCTTTCTTTGTTTTTTTTTTTTTTTTGTAGAAGAAAATGAAAGGATCATGCATGAGTGAACATCGTGTGAATGATAAAAATAGAATGTATGCAATTGGCAGAACAAAAGCATCCTAAATGAAGATGTATGTTAATGCGATGATTTATGCAAATGCAATGCATGAATATGATAAATGATAAATGTCAGAATGAATATGTCCATTATGATGCCATGAAGGGATGCATGATGTGATCAAGGAACAAGCCAAAGTGAGTTTCCTATGTGCCCCCGTAATTTAAGAAACTAATGGAAAGGATCCAAAAGTCCCCTTCTAGTGACAACTCCTAAGGGTGGTTTCATGTAACTTTACTGGCTTCTAGAGATATCATCCTCTTAGGTAATACATTATGGCGATAGGGGCTATCAGTGACAACGCATCACTAAAAGAGGAAAACTCTAGATGAGGCTTCACTGTTATCAAGCGAGTTGAAGAGCCGGCATCACCACAGACCGACCTCCACTCCTTATGGCTCACATAGACCCGAGTATAGGGCCTAACATCTCAATGTGTGTGCGAGGTGTAGGTGTCATGTGCATAGAAAAAATATTTCTAACTATGAATGTAATAGATAGACAAACACACACCAAACACAACAACATAGCAAAGGTTATATAGAAATATGGACAAAACAAAAGACAAAAGGGAAAAGGGAACATAAATAAAGAAGTCACAATAAAAAAACATTGCACATTGATTGAATGATCTAACTCTCTAACAAGTCCCCAGTGGAGTCACCAACTGTCACAACCTATCCTTCAGCGGGGGTGCGAAAAGGCCAAGATGGATGGGCCAAATCGTTTGTCCATATTTGAAGAAAATGTTAGAAAAACCAAAAAGACAAAGGTCTGCAGATTTTGAAAATGAGGGTTCGAGAGTTGTTTACGCACGGGGAAGGTATTAGCACCCCACGCGCCCGTCACAAGGGATGGTATATTTTCCCTTTTTATGTTTTTTTTTTACTTTTTGGGGTCGGCAAGGGTATTGCCCTCACTCCTACGTATCCTCAGGTGCGATGAGGAACTCAGACCTACTTAGTTCTTTAAGTTTAAAGGTTTGTATGTTAAATTATTTTTATATTTTTTGAAAGATTGATTTTAATTGCGAACAAAAGTCGTTTAAGGCGTTGGACCTTGAAACGATGTTTTGAACTTGAAAAGTAGAGAGAACATTGGACCTTGAAACGATCTTTTGATTTTTAAAAAGAGGAGAGAATCGTTAAGGCATTAGACATTGAAATGATCTCAAGTGATATTTGATGAAATAAAGAAGTTTATGAGTTGCTTTTATCTTGGTTTTTTGCTTATTAACCTTCAACCTTTTTTAAAGATAAATTGCGGCACTGACGATCGGTTAAAACTTACTTTACAAAAGAAAAGCGATCACCAATGATAGGAGAAGGAGATGAATATGCACAAAGAAATTGAGAGGACCCCTAAGGGTCCATAAATCATGTTCAAATCCTTAAAGACAAACACTAACCGGATGAAGAACGAAGAACGAACGAAGAACGACCGAAGAATAATGTAGAAATGGATTGCAGTCGCGATTTAGGCGATTTAGCTTTTTTTTCTCTTCTTCCTTCTTCTTTTCTCTTTTTTTTCTCAATGTTGAACCTCTAGATCTCTCTCTCAGCCCCTCTTCATGCATATTTATAGCAAAACAAGCCACTCGGGATCATGACAGCTCACCCAGGCGAGCTGGTTACTTCACCATGAAGTTATCTTGGTGGCCCAACCAAGCCAGAGGCTAGCCTGGGTGAGCCAAGGGTCTAAAAAAGCCTTAAAATGACCCTTTTGCCCTCCTCTTTGGGTATTTTCATGTTCTTTTATGAAACATCGAAAAACCTTTCATATTGCACAGCAAATGGCATCAGGCAGCTCAATTCGGCTAGCAAGGATGAAAATTTTAGCAAATGACAGTCCCTGGACGAAATTAGGATATGATAGAATCACTATCAGGGAATGAAATAGAATATGATATCGTAAGCTCCCAAGCAGTGGAAGGAGGCTTGTAACTCTGATTGCGTGCCTATTGAAGAATGAGTCAACAATTCATTCGTAGTTAAAACGAGTCTTCACATGGCAACTATCATACTTAGAGACCTAAACCTAGCCCTCAGAAATGGAAAACTCAAAAATCTACCCACAGACGCTTTATGCCTAATCATTCCAAATAATGCTTGCATCCTCTGTCTTATTGTGGTTGTTGGCACAGAGTTAGTTGATACTTATTACCCAAATACTGTCATTTCTTTTTATCTTGGAAAAAAGGATCATGACCCATATGCCTTCTATCTTCATGCGACATTGGTTTGTCAAGCTTTTTCCTATTATGGAAAATTCCCCTTTGTTAGCTCCGTTAGGATTCTAGGTTGTGTCTCAGTCTAGTATGGCTAATCATTCTCCATGTATACTTGTTCTCCATTCTCCTTTACCATGGCAAGCCTTTGTGAAATAACTTCGATGAAAAGAAAAAGGTCTTGGATCGAGTGGCCTCAAAATAATTAAGAAGGGGGGGTTGAATTAATTATTCCTAAACCTTTACTAATTAAAAATTACTCTTTTAAGGCTTTTACTAAATTGTTAAGAGAATGAGGAGTAGAAGAGAAACTTAACAGAAAGTAAAAGCGGAAATTAAATGCACAGCAGAAAGTAAAAGAGTAGGGAAGAAGGAGACAAACACACAAGAGTTTTTATACTGGTTTGGCAACAACCCGTGCCTACATACAGTCCCCAAGCGACCTGCGGTCCTTGAGATTTCTTTCAACCTTGTAAAAATCCTTTTACAAGCAAAGATTCACAAGGGATGTACCCTCCCTTGTTCTCTTTGAACCTAGTGGATGTACCCTCCACTAGAACTGATCCACAAGAGATGTACCCTCTCTTGTTCTCAGTCAAACCCAAGTAGATGTACCCTCTACTTGTACCACAAAGGATGTACCCTCCAATGTGTTGAGACAAAGATCTCAGGCTGTTAAACCTTTGATACTTTGTGAATGGGGATACAAAAGAATTTTCAGGCGGTTAGTCTTTTGAACACTTTTGTATTAGGGAACGGGAAGAATCAAAAGAATTCTCAGACTGTGTCATTTTGAATTCTTTGACAAGGGAAAAGGGAGACACAAAAGAATTCAGGCGGTTAGTCCTTTGTTCTTTTGGAAAAGGGAGAAGAGAGACACAAAAATAATTCAGGCGGCTAGTCCTTGGCGAATTCTTTTTGGCAAAGGGAGAAGAGAATGAAAATATGAATAACACAAGTTTTCAAGGTTTGGAAAACCAGAAAACTTCATAAAGCTTTTGGTACAAAGAAGAAGAAGAAATTCAAAGAGAGTCAAGGCTTGTAAAGGATTGTTGAATAAGAGTAAAAGTATATATCGAAAGGCAAAGCAAAGCCTTGCTTTTATAGACTCTTCATGTCTGGTCAAGACACCCATTTAGAAGAGTTATAACTTTTAGAAAAACTTAAAACCAATTTGAAAAAGTCAAAAAAACCATTTGAAGAGTTACATCTTTTGATTTATTCAGAAACAAACACGGGTAATCGATTACCAAATTAGTGTAATCGATTACACAAAGCTTTTGTGTGAAAGGATGTGACTCTTCACATTTGAATTTGAATTTCAACGTTCAAAGGCACTGGTAATCGATTACCAAAACATTGTAATCGATTACAGCTTTTTAAAAATAATTGGAACGTTGTAAATTCAATTTGAAAACTTTTTCAAAACAATTTTGCTACTGGTAATCGATTACCAGAGAGTAAAAACTCTTTGGTAAAGGGTTTTGTCAAACTCTCATGTGCTATTCAAAGTTTTAAAAAACTTTTTAATACTTATCTTGATTGAGTCTTCTCTTCATTCTTGAATCTTGAGTCTTGAATCTTGATCTTGATTCTTGAGATCTTGAACCTTGAATCTTAATTCTTATCTCTAGGCTTTCTTCTTGAGTCTTGAATTCTTCTTGATTCTTATCTTGAACTCTTGAATTGTTCTTGATTGATCTTTGAGCTTTTTGTCATCACCTTTGTCGTCATCCTTTGTTATCATCATTGTTATCATCAAAACACCTTTGAATCACCTTTGATTCACCATGAAGCTTTGCTTCTACTAAAGAAAGGCATTAAAAGCCCATCCTAGCATAACCCTAGACAGTCTAAGATCCTTTTTTAAACCTGTTTTCATCATTCCGAGTCAAGAGATAGATAAATAGGCACATCTCATTACACTGATCGAGGGGGTTTATGGTGATGAAGAGGGTTAAAGACTAAAAAGTGAGTTATTTATCAGCCAAGCATTCTGTTCTTCTTAATGATAAATCCAATCTTTTGGTCCTTATGGAAAGGAAAAACATTTTTCATGTTCTTCCTTTCGGCTCAAGAAGGAAGGATAGGAAAATCGTATTGATTATCATTTTCTCTAGATCCCTAGGAAAAATATGTAAAAGAAGGCTTGAATGGTACGATCTCGCCATTACCCCAGAATGTAAGGGGCGATCTCATAGTTCTTGGTCTATGAAGATACATTGGTAGGTGCTCCATTTTTCTATTAGCTCGCCTATGCCTAATTCTCTTTCACTTTATAGCTTGGCTTAGAAGGAGGTAAATTACTTATTTGACTAAGCTTGATCACTTGCTTGAAAACATTAGCTTGATTGAATTTCTTTTGATGTACTTGTAGGTGTTAGGGTTTCATAGTCTATATTTTGAAATTTTTCTAAGAGACCATGAGCAGAAAGAACTCCATCCCATAGACCATGCATTACACATGAATCACTAAGGGATTAAAATATACAATGCCTCTACTCATTCCACGCGAGCAACAATCGGAGTGGGGTCTTTGTGCAAGCCAATGGTAGACGCGTAGAGATTTGGTGTCATTTGTTCTCATCACATGGACCACACTCTTCTCTCTCAATAGTGAATAATGAATTTCATGTGTGTCATTTGTTCAACCTCTCTCTCTCTCTCTCTCTTTCTATCATATATGTATATATATATATATATAGAAGAATAATTTGATCCAAATCTCAACTAAATTTTACCTTTATCGAATCTTATTTGATCTCATCATATTGTGTCCTATTTAATTAAATATATTGTTGATTAATTAAATTTTATTTTATTAATTATCTATGAACTAAGTTAAATCACATTCAATTTATTCATGTGCTCCAATTGATTAGTCTATGTGTGTAACCTTATAGGCACCCACTAGACTAGTAATAATAATATCATTATAATATTATAGATAGTGATTGGCATTTAGCAATGCATTGCTGCCACCCAGCCCATGAGAAAATTGATGACTCAATGTTAACCTTACCGCAACCATTTCCACTGCGTAGCCTTTATCCCTTCGTCCAAATGTCTTGATCAAACATGAGGCATAAAAGTGTCATCCTCATTAAGTTCGATCTTTGATTTCTCGATATCTGAGTACACGTGTAAGTACAAATAGGACCAATGTCTCATATTGCCTTATTTATGCGTGACCATACATATAGTGTGTTTCATTTTATCAAGAGTCCCATAGACATAACTCTTGCAATGTAGGAGGGACGAATCCTATCTACATCACTCATATCCCTCAACGTGATTCATTGTAAGGCTAAGTACTACCTTTATGATTTCCTTGTTATGGATGATGCTTGATAGCATTAAAGCCTGTAACTCTTACATGTAGGAATCTTAGTGACTTTGAGTTCAAAGACTACTACCACCTTATGGTTTCCATGAGAAGCTCTTATGACACTTACATAACTATTATGAAGCCTTCTCATAATGGGTGTACCAAATATAAATATTAATCCTAATATTTATACTTGTGTGTTGACTTCATATCTCATATCAATGACCTGTGAGACGTCATCATTAGTCTACTCACACAATAGCCTCAATGTATTATTGTCTCCCTAGTCAACAATAATACTTGATTACGAATGCTTTTAGAATAATGATTCATTATTCAATGAATGTCATTATTCAATGAATGTCATAATCAAGTCTCACTCGATTTGCCATCAAACAAATCACATATTCTCAAGACAATATTATTCTATAAAACTAATAACATAATTATTGACATGCCTCATGAATATAAAATATTAAACCAAAATCATGATACTAATATAGTCTAAAAAGGATTGGCTACTAGGTCTATCTCCAACAACAGGATATAGTGAAGTTGCCTCTCCTCCTACTTCTATCACTTCTACTAAAGTTGCTCAATTTGAATCCCCTTTCAAGTAAGTGGGAAGCCTTTGTTAGTGCTTATGACTCACCTAGCACATGATAGAAAAAAGCTAACAATGGATGTAAGATAAATTCCAAAAGATGGAATGGAAAGGTGACCACTATAGAATGGAGCTCTCGAGGTTGGTATGCTTTAAGACTCAAACTTTATGGCTAGTAGAAAAGAGGTAAGAAGATTTCCCTCTTAAGAGTTTGTTGCCTATGGCCCAAACTCCTATGGGAGACAATAGTAGGGAATTTTATGCAATGGGCAAAAGCCTCAAAGAGCAATGTCAAGTGAAGGTAGAACGCCTATGGCTCATGAACTTATATCCCAAACAAAATCCACCTCTTCCACCAAGGATCAAGACACTAATATGGAGATCCTTCAAGTTCCACGTGCAACCCCTGCATATGCACCTCAACCTCAACCTTCTATTATTCCCCCTTCTATAGATAAGAAAGAAGTTGTAGTAATTAAGAAACCTGAAAGGCTTTCTAAGGCAGAAGCAAGAAAGAAAGCCAAGTTTAACAAAACCTTTGATGAAAAAGGAGTCTTGGAGATGGAGGAAGTAATTCTTGAGGCTTTCAAGATCTTGTCCCTTGAGGAATAGAAAATGGCAATTGAAGAAGTTGCATTAGCTACTTTAGCTAAGGAAGAAGAGAAGATCCCATAGGAAGTAGTTCTGGAATGTGAAGTCTTCATCAGTTGAGGATGAACAAAGAAAAGTGGTAGAGGAAGAAGCTTTGGAAGGCGAAGATGATGGTATGCTTTAAAATGTGCTCCTAGAGTCTATTAAGACTCTATCTTAAGAGGAACGAAGGTAGGTTGAAAGATAGGTCTTGGAAAGGATTCAGTCTACTATGAAACTATTTGTTGAGATTTACTCAATAAATCAAGGTTAAAGGATGAAGGAACTACAACCAGTGCAAGTAGAGCCTAACACAAATCCACATGCTAAGCTGGATAAGGTAATTCTTCAATATGTGTTAGTTGCATCTATCAACGAGGATCTTATAGTGGCAGATGTTGTGGAAATAGATGATAGAGTGCTAGGGGTTGTTCCAAGACCAATGACTGCAGAGGATGAGAAGAAAGTAATTGAGACCCTAGAGAAGCATATGGAAGCATGTAGACTTCAAAGGATCAGAACTTAGTATAGTGAAACTACTGCTACCATCATTGAGTCTATGTAGCAAAATGTTGAAGAAGATGAAAAAACACTATGGTAGGATCTATTATCTTATCACATGTCTTCTCAAGACTAACAACAAATGTTGCTCCAAGGTCCCAGTTTCCAAACTAGATCATCAGACGTTATCCAAGTTTGGCACCTCCAAAGCCAACATTCATAGAACCTCAAAGGGACACATATATCAATGTCAGACACAACCACAGGTTGAAGAGAAAGTATGTGAATGAATGGAAGATGTGCAATGGTAGATGGAATTCAATGATGCCTTTCCATGACAACCATCAAGACTTCATACTGGAAGTACTAAACTTAACACTTCTCTAGAAGGAAAGGTTTCCAAGTATAGATCCTTTTAACTATCCTTCTTATGAAGTTTTACCTAAGGAGGAGATGTTAAATCCGTATCCCAAGGTTTTAATTATGTCAAACCATTAGCAATGAAAGTTGTAGGATGATGCTAATTGTTATGATGACTAACATATTTTAGTGAAATATATTAAGATCATATTAGAGAAATATTCTAATGAGTTCAGAACAATCTCAGAATGGATGTCTCAATTGTGTTGTCAATTGAAAAGCTTCAAAAGAATTGAAACAATATTAATTAAAATAATTTAAGTTAGATTAAGTTAGTATAGGGACTAAAATAAAAAAAATACAAAGATCCAAATATGCCCTTAAGTAGGGACCCTTCAGTTAGGGTTGAGGAACCCCATTACAAAATCAAAATGTGAGCCCCCAACCCCTTGATCATGCATTGATTTCAAGACAGAGGGAGAACTTTTGATGCAATCCTACCCCGCAAGGGCATTGGATAGAGAAGACTCCAAGTAGATTAGGCTAGAGATCCAAGGGAAGGCCCTAGGGTTCTCATGAGCCTTAGGGTAGATTTTTGAGCCCATGGGTCAAGGTTGGATCCACTCTTCTTTAAAAATATTAGAATAGGTTTTTCCTTCTTTTGGGCCTTGTATTTTGGCCATTCTAGTATTATAGGGTTTTAGCCTTGTATTTCAGGGCATTTTGAGTAGTCTTTGTAGTAGGGACTTTTTTTTGTATTTTCATGTATTTTTGGAATGGGGGTGAGCTTTGCTATTATAGGGGGTGTGTAGATAAGCTCTAGCTTCTCATCTCAAGGAGGTGAACTTAGTTATTAGAGAAGTGTGTGTAGCTAAGCTCTAGCTTCTTTAGGAATCTTCTCAAGGAGGTGAGCTTAGTTATTAGAGGGGTGTGTGTAGCTAAACTTTAGCTTCTCAAGGAGGTTTTCTCAAAGAAGCTTCTCAAGGAAGTTTTCTCAAGAAAGCTTCTCAAGGAAGCTACCTAGTTTATAAATAGAAGCATGTGTAACACTTGTTGTAACTTTGATGAATGAGAGTCTTGTGAGACAAACTTCAAAGTTTAACTTCTCTCCCTCTTTTCTTCCTTCAATTTCGTGCTCCCTTCTCTCTCTTTCTCCCTCTCTTTCTTTTCCTCCATTAAAGCATCATCTTCAAGCTTCTTATCCAAGGCACATTCTTGGTGGTGAAACTCCTTCTTCCATGGCTTATTCCCTAGTGGATGGTGCCTCCCCTCTCCTCTTTTCCTTTTCCTTCCGTTGCATCTCCATGGTGGAAAATCACCATTGAAGGACCTCATTGAAGTTCAAAGATCCAACCTCCATAGAAGCTCCACAAGCAAGCTTCCATCAACTTTGCTTGCTTTATTGGTGTTGGAGAAAAAACCATACGGTTTTAGGTCTTAGAGACTTAATTTCTTCTTGTTCTTTGGTAAGGGAGTATTGTATCTTCATCTTCTTCCACCAATCTTCTTCTCTTAAGCTCATTTTTCTCACTACTTTCTTGTTTTGGTAAAAAAATGGTGGTTTAGGTGTTGCTACACACTAAATGAAGCTTTCTTGATCCACTTCTCATTCCATTTCCACTTCCAATCCCTACGTATGGAGAGGTTTCTACTCTTTCCCATAAGCCATGTTGTTTTCTATCTACTTTGGGTTAGAATGGGTTATTGGGATTACTATTGTGCCATTGGGCTCTTGAACTTCCTACAAAATGGGAAAATGATGATTTTTCAAGTGTGGCCTACACATATGTTAATGTTTGATTTTTCCTTATTTATTTTCATGCATGAAGTGGGGAGATGAGAAAATCCTCCACTATGTTTGACCCTCTAAATGCAATCATAATTTTTATAAATAATTTTGAGCACTGCAAATATTTTAAAATAATTTTCTTCATTTTCCTTCAAATTTGTAACATGGGTTGTTTCAATTTCTAATTAATTTTGGGGGACAAATAATGGAAAATTGGAACCACACATGTGTTAGGGATACCCTAACAATCATCCATGATTTTTTGCTAAGCCTAATTTGCTGATAAAGTTTTTTTAGAATTGGAATGTTTGAAATTGTTAAGTTTTGATAGAACAAAATAAAATTAGGAAAAAATTATTTTTTTATGGAAATTCGGGTTTGGAAACAATATATATTGAAATATGTACCACTAAGTGTATACTGTAATTTTCTCAATTTTTAGAAAAATCATTTTCTAATTGTTAGCATTTAAATGGTGAAGATCTTGCTTTAAGGCAACAGTGATGTTTATTGATTGGAAAAATAGTTTCAATGATTTGTGTGCCTTGTGAAAAATATGTTTTAAAGAATACATGCTGAGGATGCTACTTGTGAAAAATTATAAAAATCATAGTTAATTTAGCATTTCAGAAAATCCAAAATAGTGAAATTGGGCACTTTTAGCGCCACTGGTTTTAATTATAAAAAAATATTGGCCAAATGATCTATTTGATCCTTTATTTTATTTTATTTTTTGTTCAGTTTGGTCCTTTATATTTTAAGAAGTTCAATTTGGTCTTTTATCTTATATTTTTAGTTCAATTTAGTCCTTTATCTTTTAAAAAGTTTATTTTGATCATTTATCTTTTTTTTTCCAGTTTAGCCCTTCGATACATTTAAGAATAAAATCTTTAAGAATAAATCTTTTTTGTTAAAAATGAAGTAGAAGGGAAGGGAGAAAATTGAACCAAATAAGTTCATTTTTAAATGATTAACGAAGTCAATCTTAGATAGATTATAGGACCAAACTAACAAAAAAGATAAAGGATCGAATAAACTTTTTTAAAAAGATAGAGGACTAAAATGAACCCAAAAAATAAGATAAAAGACCAAATTGAACTTTTTAAAAGATAAAGGACCAATTGAACAAAAAAATAAGATAAAGGACCTAATAGGTAATTTAACTATAAATATTAAATTAAGGACTTGGGGGGGGGGGGGGGGGGCTGAATTTTGGTAATGAAATGTATGTGTTGAGGAGTGTTCCCATAGAAAAGTGGTCAGAACAATTACAAATGAACTTGGTTCATGATGGGATATGGTGCATGGTGCACATTTGTGCTTTGTGTTGAGACTATGTTTATAAGGTTCATTTTATGGTGAGGAACAAAGGAAGAGGGGGAGACCTTTTCCGTTTGGTCATGAGAGACTGGCATGATGAGACATAGTCACGGTGTGGGAAGTGCACCGTTCAAGGAAGACTATATCATGTGAGATCATCATCTATGCACTGAAACGTGTTTGACATAGACGGGGTCATGATAGTTGACCACTTTGATAGTGGAGGAAATGTTAATCATTGTATGCAGTATTGATGGGCTAATGATGATTTTAGACTGTTGTTTGGTACCTTGATAGAGGAATCTACAAAGATCGTAAAGGACCATCCTAGAGGGGAGAGTCATTGGAGAGTTAGTCTTTTGAGCATGGGATGACTACAAAGTGTTAATTGATATATAATAGCATGACGTGATCGTCCTTGGGGGTATGGCCCTGAGTTGTGACCTTAGGTCATGTAGGCAACTTGAAAACCCCAACAAGATTGTGAGCCATCATCAGTTGGTGAGAGCCCACAATTATCTATTATGGATTTTGATACCTATCTTTTGACTTTTTTGGGTTCTAAAATAATATACTCATTCCATTTGCATCCTATTTACTTATGCACCTTTGACTCATACTTGTGTGTGTGTCTATATATATATATATATATAGACACACACACACACACACACACACACACACACACACACACACACACACACACACACACACACACACACACACACACACATATATATATATATATGACCATGGAGGACTCATCAAAATACTAAAGTTAGCATCATTAGAATGGGATATAAATTAACATCATGTCTTCCATATGCAACCACATTCAAAGAGGTCTCATTATAAGTTTGAGGTTGACAATATCACATCTTCCATATGAATCTCACACACTGAGGGTTCATCAGAAGATTGATGCTAACAACATATACAGATGCAAGAAGTTGAAAGTTGAGATCTATCCTTGAGAGAATCTGATGTGGACCATTAGAATGAGGTTAAGAAGACTTTTAGATGTGTAGACCAAGAACAGAACACTAACACAAAGACAATAACAAAAACATGTACAACTTATCTATGCTAATGCATGTTGTTTCAAACTTACCTTTGTTGTGAAGATGTGTTAAGTATGATGAAGTTGATATACTTACTAAGTCATGTCATGAAGTCTTCATCAAAGGGAACTTACATCAAAATAGTTTCTTCCTTAGCAACATCAAAATAGATTTTTGATATACCTTCAGAAGCTCATTTTTGTTCCTTATAATGGGAATTTCATAATGAATTAAAAAATCTATCAAGTCATGAACAATTGGCACATTTCAAACTTCTTCAAGAAGCTGCAAAGCAAAAGGTCTCACTTCCAACAATTATTTCATGAGATGTGTTAAAAGGACTTGAATGGATCTTTTTTAAGATTTGTTGAAGTAATGTATAGAGAGAAAGAGAGTGAGAGAAAACTTAAGCTGCTACCTCTGTTTGAGAGTAACCCACTTTCATAAAACTCATGTGTTATACATTGTAATAAAGAGAAGTAGGATTTGTAATTTCTTGAGTGGAAATCCCTTTGTATAAGGAGAACCTTGTTTTTGGTAGTGATCTATAGAAAACCTTTTGAGTTGTGAAATCCAATAAGTGGTTGCTAGAGGAAATCCAGCAAGTAGCTGGTAGTTGTGGAAATCCAATACATAGCTGGTCTAGCAAGGGGCTTGTTTTTGTTGTTGCTTCTAGCAAGTTGTTGGTTGTGTTTAGTGGAAATCTCACCAAGATGATGAGGAATAGATGTAGCCAAAGGTTGGTGAACTAGTATAAAAATCCTATTTGCCTATTCTTCTTCTTCCCTTACCTTTTTACTGTTTTGTGTACACTTATTTTAGCATTTGTTTTCAACAAACAAACTTGTGTAAATAGTGTCTATACATTGCGTCCAATCAGCATCCAATGCATTGTCCAATCATTTGTGAAAATAGTGTCTATACATTGCGTCTTTATAATCATTTCCAATGGACTTATTCACTTACACACACCATTTATATTAGGTATAACCGACGTCCAATCATGTAGTGGATTCACGTTAGCTAAAAATAGTAGTGCTTGTACCAACTTTCTTCTACATTTACCTTGCGTCTCTTATTTTTAATGTTAACATTTGAACTTCAAGTATGTAAGGACAGAATATAAGAGAATGGAAGAAATAAAAAGAGCATATTCCTCAAAAGTCATTATCATTGAAAAGAAGCACACATGCAGTTGTCTATACTTTATTCATTCTCTCACCTCAAGTAAGCGACACATTGCAAAATCCACCAACTATGAGATAACGGTCATATAAAGAAAGGCTCTAATTTTATAATGGATCTCTTCTCTAAATTCTATAAAAGGCAACTCAAGAACTACTATTGACACATGAAAATGAAGAGAAAAACAAGCAAGTGAATTTGAAGTGTTGAGATTATGTCAAGTCATTGGACGATACTAGACTGTGCTTCATTTGTTCTCCTTTTCTCTATGAAGCTATTTGATTGTATTTATGCTAAAGTGCTTGTCCAATCTTTTAGTGTATTGAATCTTTGTATTCATTTAAACCTTTGTTGTTCGTGAAAAGGAATGACTTAGTGTTAAACAATACTTGGGTGTTCTTAAAATCAAGGAGAATCTAAGGGATATGCTAGAAGTGACCTAGAGAATATTGTTCGTAGCCAGGAGTGGTAGGATAAAATACTTCTTTGTAATCATATTTTGATTATTAGAATCCTTTGCAACCTTGTAAAGGAGAACTAAGCATAGCTATGTTTGAGTGAACCTGTATAAACTTGAGTGTTTCTATTTTTCTCTAAAGTTATTTGACTTGTATTCTATTGTGCTTATTTTGACACACTTAATCACAAAGTCTACAAAAGAAAAACTTTGTGAAAACATTGTTTTACTAGCATTGGATGACAGTCTCTCTCTATTTTCAACAAAGTTTGTTTTCATTTATTGGAAGATACATTTAGTACATTGTTTTTCTAGCATATCTTATTGTGAAAATCATTTTCTTTGTGAAAATACTTTCATTTTTATCTAACACACTATTCAAATTCCCTTTCTAGTGTTATATATGTTATTTTCATTTTATTCAGTTTAGGACAAACCTGGACTATCATGCTATAGGACAAAACCTAAGATTCACATCTTTCTTCCAAGACCATCTATAAGATGAAATCCAAGCTCTTTGATTATAAAGCATTCTCCATTTGTCCGACAACACTATTCTCTTAGAGCTGAATTTGGAAAAGGATTGGTTTAACTTCAGAAACTATGCCCTTCCTAAAACCCATGGATATGTAGTAGATGATGGGTATGATCACTTACCTCAACATAATCTTAGCGTAGAATCCAAAAAAACCTAGGCAAACCTTTTACATGAAATACATAGACTTGGATGAACTTGAAGAAAGTCCAACATTTAGGCCATGGGAGAATTTAGATTTCAATATTGGCTTAAGGATGAAGCTAACTACATATAGAGAAGAACCGCATATGCGACAAGCATCCTTTAGAAATCTCCAAAGAAACAACATTCATTTGCCCCATATGCTTGGAACATAATTCCATTGTGTTGCCTCTCCTAACACCAAGTTCAAGGTAGCAATTGACAGTCTGACTTTACTTTATCTTGTTCATTACTACAAGGGGACGAAGAAAATGAGGATTCACCTCCAACTTATTATACAAGATTTTGTCATGGATGCCCTTTCCAACATGAGATTGATGAAATTATCAACAAGCTAAAATATACCATTGAAGACTAGAAAACTCTTACAAGGATGAAGACATTCAAAGAACATGGCTATGGTCTAGAATCTAAGGGCAAACCTCCTTCAGAAGAATATCATCAAAAGCTTGGCAGGACCTACTTCTGTCCTGGTCACCAAGCCTTTATTTGTCCATTTGATCAGAATGCCATCATTCTTTGAAGAACTAGGTTTTACTATCAGTCTAAAAGATGACACTCCTTTGTTATTCGTCTGCCATACTCAACCTTTTTCTTCACAAGGCCAACGTCTACTATAGTTGAAGATAAAGTGACAAAAATACCAGAAGAAGGGGGGGTTGAATTGTGTTTTCACAAACCTTTACTTTCTTATTGAAACAAAGTATATTTTGATATAAGTTCAAAAAAAGGAAATTTCGAATGAAGAAATGTTCTAAGCTAAAAAAATGTAAATAGTTTCTAGAATACGTTTTTACAGTTAGGATATTTGAACAACTTGCCAGCAACTCCACTGGACTTCACACCTAGCCACTACTAGACTAGCAATACCACTGGTTGCAACCTTTGCCAACCACTTGCTGGACTTTTACAACAAGAAGTTTTATGTGTTTAGATTGCACAAAGAAATATTTATCCTTACAAAAGATATTTCCATTTAGGAAATTACAAAATCTCACTTCTATCTATGATCTATTTCGGCTTGCAAGCAATTTGCAGAAGTAGGTCACTCTCTATTGAGATTATTGAAGAACCATGGCAGATTTCTCACAAAGAAAACTTAGCTTGAGTTTCTTTCTCTTAGATGGCTTCAACTTGTCTTCAAGATGCTCCTTGTGAAATAAAAACAATCACACTAGAAGGAGTTGAATAATGTGTTACTCAAAGATAAGAACATTTTGAAAATAAAACTTTATCATAGGTTCAAAAGATATACGAACTGGAGTTGTCATTGATAACAAAACAAGTTTGATGAAAAGAGAGGTTAATCATCTTGTGAATATATAAAGCGATATTTTTCAAAAGGTTTTTAAACAAAAAAACACTTGGTGAGAAAAAGTTAAAAGAGAAAGCTAAGAGAATACTTAATAAAACCGCTTAAGGAAAAACACTTAGTTTATACTAGTTCACTCAAATAGAGTTATGTCTAGTTCTTCTTTACACAATTGTAAATGGTTCCACTAATAAAAAATTTGACTACAAAACAATTATTTTTTCCTACCACTCCTAGTTATACAAGTATTCTTGTAGCCACTTCTGGCACTACCTTAGACTTTCCCTGAATCTAAGAATACCCAAGTATTGTTTAACACTAAGCCAATCCTGGCTTTCACAAAAAAAAAATTTGAATCAATACAATGATTCAACAACACTCAACGAGTGGATAGACAATAAAGCTCAAATACAAAATAAATTTGCTTAGCAAAGAATACACAATGTAAGATCAAATGTATCGTCCAATGATTTTACAGATTTTTGCTTAAGAGATTTTCTCATTTCTTTATGATATTTTTCTATGTTCTGCTTTTGTGTATAAGCTGTCTTTTATAGACTTCAATGAAGGATCCATTATTAGATTAGCACTGAGTCTTGATATGACCGTGTCTCACACTGGAGACGAGGCAACATGGCACGCTCTGATTGGAGACAAATGAATAAAAGTACAAACAATAGCATGCACTTCTTATTCAGGTCGAAAACTACCTCTGAGTAATATTTTGAAAAACCCCTCTATTATTTTCTATTCTATCCTTCCCATAATTCAAATGTTAGCAATTCAAATAAAGAGAGGCAAAACTGAATTTCATAAAGAGAGATCATGCACTTTCCTTTGTGGCTAACATTACCTTTTTGTACTCAATAGACATTAGTTATAAAAGTATAAAATGAGTATGTATGTGAGTTACAACAAGTGGATGCGAGTGGTAAGAACATTCAGTGTAAAAACACTAGTTTTCACAATAAGTAGCTGCAATAGATTTTACAGCATGTTGAATGCTAGATATATCTTAACAAAGCATTTTCCACTATAAGCACACACATGAATTACTAGAGTTGTAGATAATGATTAAGTCCTTTTACGAAGTGATCCTTTGCACTTAATATCAACTCATTCGATTATCAAGAATTTATACTTTTGTAAACATCAAAATTTAAGGTGTGATAGGTTCTCTAGTTTAGTGGATCATCCGGATCTAACACCTTGTTGACCTCTTAAAGCTTCGAAGATGGTCGTTGAAGTGCAACCCACTTAACTAAAATACTTCTAGAGGAAGCAGAAAAAGGTGACAATTGTAAAATCATGCCAGCTAGTAGAGTTGTTTTGAGGTCCCCATTCTAAAGAACATTTCTTATAAGCATTATGAAGATACATCAAAATGGTGATTATGATGTTAGCTGAGAAAGGATCCAACATGAATTAGATCTTTTTGAAGAAGTAAAACTAATATGGATTTCTGAAGTATCATGGCTATATCATACTTAACTCATCTTCATAGTGCAAAAGTATTTTGATGAAGACTACTTCATTGATTTAGAAGTGGTGGAACAATTGTTGGTGTGTTAGTGTTTTGTCCATGATCATACTGTAAAAAGGCTTTAGTTTCTCATAGACAATTTCAACTTTCAACTTGATTGCATCTAGAAATTCCTTAACATCAATCTTATGATAAAGCCTTTAGTATGTATGGATGCATATGGAAGATATGATATCTTCAACTTCTGCCTTTTGATGAGTCGACTTCCTTAAGTGATTGCATATAGAAGACAAGATGTTGTCCTTAAGGTATAGGCTTGAACCATTCTAAACTTCAGTTCTCAGAGTCAAGATCTTCATCATTCTAATGTAGACTTTGATGCAGCTTCATTCTAAAGTTTGATACTCTTTTTGTAGCCTTTGATATGTCTTTTATGTAAGGCCTCACTATCTTGTACTTTGCCAACTTCAAGTACTCAGAGGGAAGCACTCTTAATCATGCATATGGGCTTCAAAAGATCTTATGGGGCTTTTACCCTTGACAATAGTTTTGAGACAACCTTTCTGAGCTTCATTTTGAGCACCTCAGAATGCATGCACATATGTGTCTTTTAAGGATGTTTAACACTGAAAAAACTTAAGCATAATGTTAATCATCACACAATCCCAACATCCTTACAATTTTCATTGCGAATGGTTTGTCATAATTAAAATCATGGATCCCAATGAGATACTGCATGAGTACTAGTATCAACCTACTCGTGAGGATTATGACAATTTAATGAACGAGTTATGGGCTACTTGAGTTGCATTGTGTCGTACCCTTCAAGATAGAAAAGATGTTAAAACCAAAGCAAAGTGTTAGAAGCTTAATGCAAACTATTTCTATAAGAAGATGGGTTTGGCCCCTTCATCATTTGATTCAAACTTAAATTCTTCGCTTAGGATTTTTAGGATTTTTGTTAATAAATCTCTGCTTTTATGAACAAAAATATATAAAGTTGGTTTAGGAGATAAAGAGAAAGTTTTTAATGTTTTTGTATGAATTATAGATGTCACATGGGAATTTTTTAGGAAAAGGAAAATAGGAGCTGCAAACCTCAACTAACCACGATGAGTAAAGTTGCCACCATAACAAGCTAGAACCAAAAATCAAGTGAAAAATTGTGAAAAATCACCAAAGAGAAAATGCACCTTGCTACAATGAATCCTCAATTTGAGACCAAGAACATGATCATAAACTCGCTATAGTGAATGAATCTTTCGCCACTACGAGAAGGAGTCTATAGAGCATGAGGATTCAAGAGAAGAAGACCTTCGTAAGAAATGAAGACTCATTGTAGCGAGAAATGTACTCGCTACAACGAGATGCTAACGTGGAAGACAAATATACTTGTATCTCTCATTAAAAGAGCCCTTATAACAGATTTGAAAAACATTATTGTCAATTTCTTAGTGTTCATAGTTTGAAGTGCGATATGTTTCCTTATTTTTTCTCCCTTTTGTCTCTTCTTCCACTTTAAGTTTTTGTTTCAATTTGTGATTTTCCATGGATCAAACCATGACCATTTGTAACTAAACTCAAACTTAATTGTTTGATGTAACACCATTAAATATAAACTTTCAAATAACCCATTAATTCTACTTAACCAAAAAGGTAAAGCTCAGTTCTTATTAATGTTAACTCAAAAATTTTTGGAAATAAAAACTTCCAAATTAATTTCAACGAGCATCATTTGATCTTTAAATCATGTGAGCTAAAATGTAATAGTTGTTTAACGCGTTAAAACTTGAATCAACGAGTAAAATAGAAATATAAATAAGTCATACATGCTTAGAGAAGTAATGGATAAAAATAAATAGTTTAACAAAATAGGTATGTCTCAAATGTACTAGGGAGAAACATATAAACCCAAAATAATTATGTAAATAGTAATGACTGATAATTACAAAAGGTTTGAGCCTAGGTCTACCCGTCCCAAAATACACATAAGGGCAAAAACCTAAAACTTAGAGCGATCATCTACATCCAAGCCAAAAGTCAACCATATCAACAAAAAGAAATCAGTAAAGTTAGATGGAGAAGGGCTTCCTAGTGGGACTCCTCATATGAATCCTTTGAGGAATCCTCCATCATAAACTTTGGCTCCGTCATGGGGTTTTCCTTGTCCATAGGTGAATCCTCCTCCAAGTCATCTCCCTTATCTTCCAACACGAGATCCACCACATCCACCCTGGGTGGTATCGAAGACTCAAGTAACACTGAACAGGGAGACATCAGAGAAGGAGAGATGGCATCAATATCCTTGGATGAGGAGTTAGATCTAGTAGAAGACATCACAACATTGGCAGACGACAAATGCGACTTGGAGGGAATGACTACCTTAGGCACAAAAAGTAAAATTCAATGATGTGAATCTTGGCTCTTGGTACATCCGACATATGACAACAACATAGAAATCCAAAGAAGCAATCCATGTGGAGCACGTCATCATGTTCCCACTTGATCTCAATAAAATCAATGTAGAATAGGGGATACAACACCAAGCTCGTCATCTAGTCCTGAATGGTAGTAAAGAAGTGAGTACTGCATCCCTTTCGGAACCACAAACATGGATGTTAAGTCCCATACATATCCTAAAAACCACCATATGTGGTTTACTAGCATACATCACTCATAACACCCCATTCTACATCCTACGCTCACATTGTACTTATCTTAGGCCCAACACTGCCATTGAGCCTCCTAGGCCTTTATGGTCTTATGCAACATATGGATGACGATTGGGACGACACGTCACATGTTGATACAGGGCATTACATTCTCACCAACCATGGATATAGCTTTACTCTAGTCAAGAATTCCAAGTGAGGCATGTGAGTCCCCGAGCTAACCGGAAAATACCCTTAGTTAGGTTATTGTCATACCCTAATTTCGTCCGGGGACCTTTGCTCGATGACGTGCGACCATTCTTTGGTCCTCGTGAGGTGCTTGGCACCCATCATTAGGCAATTTGTGAAATTCCAGGACATGCCGAAAAACCAAAAAAAATATTGATGCACAATCCGTAAGTTTCCGTGACACACCGGAAATCAAATGGAAGCATCGTTGCATAATTAAGTGAGGTTCCGTAACATTCCGTAAGTCAAAAAGGGGATGATTATGTAATCCGCAAGGTTCCGTAACATTACGGAAAGAAAACAAGTATCGTTACGAAATTCGTAAGTTTCCGTAACTTTACGAAAAAAGAATCACCAAAAAACAGCAGAGGGGGGTGTACTTAGTAAAAATGGGGGTGCAAATAGCACCCAGGCCCACTTGGGCCCTCCGGAATATTCCTCCAGAAGGCGGTTGCTTCTGGAGGAAGCAACCCTGCTCGCCTGGGCGAGCTGAGCTCGCTTGGGCGAGCTGGGCGGCAACCACCTCCCCTATTTTGCTATAAATAGGGGAGGAAGGCAAGAAGGAAGGGGTTCAGCCCCTTAGGCACTTCTCTCTCTTTCGAATTTGCTTGGAAAAATTGTTTCCGTGAAGAAAATCTAAGCCGAGGCGCTTCCGAAACGTTTCCGTAACGTTTTCCGTGAGGAATTTCGCAAAGATTTCAACCGTTCTTCGACGTTCTTCATTCGTTCTTCATCGTTCTTCGATCTTCAACGGGTAAGTACCTCGAACCAAGCTTTTCGATTCATTCTATGTACCCGTAGTGGTCCACATTGTGTTTCGTGCATTTTTATTCTCGTTTTGTTTAATTTTTATACCCCCTGTTGACGTGCTTAAGCCATTTTACTTAAGTCATTTCTCGCTTAACTTAAAAACAAAATAAATTTCCACCGAACGTTTGAATTGTATTATCCATTAACTTCGGTTAAAATAAATTCCGACCGTTCGGTCGTGCCGTAACCACGTTGGAAATCAAAAAGAGGTAAAAAAAAATATAATAGTCAAAAAGACATCTTTTAGTAAAATAAAGCGGAAAATCAATCGGACGTTTTCTCTTTGGGATTTCTCATTCTTAATCGAATTGATTAATAACTAAAGTGAAACTAAAGGCTAAAATCAATTCGCCTAGTCAAGCTCGTCCACAAAAATAGGCTTTTGAAGTTTGTCATCTCAATTTCTCACTAAGTAAAATGGATCATTTTTAAGGTCCAACGCCTTAAAATGATCACCACTTAAGTAAAAAAGAATCACTTGATAAAAAAAGAACTACGTAGGTCTGATTTTCTCATCCCAAATTGAGGAATACGTAGGAGCAAAGGGAAACACCCTTGTCGACCACAAAAAGAGAAAATATAAAAAGGGTATAAAGGATATAGAGACATAAAAAGGGAACATAAAAAATCAAAGTCATGTTTGCACATTCGATTAAAGGCTGCCGTCCCTTGGGGCGGACGTATGGGGTGCTAATACCTTCCCCGTGCGTAAATACAACTCCCGAACCTTTCACTTAAAAGTTCGTAGATCGCGTCTTTTCCGGTTTTTCCGACGTTTTCCTCAAATAAACGTTGGTGGCGACTCCGCGCGTATTCCTTTCGTGGAACACGCATCCCGCGAGTCTCGCGTCGCCCTCCTGCCGAAGGGTAGGTTGCGACAGTTGGCGACTCCACTGGGGACAATTTTTAGAGAGTTAGGCCGTTTAATTTTGTGCAATGTTTTACCGTGACTTACCCCTTTGTTGGTTTCCTTTCATTATGTTCTTGTGTATATAAACTCTTTGTTGCTTTTAGTGCGTTTTAAATGTATGCATGAAGTAAATATTTATTCATTTGATGCACACAAACACCAACACTATTTGCACACACTGTGAGTGAAAAAGGGCCCTATACCCGGGTTCATGGGAGCATAAGGAGTGGAGGTGAATCTGTAATCATGCTAGGTCTCCGACTTGCTTGATTACAGTGAACCCTCATCTAGAGCTTTTCTCTTTGGAAACCTATTGTTGCTAGTAGTCCCTACTGCTACAATATGTTCTTCAAAGGGGATGATACCTCTAGAAACCATCAAGAGAGATATAACTACCTTGGGGATTATTGCTAAAAGCCTAGTTAGTTCTCTCCCTTATAGGTCCCTTAAATAGGGGCACGAAGCAAACACGCTGCGTGCCATTTTTCACACTGCCATGCATGAGTATCATATACCCTTTTGCTTATGTTCGGTAAATATTGTCATACTGTGCACATTCCCGCATTGTGTCTTTTGCATAGGCCTTGCATATGGGTTCTGTCTTGATCCCTACTGTAAACAAACCAACGGAGGGTCCGTGTCGCCTTCTGAAAAACGGGCGTTGGGGCATTTCGCTACCCCTAGACGTCGTATCTAAGAAGGGGACAAATTCCCCGGACCCCCGCATTCCTAGATTGCATCTGTGTCATATGCATTCCATCATGCATTCATCCATCCCACCCATGAAATATCGGAGTTTTGATTTGCACCAGCTTTTGTCTCACTTTAGTAAGCATGGGAACAAATCAAACCGACAAGAGGTTCTACCAAGTCAAGGTCAAAAGCCTAGATACCACCAGCATCAAGGAATTAGGGCGGTTGATGGAACCCCTCCAAATGCAAGCCTTCCGCAAGACTTACGGAAAGATCTTAGAGTTGACCATAGCAGAGGTGTCCATAGAAGCCATTGCATCACTTACCCAATACTACGACCAGCCTTTGAGATGCTTCACATTCGGGGACTTCCAATTAGTACCAACCATTGAAGAATTTGAGGAAATTCTAGGATGTCCTCTCGGGGGAAGAAAACCATATCTTTCCTCCGGATGTCTCCCCTCTTTGAGCAGAATTGCAACTGTGGTCAAGGATTCAGCAAGAGGTTTGGACCGCATAAAACAGACTCGGAACGGCATAGCGGGCCTACCACAGAAGTACCTAGAAGACAAGGCGAGGGGTATGGCCAATCAAGGAGACTGGGTCCCGTTTATGGATGTGTTAGCTTTGCTAATTTTTGGGGTCGTCCTCTTTCCAAACGTGGATGGTTTGGTAGACCTAGCAGCAATCGACGCTTTCCTTGCCTACCACCATAGCAAGGAGAGTCCGGTGGTAGCTGTCTTGGCAGATCTATTTGGCACATTTGACCGAAGGTGCGAAAAGAGTAGCGCACGGATCATCTGTTGCTTACCCGCCCTCTGTGTTTGGTTGGTTTCACACTTGTTCCAACAAGACACAAGACATCCATGTCCGCTCCTGAGCCATCGCTCGTGTACTGAAAAGAGGAGAATAGATTGGGACCAGCTCTTGGCCGGGATAGGAGGTAGAACAATCAGTTGGTTCCCCCGATGGAAGGAAGGAAAAGAAGGAGTCCTTTTCTCATGTGGAAGATACCCAAACATTCCGCTGGTAGGAACGAGGGGTTGTATTAACTACAATCCCGCGCTCGCTATAAGACAACTAGGGTACCCCATGAGGGGAGCACCGACGGAAGAAAGCATGTCTCCTTTCCTTGTGAGGGATTTCGGCGCACAAAATTCCAAGACTATACAAAGAATCCATAAGGCGTGGGAAACCCCGTTAAAGAAAGATCAAGAGCTTAGAGGCATTCGTAATGGCATCATTGGTGGGTACCACGAATGGCTGAAAGTTCATATACGAGGTTTAGATTGGCTCGCCAAGTTAAAAGTCATCAGCAAAGAGAGTTTTGAAGCACCGGAAGAGGACGAAGAAGTCCAAGCTCTCAAAAGCGAGTTAGGAAAGGCAAAACTTGCCAAGGAGAAGTTCAAGTTGGCCGCTACACACGTTCGGAAGGAGTGTGCCGGGTTACGGGAAGAGAATGCAATTACTGCAAGAGCCCTTGAACAAGAGACCAAGAGGGCTCGCAAGGAAGAGTATGGCCGGAACAAATTTCGCGGAGCTCTATGGGGTAGCAATAGTGAACTCAAGTTGCGAAAGGAAGAAAGGGACCAGTCGCGAGCACATAGCATGGTTTTGAAAGAGGAGTTAGTTGCCTGTTCAAGGTCCAAAAGAAGCTTGTCTCAGCGTTTATGCGAGACAGAGACCAACATGTTAGCTATCATCGCCAAGTACCAAGAAGAGTTAGGTCTAGCCACGGCCCACGAGCATAGAATCGCGGATGAGTATGCTCAAGTGTATGCGGAAAAAGAGGCTAGAGGAAGGGTGATCGACTCTTTACACCAAGAGGCAACCATGTGGATGGATCGGTTTGCTCTTACCTTGAACGGGAGTCAAGAACTTCCCCGATTGTTAGCCAAGGCCAAGGCGATGGCAGACACCTACTCCGCCCCCGAAGAGATTCATGGGCTTCTCGGCTATTGTCAGCATATGATAGACTTAATGGCCCACATAATTAGAAATCGTTAGGAAACTTGTATGGTCTCTCAAACCTTGACTAGATACGACTTCCTTTTTGAAATAAAATGAGTTGGTCCCATGTTTTACTCCAAAAAAACTTGTGCAAATCAAATCACTCCTACATTTCATCTCTAGCATGCATTTTCTTTCTTTACCCACTCCTCACGTTTGGTTTTTTAGGGAAAAACACCATAACTAAACGCGCCGCAAGGGATCCCTATCGCACCAGATCCAAATCTAGAACGATGGGTGATCAAGAGGAGACGCAGGAACAGATGAAAGCCGACATGTCGGCTCTGAAAGAACAAATGGCCTCCATGATGGAGGCCATGTTAGGTATGAAGCAGCTCATGGAGAAGAACGCGGCCACCGCTGCCGCTGTCAGTTCGGCTGCCGAAGCAGACCCGACTCTCTTGGCAACTACGCACCATCCTCCCTCAAACATAGTAGGACGGGGAAGGGACACACTGGGGCACGATGGCAGCCCTCACCTGGGATACAACTGAGCGGCTTACCCTTATGGATTGCCGCCCAACTATTCACCACCCATCTTGCAAGAAGATGCGGGCCACATTGCTTCTACCGTCCATGAAAAAGAGCCTCCTCAGCAGCCCGACGAAGTCCATAAAGACCCTCAAGATTATGCTCGGAGGGATGTCGAGTTTTATCCCCCGATCCCCGAAGGGCCGGCACCAGGCACGTTGCCTCAACCCAACATCGCAGCATCGCCAATAGTTTTTTCCATGGAAGGGCCGCCCCCGGCAACTGAAGAAAGGAGGAAGCTCGATCTCCTTGAGGAAAGATTGAGGGCTGTGGAAGGATTTGGGGACTATCCGTTTGCAGACATGACGGATCTTTGCTTAGTACCCGATGTTGTTATTCCCCCGAAGTTCAAAGTGCCGGACTTCGACAAGTATAAAGGGACGACTTGTCCCAAAAACCATCTCAAAATGTACTGCCGTAAGATGGGCGCTCATTCTAAAGATGAAAAGCTGTTGATACACTTCTTTCAGGATAGCTTGGCCGGAGCTGCGGTAGTGTGGTACACTAATTTGGAAGCTTCCCGTATCCGTACTTGGAAGGATCTGATTACCGCCTTCCTAAGGCAGTATCAGTACAATTCTGATATGGCTCCTGACCGTACTCAACTGCAGAATATGTTTAAGAAAGAGGGTGAAACCTTTAAAGAATATGCGCAGCGATGGAGGGATTTGGCGGCACAAGTAGCTCCTCCCATGGTTGAGAGAGAGATGATCACCATGATGGTAGACACTCTGCCAGTGTTCTACTATGAGAAGCTAGTGGGTTACATGCCGTCCAGCTTCGCGGATCTGGTGTTTGCCGGGGAAAGAATCGAGGTTGGATTGAAGAGAGGAAAGTTTGATTACGTTTCCTCCACAAACGTGAACGCCAAAAGAATCGGGGCAACAGGGGCAAAAAGGAAGGAAGGAGATGCCCATGCCGTCTCTTCAACACCCGCGTGGGTCAAACCCCAGCAAACACCTCATGGTACCCATCAGTACGCGCAACATCACCCAAGCTTCTCGGCTCATGCTGGGAACGCCTCTAGTTCAACACCCGTGCAGCCTAAGGCACCCACCCAGAGGGAAGCTCCCCAAGTTCCAACTCCGAACACGACTCGACCGGCCGGTAATTCCAACACGACAAGGAACTTCCCTCCGAGGCCATTGCCGGAATTCACCCCGCTCCCAATGACGTACGAAGATCTTCTACCATCCCTCATCGCCAATCATTTGGCCGTGGTAACTCTCGGAAGGGTCCTCGAACCCCCTTTCCCGAAGTGGTATGACCCTAATGCAACTTGCAAGTACCATGGGGGTGTCCCAGGGCATTCCGTCGAAAAATGCTTGGCCCTTAAATACAAGGTCCAACATTTAATGGATGCCGGATGGCTGACTTTCCAAGAGGATCGGCCCAATGTGAGGACCAACCCGCTCGCCAATCATGGAGGGGGAGCAATTAATGCAGTTGAATCCGATAGGCCGCACAGGTCTAAACCTTTAAGGGATGTGGCAACCCCTAGGAGGTTTATCTTTGAGGCCCTACAAAAGGGAGGTGTAATTCCCCATAGTGGGTGTAAGGAGGATTCCTGTTTGCTACATTCCGGCGAGATGCATGACATGGAGACGTGTTTGGAAGTAGAGGAATTGTTACAACGGATGATAGACCAAGGTCGACTAGAAGTCGGCATTGAAGGAAAAGAAGAGCAGCATATATGCATGCAATCTACGGAGGGGAGCGGTGTTGCGAAGCCCAAACCCTTGGTGATATACTTCACTAAAAGTGCAGCCTCGCAAAAGCCCGGGCACCCCTTAATGGCCAAACCTGTTCCTTTCCCGTACCAAAATAGTCACGCGGTCCCGTGGAGATATACACCTCCGGGGAAGAAGGAAGAAGAAGTCACTGACGTCAGCTCGCTGTCAGCTAAAGTAACAAATATCACGGGGCTGAGTGGTGTGACCCGTAGTGGTCGTGTGTTCGCACCTCCGGACCTACCAGTCCAACCCGCCGAAGTCAAAGGAAAAGGAAAAGTGGTGGAGGAACAAGATGGCGAAGCACCCCACGCTTCGAATAAAGATATTCCAGCAAAGGGGCCCCCAGAGAAAAAGGATGGTAGAAAGGAGGTGTCGCTAGAGGAAGCCAGCGAGTTCCTTCGCATAATTCAGCAGAGCGAATTCAAGGTTATCGAACAGCTCAACAAAACCCCGGCTAGGGTCTCGCTGCTGGAGTTACTTATGAGCTCCGAGCCTCATCGGGCTCTGCTAGTAAAAGTGCTGAACGAGGCTCATGTGGCCCAAGATATCTCAGTAGAAGGTTTCGGAGGGCTGGTCAACAATATCACTGCCAACAACTATCTTGCCTTCGCCGAAGAAGAAATCCCCGCCGAGGGGAGAGGGCATAATAAGGCTTTACACGTATCAGTCAAGTGTATGGACCATATCGTAGCCAAGGTGCTCATCGATAATGGTTCCAGTTTAAACGTGATGCCTAAGAGCACTTTGGAGAAGTTACCATTCAATGTTTCCCACTTAAAACCAAGTTCAATGGTGGTTCGGGCCTTCGACGGCACTCGCCGAGAGGTTAGGGGAGAGATCGATCTCCCAGTACAAATAGGCCCTCACACCTGTCAAGTCACTTTCCAAATAATGGATATTAATCCCCCCTACAGCTGCCTGTTGGGGCGTCCGTGGATCCACTCAGTGGGAGTCGTGCCTTCTACGCTCCACCAAAAGCTGAAATTCGTAGTAGAGGGGCACTTGGTCATCGTGTCAGGCGAGGAAGATATCTTGGTAAGCTGCCCATCCTCCATGCCTTATGTGGAAGCCGCAGAAGAATCGTTAGAAACTGCTTTCCAGTCTTTTGAGGTGGTCAGCATTTCCTCCGTGGACTCCCTCTTTGGGCAGCCTAGTCTGTCCGATGCAGCGGTAATGATGGCCCGAGTTATGTTGGGGAACGGTTATGAGCCCGGGATGGGTTTAGGAAAAAACAACGGCGGCATAACTAGACTGATAAATACCCAAGGTAATCGTGGGAAGTATGGTTTAGGCTATAAGCCCACTCAGGCAGACATGAAAAGGAGCATCGCGGGAAGGAAGAACAATGGTCAGAGTTCGCGTTGGAGACAAGAAGGTGAAGGAAGCCCGCCCTGCCACATAAGTAGAAGCTTTATAAGCGCGGGTTCGGGAGACAAAGGTCAAGCGTTCGTGATATGCGAAGATGATATTCCGAGTACTTTGGATTTGGTACGACCATGCCCTCCTGATTTCCAGTTGGGAAATTGGCGAGTGGAGGAACGCCCCGGCATTTGCGCAACAAGCATAATGTAAACCTTTACGGTTTTAAAAGCTCTATAGTTGGGCCTAGGCTTTAGAGTTTTTCCTTTTGTTAAGGCTTTGTGTCTTTTGTTTTTGAATTTATAATACAAGGATCTTGCTTCATCTGTTCCTGGTCTCTACCCATTCTCATTCATTTGCATGTTTACTTCTTTTTCTGAAACGGCAGATCCGATGACGAGTCCCCCGAAGGTACTAATACCTGGGACCCGTCTATCGACTTCGAGCAAGAGATGAATCAAACGGAAGATGAAGGAGATGAGGATGTGGGACTTCCTTCGGAACTAGAAAGAATGGTCGCCTATGAGGACCAAGAAATGGGGCCTCATCAAGAAAAAACAGAGCTAGTAGACTTAGGAATTGGCAGTGGAAAGAGGGAAGTAAAGATAGGTACAGGCATTACCGCACCTATCCGTGAAGAATTAATAATCCTGCTAAAAGACTACCAAGACATCTTTGCTTGGTCATACCAAGATATGCCCGGTTTGAGTTCTGACATTGTGCAGCACCGATTACCTCTAAATCCCGGGTGTTCCCCGGTAAAACAGAAACTAAGGAGGATGAAGCCCGAAACATCCTTGAAGATAAAAGAAGAAGTGAAGAAGCAATTTGACGCTGGATTTCTGGCCGTCGCTCGGTATCCAGAATGGGTGGCCAACATCGTACCAGTTCCTAAAAAAGATGGGAAAGTACGAATGTGTGTAGATTATCGGGACCTGAATCGGGCCAGTCCCAAGGACAATTTTCCTTTACCACACATCGATATCCTCGTAGATAACACGGCCAATTTCGCTTTATTTTCCTTCATGGACGGTTTCTCTGGTTACAATCAGATAAAGATGGCGCCCGAGGATATGGAAAAGACTACTTTCGTCACCCTGTGGGGAACGTTCTGTTACAAGGTGATGTCCTTTGGACTCAAGAATGCCGGGGCAACTTATCAACGGGCCATGGTAGCTTTGTTCCATGATATGATGCATCAAGAAATCGAGGTCTACGTGGACGACATAATTGCTAAATCTAAATCCGAGGAAGAACACCTTGTCAACCTGCGGAAATTGTTCGAAAGGCTTAAGAAATATCAATTAAGGTTGAACCCTGCTAAGTGTACCTTTGGGGTCAAATCAGGGAAATTGCTTGGTTTCGTTGTAAGCCAGAAAGGGATAGAGGTAGACCCCGAAAAAGTGAAGGCTATCCTTGAGATGCCGGAACCCCGTACAGAGAGGCAAGTCCGAGGGTTCCTGGGGCGCCTGAATTATATTGCCAGATTCATATCGCAGCTCACCGCCATTTGTGAGCCGTTGTTTAAACTCTTGCGCAAAAACCAAACTGATCGGTGGAATGAGGATTGCCAAGAGGCTTTTGGAAGGATCAAAAAGTGCTTAATGAGTCCTCCCGTGCTTATGCCACCAGTACCGGGAAGGCCTCTCATTTTGTACATGACAATCTTGGACGAATCAATGGGGTGTATGCTGGGGCAACATGACGAATCCGGGAAGAAAGAGCACGCTGTTTACTACCTAAGTAAGAAGTTCACGACCTGTGAGATGAATTACTCCTTGCTCGAAAGAACGTGTTGTGCTTTAGTATGGGCGTCCCATCGCTTAAGGCAGTACATGCTGAGCCATACTACCTGGTTGATATCCAAAATGGACCCGGTCAAGTACATCTTTGAAAAGCCAGCTCTCACAGGACGAATCGCCCGGTGGCAAGTCTTGCTATCTGAGTTTGATATAGTCTACGTCACCCAAAAGGCGATAAAAGGAAGCGCTTTGGCAGATTATTTGGCTCAACAGCCTCTTAACGACTACCAGCCCATGCATCCGGAATTCCCGGATGAGGACATCATGGCCTTGTTCGAGGAAAAGTTGGACGAAGATCGGGACAAATGGACTGTATGGTTTGACGGAGCGTCAAACATTCTAGGTCATGGCGTTGGGGCAGTGTTGATCTCTCCGGACAATCAATGTGTACCTTTCACAGCCAGGCTAGGATTCGACTGCACCAACAACATGGCCGAATATGAAGCATGTGCCCTAGCCGTCCAGGCAGCAATTGACTCCAATGTCAAACTACTCAAGGTGTACGGCGACTCAGCGTTGGTAATCCATCAGCTGAGAGGGGAATGGGAAACTAGAGATCCCAAGCTGATACCCTACAAAGCCTACATCAAGGAATTGGCTAAAACTTTCGATGAGATCTCCTTCCATCATGTTCCCCGCGAGGAAAATCAAATGGCGGATGCACTTGCTACGTTGGCATCTATGTTCCAGCTAACACCGCACGGGGACCTACCCTACATTGAATTTCAGTGTCGTGGCAAACCCGCACATTGTTGCCAAGTGGAAGAGGAACGGGACGGAAAGCCTTGGTATTACGACATCAAGCAATATGTCGTAAGCAAAGAATACCCGCCAGAGATTGCCGACAACGATAAAAGGACATTGAGGAGGTTGGCAGCCAGTTTCTTCATGAGCGGAGACACACTGTATAAGAGAAATCACGACATGACACTCCTGCGATGTGTGGATGCCAAGGAGGCAAATCACATGATCGAGGAAGTCCATGAGGGCTCGTTTGGAACACACGCCAACGGGCATGCTATGGCCAGGAAGATCTTAAGAGCAGGTTATTACTGGCTTACCATGGAAAGTGATTGTTGTGTCCATGTGAGGAAGTGCCACAAATGTCAAGCATTCACGGATAATGTCAATGCCCCACCGCATCCTCTGAATGTCATGTCCGCCCCTTGGCCTTTCTCCATGTGGGGAATAGATGTCATCGGGGCCATTGAGCCCAAGGCCTCGAATGGTCATCGCTTCATCCTCGTAGCAATAGATTATTTCACCAAGTGGGTCGAGGCGGCTTCATATACCAATGTCATGAGGAATGTGGTGGTCAGGTTCATTAAGAAGGAGATCATCTGCCGATATGGTTTGCCAAGGAAGATTATCACGGACAACGACACCAACCTGAATAACAAGATGATGGGGGAAATGTGCGAGGAGTTTAAAATCCAGCATCACAATTCCACACCCTACCGGCCAAAGATGAATGGAGCCGTGGAAGCAGCCAATAAGAATATCAAAAAGATTATCCAAAAGATGACCGTGTCATACAAGGATTGGCACGAGATGCTCCCATTCGCGTTACACGGTTACCGGACTTCAGTGCGAACGTCAACTGGGGCAACGTCGTTCTCATTAGTATATGGGATGGAGGCGGTGTTACCGTTCGAGGTAGAAGTCCCGTCATTGAGGATCTTGGCAGAATCCGGATTAAAGGAATCAGAGTGGGCTCAAACACGCTACGATCAGCTCAACCTCATTGAGGGTAAGCGCTTAACGGCCATGAGTCATGGGCGCTTATACCAGCAAAGAATGAAGAGTGCATTCGACAAGAAAGTACGCTTACGCAAGTTCCATGAGGGAGACCTTGTGCTAAAGAAAATGTCCCATGCTGTCAAGGACCATCGAGGGAAATGGGCCCCGAACTACGAAGGGCCTTTTGTTGTGAAGAGGGCTTTTTCCGGAGGAGCCCTGGTGCTTACCAACATGGATGGCGAAGAGCTACCTTCACCCGTGAACTCTGATGTCGCCAAACAATATTATGCTTAGAAGCTGGGGCAATTAAGGATGTCGCTGCATGTTCTCTATCTTTATGCGTTTTCTAGATTTCCCCCCAGGGATTTCCGGTCCGTTGTATCTCTTGTTACGATCTTTCAAAGAAATGAACATGGATTTGAGGCTTTTAGTCCTCACGTTAGTTTCACACCTTGCGTTAATTTGTGATCGCCTGAGCCCTTCCGCTCAGTTCATGGGATCCCCCAAGCGCTTAATTAGAATTGAACCTGAACCAACTTTCCCTAAATTTTCTGCGTTTGAAAACATTCATGCATACGCATACGCATACGCATGTATATTGTTGTGGTAAAACAGGGGCAGGATCACCTTGGGCTACCTTCTGGAGTGGAGACAAAACATGAACGACAGAAACCAATCAAGGTAGGGTAATGATGCGGTCAAGATTGGCCATACCTGGTTGTTTATTAATTGCAGGTACTTAAGGATGAACGCAAGCGAGGATGGGGTCACGACCGACCGATCGTTGCCCTTCTCTGTGCGAAACAAGCAGGGAATGTCGCTGCAAGGCAGCCCCGTATCCTTTCTATTTTGCAGCTTTCTTTTACTATTTGTTTGTTTTAAAAAGGAAAAGAGTAATAATAAGATAAGTAATCAACGCCTAATTCTAACCTAAGTAAGTTCAAGTTAGGCAAAATGCTAATCCATGAGAAGGGAGGGGACATGGTTAATGTTCCCCTCAAAAAAAAAAAAAAAAAATGCAGGTTAGCTCGCCTGGGCGAGCCACCCCTGCACCAAATTATAAAAATGACGAAAGGGGGGGCGTTTTTACATTCAAAAACTTCTTTTCCCCCCTTTCAAAAGCCATACCCACGGGATTGACGAATTTGCAGCCCTAGGGTCATCCTTTTTCGCATTTTTTGATTCCGTTTTGCGCTTTTGTTCATCACCAACAAGTAAGTATTCCATCCCTAAGCTTTCTAGCTTTTCATTGGTGTATTTTGATCTCCTTTTTGTGCTCTAAATTGTGGGAGTGTGCTCAAATATATGGGGCAATTTTGATTTGTTTTCTTGCTTGATTAGGTTGAATTAGGGGTTGGTATGAGATGGCCCTAGGCCTATAATGCATTTTGAAACAATAGGACATGCCACATTGTCCCCGTTCTCTTGCTATTGATGCCTAAACGCGCGCCCACCAAGTGTTCGGTGAAATGCCTCAATGGTATTAGCGCGTGACTTTTGTAAGGAGACAACCCATGGGGTATTTTGGTTTGTGCATATTTTCTATTTTTTTGGAATATGTATTCATTCCCGAAAAAGGCTAGAGTAATTGCCCCACATATATCCTAGTCCTAGAAACTGAAATTTTATGCAAAAAAAAAAAAAAAAAAAAAAAAAAGCACAAAAGGAGGTGCATATTGGGTAAAGTTACCCTTTTTTGGCCAGCAATCAGCTATGGGCCACGCTACAATATTTTCCCTATGCCTAGATGGTTAGGAATTTTGCTCATCATAAATGTGTAGGTTTAGAATAGGTAGCAAAATACCTTTGGCAATTTACACTTTGGGTATGATAGCAAAATACTTGGATGTATGTACATATAATTTTTGGTAGTCAAAATGTCTCACAAAAAAATATACATAAATATGTTGCATGTTATGTAAAGAAGATACATTACCAAAAAATGTATACCTTTTAATTTGAATACAATTTTAGTCAGCAAAGGAAAATATACTTGAATTTGCATGCGGCTTTAGGTAGCAAAAACTTGAAAAGAGCATGAAATGTAGCACCTTATTGTGTAGATAGTCAAGATTCATCATGAAGTTTGTGTATGTATAGGTATTAGAAATACCAAGATGTGCACATGTGCAATTTTTGGTACCCCAAAATGCTTTGAGTATGCATGTATGTGAATTTAGCCAAGGAGATGTGTGTGATGTAAGTAACAAATACACCTTGGAAGTACGTGTAAATAATCTAGGTAATGAAGCTGCCTTGATTGTATATGGGTGCATTTTTTTTCGGTTAATAGAATGTCTTGTGCAAGAGAACGTTTGTAAGGAAATATGCGCATAAGCTTGCTCTAAATTTACATTGATGTTTGTAGTTATGGGAGGAGGTTATATGCCATTTTTGCTTTAAGAGTAACGTCCCACTGGTAAAACTAACTTTCCAAATGTTTGCCTTCGCAGGAATGGCCTCGAGGAAGCTTGCCTCAAAGAGGTCTAGGAAGGACAAGGCGGCCGAAGGAACTAGTTCCGCCCCGGAGTACGACAGTCACCGCTTTAGGAGCGTTGTACACCAGCAGCGCTTCGAAGCCATCAAGGGATGGTCGTTTCTCCGGGAGCGACGCGTCCAGCTCAGGGACGACGAGTATACTGATTTCCAGGAGGAAATAGGGCGCCGGCGGTGGGCACCACTGGTTACTCCCATGGCCAAGTTTGATCCAGAAATAGTCCTTGAGTTTTATGCCAATGCTTGGCCAACAGAGGAGGGCGTGCGTGACATGAGATCCTGGGTTAGGGGTCAGTGGATCCCGTTCGATGCCGACGCTATCAGCCAGCTCCTGGGATATCCGATGGTATTGGAAGAGGGCCAGGAATGCGAGTATGGCCAGAGGAGGAACCGGTCTGATGGGTTCGATGAGGAGGCCATCGCCCAGCTGCTATGTATACCGGGGCAGGATTTTGCCCGGACTGCTGCAGGGAGGCGAGTGCGAATCATGCGCACCAATATGACCACCCTGACCCAGATATGGATGACGTTGCTCCTCAGCAACATCCTGCCCACCGATCATAATTCCGACCTCCCCATGCCTAAGTGCCAGCTGGTGTACGCCATCCTGACACGGATGAGCATCCATGTGGCTCAGTTGATCGCTGATGCCATATATATTTTTGCAGGTATGGCGCCCACTAGGCACCCTTTGGACCCAGATAAGTCCAACAGGGCCCTGGGATTCCCCGCACTGATCACAGGACTCTGCCAGTCGTTCGGAGTCCCCGTTGCACCTACCAAGGTGATTCGGCCGCCCATCACCCGGGCTTTTATTGAGAAGTACTGTACCCAGAGACAGGCTCAGGGTGATGCTCCACAGGCCGCAGGCGCGCCACCACCACCTCATCAGGCTGGCCAGGCTGGGGCATTTGACATAGAGCAGTATTTACGGCATTTGGTTCGCCAGCAGGCGGCCAACCACCGAGCACATGTACGGACCCATGACTGTCTGTACCAGATGAGCCTTAGCATGCAGAGCCAGGGCTTCGCTTCTTTTTCATGCCCTACTCCAGACCAGTTCAGGGCAGAGGTAGCATGGCCCGGAGATTGGCCCGAGGCCCAAGCAGGAGAGGCACCCCCAGAAGCTCCCGGCGATGGAGAAGAAGCCCACGAGGATGAGGAGATGGCCGATTTGCTTGACTTCTTGGGAGGGAGTGGAGACACGTGACTGGGAGATCCCCAGATTCATGTTTTCTTTCATATTTCTTTTGTCATTTTTTATTCTATGTTATTGTTTTGACTTGAGAGACTAATGTTTGTTTTTGTTGTTTCGATTGTCATTTGTACAGCGCATACATTTTTGTTTAGATTGGTGCGTTAGTATTTATATATCATTACTATCGATGATGTTTGAAATTCTGGAACCGTGTAGAGTTCTTCGTTTAGGAACATCATCCAAAATTATATATGTAAAATAAACAAAAAAATCATGATAAAAATAAAAATAGAAAAGAAAAGAAAATGAAATGGAAAAGAGAACAAAAGGGAAAGAAGAGGGCAAGTAAAGAAAAAGAGAGCAAATAAGAAAAAAGAAGAAGGCAAGTAAGGAAAAAGGTGGAAAAAGAGAAAATAAGTTGTCTAGCTAAAAAAACGACATGCTTTTGAAAAGAGACGATTTCCAACTTTTCTTTGAAAAAATTCATTGATCATAACCAATTTTTGGAAAATGTGTCTACACCTGAAGGGTGAATGCTGTGAAATTTCCCCGGACGCCCGAAATGGACTCGGATGAATGCACAAATTGATAAAAGAACATATTTTGGAAACATTGGGTTGATTAAAATAGAGGAAATGAATCCTGAGCCCTAGCATCACATGACCATAAAAATTTGACACTTGAGTGTCCGCATAGGTGCATGCATGACCAGTTTTGCATAAAGTTTCCAAATCATCATTTTTGCATTTGTGTCATGGAAATAATGTGAGGCATCCCTTTTATCCTTGAGCCAAACCAAACCCCGACATGTATCATGTCTAGCCATTCTACAAACCTTGAGCCAAAATCCTGACTCACCATAATCCTTACCCTCGGAAGTAAAAAGGAAGAGAAGGAAAATTCCCAATCAAAGAGTGGGAGAAAGCAAAAAGAAAAGAAAGGAAATTCCCAATCAAAGAGTGGGAGAAAGCAAAAAGAAAAGAAAGGAAATTCCCAATCAAAGAATGGGAGAAAGAAAAAAAAAAAAAGAAAAGAAGGAAAGAAAGCTCCTGATCAAGGATCGAAAGAAAACAGAAGAAATGTGCAGAGAGGTCTTTGGACCGGACAATATCTGAACAATACAGAATTGTCACCAAATGAACAAAAAAGGAAGGAAAGGAAACCACGACCTAAAATGGTCTTCTCCCTTTAATTACCAACCAAAATCCCGTGCGCTAGCGACCTTTTTTTCTCGCCCCGCACTAAACAAAAAAAAACAAAAAAAGAAAAAGCCAGGAAAATCAAAAGCCAAAAACACACAAAAGCCGAAAGAAGAAACCACCAAAAGAACCCATTCCCAAGGGAAGCCCTATTGATCCATGATCACGCATGTAATTTTTGATTTGATAGGAAATAATTTGCAAAGTCAAGTCATGACATATCTATGGTTCGGAATTAGGATGAAACACTTACCTGTGCGAGATTGATACACTTTGAGTGGATTTCTTCTATTTTTGTCGAACCCAGTGTTTCCTCTAAATGGTCATTTAGAAACGAAATGCTAACATCCAAAATCTCATTTATGGTTATGGGAGATTTCATCAGCAGACTCTCCTTCCCCGGTAGACGCATTGTTTTTCACTCAAAAAAGCATATGCCGCTCTAAATCAGTTGGAATATTTGTCTCTTTGCTAAAGCATGTTTGCATTTTAGTGGAGAAAACACCGAGACTTTTTCAAGTCTCACAAGTTACCCAGAACTACGTAGGTCTGAGTTCCTCATTGGAGGATACGTAGGAGCAAGAGCTTTGCTTTTGTCGGCCGCCCCATAATCTTTGTCATACTGACCCTGAGGTCATGTGACGTGCACCCTTGTATCATCCAGAGGCGGCGGGCCCGATGATACGCGGAGATACCTTACGGTTATCCGCACCCTTTTGTCATCCAGAGGCGGCGGGCCCGATGACAAGCAGAGACCAAGTTTGGCCATTCTGCACCCTTGTATCATCCAGAGGCGGCGGGCCCGATGATACGCAGAAATACCCGAGTGGTTATCCGTATAAACATTCTTTTGCTATCTGTAAGACAGAACGCTTGATAGCATGCAGAGGCTGACATAGTCTTCTGCACCTTTTGTTCCTCCGGGAACAACAAGTCATTTACATGCGGAAATTTCATGGTCGCCCGCGACTCTCGTCAACCGAGAGGAACGAAATTAGTGTCATACACTGATTTTCGGGGACCTTTGCTTGATGACATGCGACCATTCTTTGGTCCTTGTGAGGTGCTTGGCATCCATCATTAGGCAATTTGTGAAATTCTAGGAGCGACAAGTCATGGTCACCCGCGACTCTCGTCAACCGAGAGGAACGAAATTAGTGTCATACACTGATTTTCGGGGACCTTTGCTTGATGACAAGCGACCATTCTTTGGTCCTTGTGAGGTGCTTGGCACCCATCATTAGGCAATTTGTGAAATTTTGGGAACAACAAGTCATTTGCATGTGGAGATTTTATGGTCACCTGCGACTCTCGTCAAATCGAGAGGAACGAAATTAGTGTCTTATCTTTACTTTCCTTTTATCTCCAATAAAAGACAAGTAAAGAGGGGCAACTGTCATACCCTAATTTCGTCCGGGGACCTTTGCTCGATGACGTGCGACCATTCTTTGGTCCTCGTGAGGTGCTTGGCACCCATCATTAGGCAATTTGTGAAATTCCAGGACATGCCGAAAAACCAAAAAAAATATTGATGCACAATCCGTAAGTTTCCGTGACACACCGGAAATCAAATGGAAGCATCGTTGCATAATTAAGTGAGGTTCCGTAACATTCCGTAAGTCAAAAAGGGGATGATTATGTAATCCGCAAGGTTCCGTAACATTACGGAAAGAAAACAAGTATCGTTACGAAATTCGTAAGTTTCCGTAACTTTACGAAAAAAGAATCACCAAAAAACAGCAGAGGGGGGTGTACTTAGTAAAAATGGGGGTGCAAATAGCACCCAGGCCCACTTGGGCCCTCCGGAATATTCCTCCAGAAGGCGGTTGCTTCTGGAGGAAGCAACCCTGCTCGCCTGGGCGAGCTGAGCTCGCCTGGGCGAGCTGGGCGGCAACCACCTCCCCTATTTTGCTATAAATAGGGGAGGAAGGCAAGAAGGAAGGGGTTCAGCCCCTTAGGCACTTCTCTCTCTTTCGAATTTGCTTGGAAAAATTGTTTCCGTGAAGAAAATCTAAGCCGAGGCGCTTCCGAAACGTTTCCGTAACGTTTTCCGTGAGGAATTTCGCAAAGATTTCAACCGTTCTTCGACGTTCTTCATTCGTTCTTCATCGTTCTTCGATCTTCAACGGGTAAGTACCTCGAACCAAGCTTTTCGATTCATTCTATGTACCCGTAGTGGTCCACATTGTGTTTCGTGCATTTTTATTCTCGTTTTGTTTACTTTTTATACCCCCTGTTGACGTGCTTAAGCCATTTTACTTAAGTCATTTCTCGCTTAACTTAAAAACAAAATAAATTTCCACCGAACGTTTGAATTGTATTATCCATTAACTTCGGTTAAAATAAATTCCGACCGTTCGGTCGTGCCGTAACCACGTTGGAAATCAAAAAGAGGTAAAAAAAAATATAATAGTTGTCATACCCTAATTTCGTCCGGGGACCTTTGCTCGATGACGTGCGACCATTCTTTGGTCCTCGTGAGGTGCTTGGCACCCATCATTAGGCAATTTGTGAAATTCCAGGACATGCCGAAAAACCAAAAAAATATTGATGCACAATCCGTAAGTTTCCGTGACACACCGGAAATCAAATGGAAGCATCGTTGCATAATTAAGTGAGGTTCCGTAACATTCCGTAAGTCAAAAAGGGGATGATTATGTAATCCGCAAGGTTCCGTAACATTACGGAAAGAAAACAAGTATCGTTACGAAATTCGTAAGTTTCCGTAACTTTACGAAAAAAGAATCACCAAAAAACAGCAGAGGGGGGTGTACTTAGTAAAAATGGGGGTGCAAATAGCACCCAGGCCCACTTGGGCCCTCCGGAATATTCCTCCAGAAGGCGGTTGCTTCTGGAGGAAGCAACCCTGCTCGCCTGGGCGAGCTGAGCTCGCCTGGGCGAGCTGGGCGGCAACCACCTCCCCTATTTTGCTATAAATAGGGGAGGAAGGCAAGAAGGAAGGGGTTCAGCCCCTTAGGCACTTCTCTCTCTTTCGAATTTGCTTGGAAAAATTGTTTCCGTGAAGAAAATCTAAGCCGAGGCGCTTCCGAAACGTTTCCGTAACGTTTTCCGTGAGGAATTTCGCAAAGATTTCAACCGTTCTTCGACGTTCTTCATTCGTTCTTCATCGTTCTTCGATCTTCAACGGGTAAGTACCTCGAACCAAGCTTTTCGATTCATTCTATGTACCCATAGTGGTCCACATTGTGTTTCGTGCATTTTTATTCTCGTTTTGTTTACTTTTTATACCCCCTGTTGACGTGCTTAAGCCATTTTACTTAAGTCATTTCTCGCTTAACTTAAAAACAAAATAAATTTCCACCGAACGTTTGAATTGTATTATCCATTAACTTCGGTTAAAATAAATTCCGACCGTTCGGTCGTGCCGTAACCACGTTGGAAATCAAAAAGAGGTAAAAAAAAATATAATAGTTGTCATACCCTAATTTCGTCCGGGGACCTTTGCTCGATGACGTGCGACCATTCTTTGGTCCTCGTGAGGTGCTTGGCACCCATCATTAGGCAATTTGTGAAATTCCAGGACATGCCGAAAAACCAAAAAAATATTGATGCACAATCCGTAAGTTTCCGTGACACACCGGAAATCAAATGGAAGCATCGTTGCATAATTAAGTGAGGTTCCGTAACATTTCGTAAGTCAAAAAGGGGATGATTATGTAATCCGCAAGGTTCCGTAACATTACGGAAAGAAAACAAGTATCGTTACGAAATTCGTAAGTTTCCGTAACTTTACGAAAAAAGAATCACCAAAAAACAGCAGAGGGGGGTGTACTTAGTAAAAATGGGGGTGCAAATAGCACCCAGGCCCACTTGGGCCCTCCGGAATATTCCTCCAGAAGGCGGTTGCTTCTGGAGGAAGCAACCCTGCTCGCCTGGGCGAGCTGAGCTCGCCTGGGCGAGCTGTGCGGCAACCACCTCCCCTATTTTGCTATAAATAGGGGAGGAAGGCAAGAAGGAAGGGGTTCAGCCCCTTAGGCACTTCTCTCTCTTTCGAATTTGCTTGGAAAAATTGTTTCCGTGAAGAAAATCTAAGCCGAGGCGCTTCCGAAACGTTTCCGTAACGTTTTCCGTGAGGAATTTCGCAAAGATTTCAACCGTTCTTCGACGTTCTTCATTCGTTCTTCATCGTTCTTCGATCTTGAACGGGTAAGTACCTCGAACCAAGCTTTTCGATTCATTCTATGTGCCCGTAGTGGTCCACATTGTGTTTCGTGCATTTTTATTCTCGTTTTGTTTACTTTTTATACCCCCTGTTGACGTGCTTAAGCCATTTTACTTAAGTCATTTCTCGCTTAACTTAAAAATAAAATAAATTTCCACCGAACGTTTGAATTGTATTATCCATTAACTTCGTTTAAAATACATTCCGACTGTTCGGTCGTGCCGTAACCACGTTGGAAATCAAAAAGAGGTAAAAAATAATATAATAATTAAAAAATATCTTTTTAGTAAAATAAAGCGGAAAATCAATCGGACGTTTTCTCTTTGGGATTTCTCATTCTTAATCGAATTGATTAATAACTAAAGTGAAACTAAGGCTAAAATCAACTCGCCTAGTCAAGCTCGTCCACAAAAATAGGCTTTTGAAGTTTGTCATTTCAATTTCTCACTAAGTAAAATGGATCATTTTTAAGGTCCAACGCCTTAAAATGATCACCACTTAAGTAAAAAAGAATCACTTGATAAGAAAGAACTACGTAGGTCTGTGTTCCTCATTGAGGATACGTAGGAGCAAAAGCCCCGCTTTTGTCGACCACCCCAAGAAATCGTTAATGGTCCAATGCCTTAACGTTTCTCTCCTTTCAAAAACAAGAGATCGTTAATGGTCCAATGCCTTAACGTTTCTCTCCTTTCAAAAACAAGAGATCGTTAATGGTCCAATGCCTTAACGTTTCTCTCCTTTCAAAATCAAAAGACCGTTTAATGGTCCAACACCTTAAATGACCTTTTGTTCAAATAAAAAACATATTTTGCAAAAAAGACAAAAAACAAACTTAAACCAAACACTTTGTTCCGCAAGAACTACGTAGGTCTGATTTCCTCATCCCAAATTGAGGAATACGTAGGAGCAAAGGGAAACACCCTTGTCGACCACAAAAAAGAAAAAAATATAAAAAGGGTATAAAGGATATAAGAACATAAAAGGAACATAAAAATCAAAGTCATGTTTGCACATTCGATTAAAGGCTGCCGTCCCTTGGGACGGGCGTGTGGGGTGCTAATACCTTCCCCGTGCGTAAATACAACTCCCGAACCTTTCACTAAAAAGTTCGTAGATCGCGTCTTTTCCGGTTTTTCCGACGTTTTCCTCAAATAAACGTTGGTGGCGACTCCGCGCGTATTCCTTTCGTGGAACACGCATCCCGCGAGTCACGCGTCGCCCTCCCTTCGAAGGGTAGGTTGCGACAGTTGGCGACTCCACTGGGGACTGTTTTTAGAGAGTTAGGCCATTTAATTTTGTGCAATGTTTTACCGTGACTTACCCCTTTGTTGGTTTCCTTTCATTATGTTCTTGTATATATAAACTCTTTGTTGCTTTTAGTGCGTTTTAAATGTATGCATGAAGTAAATATTTATTCATTTGATGCACACAAACACCAACACTATTTGCACACACTGTGAGTGAAAAAGGGCCCTATACCCGGGTTCATGGGAGCATAAGGAGTGGAGGTGAATCTGTGATCATGCTAGGTCTCCGACTTGCTTGATTACAGTGAACCCTCATCTAGAGCTTTTCTCTTTGAAAACCTATTGTTGCTAGTAGTCCCTACTGCTACAATATGTTCTTCAAAGGGGATGATACCTCTAGAAACCATCAAGAGAGATATAACTACCTTGGGGATTATTGCTAAAAGCCTAGTTAGTTCTCTCCCTTATAGGTCCCTAAAATAGGGGCACGAAGCAAACACGCTGCGTGCCATTTTTCACACTGCCATGCATGAGTATCATATACCCTTTTGCTTATGTTCGGTAAATATTGTCATACTGTGCACATTCCCGCATTGTGTCTTTTGCATAGGCATTGCATATGGGTTCTGTCTTGATCCCTACTGTAAACAAACCAGCGGAGGGTCCGTGTCGCCTTCTTAAAAACGTGCGTTGGGGCATTTCGCTACCCCTAGACGTCGTATCTAAGAAGGGGACAAATTCCCCGGACCCCCGTATTCGTAAATTGCATCTGTGTCATATGCATTTCTTCATGCATTCATCCATCCCACCCATGAGATATCGGAGTTTTGATTTGCACCAGCTTTTGTCTCACTTTAGTAAGCATGGGAACAAATCAAACCGGCAAGAGGTTCTACCAAGTCAAGGTCAAAAGCCCAGATACCACCAGCATCAAGGAATTAGGGCGGTTGATGGAACCCCTCCAAATGCAAGCCTTCCGCAAGACTTACGGAAAGATCTTAGAGTTGACCATAGCAGAGGTGTCCATAGAAGCCGTTGCATCACTTACCCAATACTACGACCAGCCTTTGAGGTGCTTCACATTCGGAGACTTCCAATTAGTACCAACCATTGAAGAATTTGAGGAAATTCTAGGATGTCCTCTCGGGGGAAGAAAACCATATCTTTCCTCTGGGTGTCTCCCCTCTTTGAGCAGAATTGCAACTGTGGTCAAGGATTCAGCAAGAGGTTTGGACCGCATAAAACAGACTCGGAACGGCATAGCGGGCCTACCACGGAAGTACCTAGAAGACAAGGCAAGGGGTATGGCCAATCAAGGAGACTGGGTCCCGTTTATGGATGTGTTAGCTTTGCTAATTTTCGGGGTTGTCCTCTTTCCAAATGTGGATGGTTTGGTAGACCTAGCAGCAATCGACGCTTTCCTTGCCTACCACCATAGCAAGGAAAGTCCGGTGGTAGCTGTCTTGGCAGATCTGTTTGACACATTTGACCGAAGGTGCGAAAAGAGTAGCGCACGGATCATCTGTTGCTTACCCGCCCTCTGTGTTTGGTTGGTTTCGCACTTGTTCCGACAAGACACAAGACATCCATGTCCGCACCTGAGCCATCGCTCGTGCACTGAAAAGAGGAGAATAGATTGGGACCAGCTCTTGGCCGGGATAGGAGGTAGAACAATCAGTTGGTTCCCCCGATGGAAGGAAGGAAAAGAAGGAGTCCTTTTCTCATGTGGAGGATACCCAAACATTTCGCTGGTAGGAACGAGGGGTTGTATTAACTACAATCCCGCGCTCGCTATAAGACAACTAGGGTACCCCATGAGGGGAGCACCGACGGAAGAAAGCATGTCTCCTTTCCTTGTGAGGGATCTCGGCGCACAAAGTTCCAAGACTATACAAAGAATCCATAAGGCATGGGAAACCCCGTTAAGGAAAGATCAAGAGCTTAGAGGCATTCGTAATGGCATCATTGGTGGGTACCACGAATGGATGAATGTTCATATACGAGGTTTAGATTGGCTCGCCAAGTTAAAAGTCGTCAGCGAAGAGAGTTTTGAAGCACCGGAAGAGGACGAAGAAGTCCAAACTCTCAAAAGCGAGTTAGGAAAGGCAAAACTTGCCAAGGAGAAGTTCAAGTTGGTCGCTACACACGTTCGGAAGGAGTGTGCCGGGTTACGGGAAGAGAATGCAATTACTGCAAGAGCCCTTGAACAAGAGACCAAGAGGGCTCGCAAGGAAGAGTATGGCCGGAACAAATTTCGCGGAGCTCTATGGGGTAGCAATAGTGAACTCAAGTTGCGAAGGGAAGAAAGAGACCAGTCGCGAGCACATAGCATGGTTCTGAAAGAGGAGTTAATTGCTTGTTCAAGGTCCAAAAGAAGCTTGTCTCAGCATTTATGCGAGACGGAGACCAACATGCTAGCTATCATCGCCAAGTACCAAGAAGAGTTAGGTCTAGCCATGGCCCACGAGCATAGAATCGCGGATGAGTATGCTCAAGTATATGCGGAAAAAGAGGCTAGAGGAAGGGTGATCGACTCTTTACACCAAGAGGCAACCATGTGGATGGACCGGTTTGCTCTTACCTTGAACGGGAGTCAAGAACTTCCCCGCTTGTTAGCCAAGGCCAAGGCAATGGCAGACACCTACTCCACCCCCGAAGAGATTCATGGGCTTCTCGGCTATTGTCAGCATATGATAGACTTAATGGCCCACATAATTAGAAATCGTTAGGAAACTTGTATGGTCTCTCAGACCTTGACTAGATACGACTTCCTTTTTTTTGAAATAAAATGAGTTGGTCCCATGTTTCTACTCCAAAAAGCTTGTGCAAATCAAATCACTCCTACATTTTATCTCTAGCATGCATTGTATGTTGGTCTCGTCCTTTGTCACGGGAAGCCGGAAGGTCCATATCACCTTCTTAATTGTACACATGAGGCACTGCGCCCCCAAATGCGCGAGTAAGAAGAGATAATTTTCCGGGCTCTCGTGTCCGTAAAATGCATTCATATCATGCATCGCATAAGCATCTCTTCATAACATCATAATGGACATATCCTGCATTTGTCCGTTATCATATTCCAGCCTCACATTTTGCATGAGTCATGGCATCATCATGCATATGCGTTCAACAAACTTTTTGATCTGCAAAATTGCATACCATTTGTTTTCATGTTTGCTCATCCTTGCGTTTTCCTCTACAAAACAAAAACAAAGAAGGGGGAAGCGTGAAACTTCACACTACATTCTTAGTTTCATGTGTTAGGAGCCAACCATGTTGGGATCATAAACCCGTTTCACTTAAAAACAAAATAATTGAACATGGTACCTAATGCATGGTTAACTAGGAAATGGTGTTTCTTCGGGCATCTCAATTTCATAATTACATTTTTCGTGCATAAGCTTAAAGTATGCCTGAGTCATTCATCCCTATGAGATGTTGTTGAAGTATTGGCGATCAGAATTTCCATTCCTTGGATTACGGGGTTGAACCAAGCTCAAGCTTTTACAAAAAGGTTCATCAAGTCAAGTTGAAATATGGAAGTAACCATCCTGCAAAATTGGGGCAAAAGATGAATCGAGTCACATCACTGCTTCGTCTACTGCCAAACATATTTAGGATTATTGATGTCCTTGTTACTTCCAGTTTCACCTTGACAAAGATGTCATGGACCATGTTGAAAATCTAAATTGATTCAACCCCATATCCTGCGTAAAAATTCGCAATACTTCGACTGTACATCATTCGCATGCATCCATGCTTTTCATTGGTTGCATTGCTCATTGCATTCTTTCCTTGAAAAATAAAATAAAATAAAATGAACTTATCAAAAAGAAAAGGAAACGCTTTACGGCGCCCTTACCGAACTCGTGCTAGAGCTAGAGTAATGGGTGAAGCAGAGAAGGTGCAAGAGAAGATGAAGGCCAAAAATGGAGGCCATAAAAGAGCAAATGGCCACAATGATAAAGGCCATGATGAGCATGAAGAAGATAATGGAAGCCAATGCGGTTATAGTTGCCGCTATTAAGCGCTGTCGCTAAGGTGAACCCAATGCTCCCATCTGGCCTCAAGCAAATGAATCGTCCAACCTCAAATATGGTAGGCAAAGATTTGGGAAGTACGGATGACCCCATGATGTGCAAATTCAAAACGAGCACGCCTTCCCATCATATGGCTTGCCTCCCAACTATACACCACCCAATGTGGCATACACTCTCAATGAAAATCTCAATAACTCCACTCCGATACTCATTGAGAACCAATAACCTCATCAGGCACATATCTCTCAAACCATGGGAAAGACACATGAAATTCCCCACCACAATCTAGCTGACTTCGAGCCTTGGCTCGGATATGCCACTGAAGGGCAAGCAGTTGGTGGTATACCCTTTGAAAACACTTTGGAGAGCCCTCAGTTTCGCCCACAACCACAACCATTGCATTTTTGCGGTGGGAAGAGCCCCTCCTGCTATGGCCGAAAAGGGAAAGACGGATCATCTAAAGGAAAGGCTAGGGCCATTGAAGGAGGTGAAGATTATGCCTTTGCTAACCTAGAAAAGTTGTTCCTAATACCCAAACATGGTCATTCCCAAGTTCAAGGTGCTGGACTTTGACAAGTACAAGGGGACTACTTGTCTCAAGAACCATCTAAAGATGTATTGTCAGAAGATGGGGGAATACGCAAAAGATGAGGAATTGCTGATACATTCCTTCCAAGAAAGTCTTACTGGGGTAGCTGTTACCTGGTACACTAACTTGGAACCTTCCCGAGTCCATTCTTGGAAGGACCTAATGGTTGCCTTTGTTAGGCAGTATCAGTACAATTTTGATATGGTTCCGGATAGGATGCAACTACAGAACATGTGCAAAAAGGGGGACGGATCATTCAAAGAACACGCCCAAAAGGTGGAGGGATCTGGCGGCCCAGGTGGTACCCCCAATAATGGAAAGGGAGACGATAATCGTGATGGTAGACACATTATCGGTACTCTACTATGAAAAGATGGTGGGCTGCGCACCCTCAAAGCTTTGCAGATTTGGTCTTCGCCAGTGAAAGGATCAATGTGGGTCCGAAAAGAGGCAAATTTGATCATCCTACTAGGACGACTGAGAAAACTGGGGCAAATAAAGAGGGTGAGAAAGAGGGAGAAACCCATGCTGTGACTGCCATTCCTATACGGCCAAGTTTCCCACCAACCCAACAATGTCATTACTCAGCCAATAACAAACCTCCTCCTTACCCACCACCCAGTTATCCACAAAGGCCATCCCTAAATCAACCACAAAGTCTGTCTACCGCACTTCTAATGACGAAGACCACTTTTAGCACAAACAAAAAAAAACACCAACAAAAAGGAATTTTGCAGCAAAAAGCCTGTAGGGTTCACCCCAAATTCCGTTGTCATATGCTAAACTTGATCCCATATCTACTTGATAATTCAATGGTAGCCATAACCCTAGCCAAGGTTCATCAACCTCCGTTTCTCCGAGAATACGACTCAAACGCAACGTGTGCTTGTCACGGAGAAGCCCCGGGGCGTTCCATTGAGCATTGTAGGGCTCTGAAGCGTAAGGTGCAAGGCCTAATTGATACGGGCTGGCTGAAATTTGAGGAGAATCGCTTGTTGAATCCTAACATTAACAAGCAACACCATACATGGGGCAATTCTGGAAGCTGTTGTTATGACTCATCAGGATTTTCAAGTTTATGCCATAAACCACAGTTACAATGTTAAATGATATGGATAAAATGGACATCCTCTCACGAACACATCTTTGCTTATTCAACTTCCACCGGAATGTGAGTGTAAGCCATTGGTCTGTTTGCTCAAGCAACCTGCGCTCCTGAGTGTTGACTTCCAAGACCGTTCAATTAGAGATTACTCATCTTGCACGTTGGTGGGGGTGCCGTAAAACAACGAGTAAAGTTCAAAACAAACAAGTTTCAAAATAAAATAAAATAAAAGTGTTCAAAAAAAAAAAAAAAAAAAAAAACATTTGATTGACTGTGCTTTCAAGACGTTCATGTGACCTCATTTTATCATCCTGGAAAGTTTGTCTTTTTAGAGAGAAGTGAGTTATCAAGAATAGGATGTTGGACAAATGGCTTCAGTAACCTTGAGAAGAAGAGGGGATTGAATTAAGATACAAATATTATTCCCCAATTAAACTTTCACTCTCTCTTTTCGGATTAACAATGCACATAGGGAGAACCCTTCCCTTGTGTTCAAGAATCCCCTACAACAAGAAACCCACGGTCTCTTAATCCCTTTTCAGAAATAAGAAGAAGAGAAGAAGAGGTCTCTCGTAAAAGAGGTAGATTGTAAAATGAAGATCAATCAAAAATTCCTTATTGAATAAGCAAGTGGTTGACCAAGGAATCTTTTTGAGAGGATAAGACATTTCAGTTCAGAAAAACTCTTGATCTTTCGAGAGGATAAAACTGTTTGGGCAATGAAAACTCTCTTTAAAACATTTGAATGGCCATTCATAAAACATTTGAATAGATATGTCTCTTGGAAATTATTTTCTGAAAATCCCCTCTGGTAATCAATTACAAGACTTATGTAAACGATTACAGGTTTTAAAAATTTGAATTAAAACATTTTCAACTGCTGGTAATCGATTACCAGAGAGCAAATCTCAATTTGAAATGATAGAATTCTTTGGTCAAACCTTTTGTTTTTCAATTTGGAAACTTCTTCCTATGATTCTAGAGATCAAATTGATCATATATCTTGATTTCTTGTCTCGAATAAAACTTGGAAGCACTTGATCCTTTGGCATCATTAAGACATCAAAACATCTTGCTTCTACATAGGAGTCATTTGACTTAATCCATCAACTGAAAGATCCTTCAACTATTTCTCGTCCTTGGAAAATTCTTTTTGCAAGAATCAACTGCTTCTTTCATTCTTCCTCACTACGAGGTCGTGAAAACAAGACAACACTTGGTACCTCTAAGCCCTACACTGGGGCAACGAAAGGCACCATGCAAAAACCTCAAGCGAACCTAGGGGCAGATTAGCAGTTCTCACCCAATAGGTTCCCTCCTACAAGGTCATGACGAAAGGCAACGATTGGTACCTCAAAGCCTTACACTGGGGCAATGAGGGGCACCGTGCATGAGCCTCAAGTGAACATAGGGGCCGATCAAAAGTTCACACCCGTCGATGTTTTTAAACAAGAAAAAAAAAGGGAGACAAACCCTAGGATTTCGATGGATTGATTAAACATCAAATGGCTCCATTGCCGTCACTCCAAAACGGTCAAGTGACTAAATCAAACAGAACATACACTCTGAGGGAGTTCCCGGAGAGATTTGCAAAAAGATAGGATGAGGTTGCATGAATTATCACCTCTTTCAAAAGGACAGTCAATCTGTGTTTTCCAAAAAAATTAAATCAAAATCAAAATCACAAAATAGGGAAAGAATGTCATGAACATTGTACAACTTTCCATTACATTGCATTGTTTCATATGAAGTCCGCATTTACCAAATTTCACGAAAAAGGTTGCATCCATCTGCATCCCTAAAAATCATGTTAACTGCATAGATTTCCTACATCTAATGTCCAAATCTTGTGGATTTGGGATGACCGGCCCTCTCGATGAGTCGATCTCTTGCTTTCTCATAAGGGTGGACCCTTGGGTACTTGTACCTATCACTTTTAGAGGACTACACGTCCTCGCCAACAGAGGGCTGCACGCCCTCACCTTCAGAGGACTACATGTCCTCGCCTTGAGAGGGCTACACGCCCTCACCTTGGGTACTAGTTACCCTCACCGTTGAGAGGACTACACGTCCTCGCCTTGAGAGGACTACACGTCCTCACCATCAGAGGGCTGCACGCCCTCACCTCCAGAGGACTACATGTCCTCGCCTTGAGAGGGCTACACGCCCTCACCTTGGGTACTAGTTACCCTCACCGTTGAGAGGACTACACGTCCTCGCCTTGAGAGGACTACACGTCCTCACCATCAGAGGGCTGCACGCCCTCACCTTCAGAGGACTACATGTCCTCGCCTTGAGAGGGCTACACGCCCTCACCTTGGGTACTAGTTACCCTCACCGTTGAGAGGACTACACGTCCTCGCCTTGAGAGGACTACACGTCCTCACCATCAGAGGGCCGCACGCCCTTACCTCCAGAGGACTACATGTCCTCGCCTTGAGAGGGCTACACGCCCTCACCTTGGGTACTAGTTACCCTCACCGTCAGAGGACTACACGTCCTCGCCTTGAGAGGACTACACGTCCTCGCCTTGAGAGGACTACACGTCTTCACCACCAGAGGGCTGCACGCCCTCACCTCCAGAGGACTATAAGTCCTCGGCTTGAGAGGGCTACACGCCCTCGCCTTGGGTACTAGTTACCCTCACCGTTGAGAGGACTACACATCCTCGCCTTGAGAGGACTACACGTCCTCACCATCAGAGGGCTGCACGCCCTTACCTCCAGAGGACTACATGTCCTCGCCTTGAGAGGGCTACACGCCCTCACCTTGGGTACTAGTTACCCTCACCGTCAGAGGACTACACGTCCTCGCCTTGAGAGGACTACACGTCCTCACCATCAGAGGGCTGCACGCCCTTACCTCCAGAGGACTACATGTCCTCGCCTTGAGAAGGCTACACGCCCTCACCTTGGGTACTAGTTACCCTCACCGTCAGAGGACTACACGTCCTCGCCTTGAGAGGACTACACGTCCTCGCCTTGAGAGGACTACACGTCCTCACCACCAGAGGGCTGCACGCCCTCACCTCCAGAGGACTATAAGTCCTCGCCTTGAGAGGGCTACACGCCCTCACCTTAGGTACTAGTTACCTTCACCTTCAGAGGACTACACGTCCTCGCCTTCAAAGGGTCATGTACCTTCAACTTCAGAGGACTACACGTCCTCGCCGTCAAAGGGTCATGTGCCTTCACCTTTGTAGGGCTACATGCCCTCACCTTCAGAGGACTACACGTCCTCACCTTTAGAGGACTACACGTCCTCGCCAACAGAGGGCTGCACGCCCTCATCTTTAGAGGATTGCACGTCCTTGCCATCATAGGACTACACTCCCTCGCCTTTGAAAGGCGACACGTCCTGAACTTCAGAGGGCTACACGCCCTCGCCTTTAGAGGACTACGCGTCCTCACTTTCAGTGGGCTCCATATCCACACCTTAAGATAATTTAAGGTCCTCTGTCCTTAAATGCTTAACCGAGACTTGCACTCCCGGTTAAGGGACCAGTAGTTTCCTTTTAACGGTTCCTGGGCCACCCCCTGATATTGGAGGAGGGCCGACTGTGCGAGCACAACCAGAGAGGGAGGCTATCACACAGCTACTATGCATACTGGGGCAAGATTTCACCCGTGCCGCTGCAAAGAGAAGAGTGCGGACCGTGCGCACCAACATGACCACTCTTACACAGATATAGATGACATTGCTACTTAGCAACATTCTGCCCAGCGACCGCAATGCCAATCTCCCCCTGCGGAAGTATCAGTTGGTCTGTGCTGTCCCGACATGGGTAAGTATGCATATGGTTCAACTGATTTCTGATACCATTTATTTGTTTGCAGGGATCGCACCCACAAAGACACCCAGTGAACCTGAAGAAGTCCAACAGGGCCCTGGGGTTTCCAGCTCTGGTTACGGGCCTCTATCAGTCCTACAGGGTGCCCGTACCCCCCCCGGCAAGGTCACGTCATCATAGGTAAGTATGCACATCGCTCAACTGATTTCTGATTTCATCTATTGTTTGCAGGGATCGCGCCTGCAAGACACCCAGTGGACCCGAAGAAGTCCAACAGTGCCTTGGAGTTGCCAGCTCTAAATACGGGTCTCTATCAGTTCAAGGGAGTGCCTGTTGCCCCCAGCAGGGTCATCAGGCCCCCTACCAATCGAGTTTTCATCTAGAAGTGTTGCGCCCCCAGGCAGGCGCAGGGCGAGACACCACAGCAGCATTGGGATGGACGGTAGCGGGCAATAGACACACCGCCATCACCACTAAAGTTCACCTCAGCTCATCCATAAAAAGGTTAGAGCGTTGCCTACGACACATGGCCGACCAATAGGCAACCAAGTCCAAAGCCAAAGGTAAGCAAAGTACTAGGTCAGTGACCGACAAGTCATAAGGCGTCCAGCTAAAGACGTTAAAGAAGCGCTACTAGGAGGCAACCTAGTACCTTTTGAATCTATGCTTGTTATTTGATCACTTTTTATAGTAGGACGCACCTAGTTGCTCATGATCCTGGGGATTTAAATAAAACAAGCGCAAGCTCGAAAGGTAGTCATACCTCACAAAATATATATATGTATGTTTAGGTAGTGAAAATACCTTAGATATGCATGTATGTAAACAAAAAAACACTTCACAAAATATATATATGTATGTTTAGGTAGAAAGATACCTTAGATATGCATGTATGTAACAAAAAAATACTTCACAAAATATATATATGTATGTTTAGGTAGAAAGATACCTTAGATATGCATGTATGTAAACAAAAAACACTTCACAAAATATATATATGTATGTTTAGGTAGAAAGATACCTTAGATATGCATGTATGTAAACAAAAAAACACTTCACAAAATATATATATGTATGTTTAGGTAGAAAGATACCTTAGATATGCATGTATGTAAACAAAAAAATACTTCACAAAATATATATGTATGTTTAGGTAGAAAGATACCTTAGATATGCATGTATGTAAACAAAAAAATACTTCACAAAATATATATATGTATGTTTAGGTAGAGAGATACCTTAGATGTGCGTGTATGTAGCAAAAAAATACCTCACAAAACATATATATGTATGTTTAGGTGGCAAGATACCTTGGATATGCATGTATATAGCAAAAATACCTCACAAAAATATGCACATGTTTAGGTAGCAAAATACCTCATAAAAAAAAAAAAAAAAAAAAAAACAAGAAAAAGAAATAAACAAATGATAATGATAAAAAAAAAAGAAGGAGAAAAAAGAAAAATAAGTTGTCAAGCTGAAAAACCAACATGCTTTTGAAAAGAGATGACTTCCAACTTTTCTTTGGAAAAATTCACTGATCATAACTAGTTTTTGAAAAAAATGTGTATACACCTGAAGGGTGAATGCTGTGAAGATTTTCCCAGACGCCCGAAATGGACTCGGATGAATGCACAAATTGATAAAAGAACATATTTTGGAAACATTGGGTTGATTTAAAATAGAGGAAATGAATCCTGAGCCCTAGCATCACATGACCATAAAAATTTGACACTTGAGTGTCCGCATAGGTGCATGCACGACCAGTTTTGCATAAAGTTTCCAAATCATCATTTTTGCATTTTGTGTCATGGAAATAATGTGGGGCATCCCTTTTATCCTTGAGCCAAACCAAACCCCGACATGTATCATGTCTAGCCATTCTACAAACCTTGAGCCAAACCAAACCCCGACATGTATCATGTCTAGCCATTCTACAAACCTTGAGCCAAAATCCTGACTCACCATAATCCTTACCCTCGGAAGCAAAAAGAAAAGAAGGAAAATTTCCAATCAAAGAGAAAGCAAAAAAAGAAAAGAAGGAAAATTTCCAATCAAAGAGAAAGCAAAAAAAGAAAAGAAAGGAAATTCCCAATCAAAGAGTGGGAGAAAGCAAAAAGGAAAGAAAGAAAATTCCCAATCAAAGAATGGGAGAAAGAAAAAAGAGAAAAGAAGGAAAGAAAGCTCCTGGTCAAGGATCGAAAGAAAACAGAAGAAATGTGCAGAAAGGTCTTTTGACCAGACAATATCTGAACAATACAGAATTGTCACCAAATGAACAAAAACGGAAGGAAAGGAAACCACGACCTAAAATGGTCTTCTCCCTTTAATTACCAACCAAAATCCCGTGCGCTAGCGACTTTTTTTTTTCGCCCCGCACTAAACAAAAAAAACAGAAAAAGAAAAAGCCAGGAAAATCAAAAGCCAAAAACACACAAAAGCCGAAAGAAGAAACCACCAAAAGAATCCATTCCCAAGGGAAGCCCTATTGATCCATGATCACGCATGTAATTTTTGATTTGATAGGAAATAATTTGCAAAGTCAAGTCATGACATATCTATGGTTCGGAATTAGGATGAAACACTTACCTGTGCGAGATTGATACACTTTGAGTGGATTTCTTCTATTTTTGTCGAACCCAGTGTTTCCTCTAAATGGTCATTTAGAAACGAAATGCTAACATCCAAAATCTCATTTATGGTTATGGGAGATTTCATCAGCAGACTCTCCTTCCCCGGTAGACGCATTGTTTTTCACTCAAAAAAGCATATGCTGCTCTAAATCAGTTGGAATATTTGTCTCTTTGCTAAAGCATGTTTGCATTTTAGTGGAGAAAACATCGAGACTTTTTCAAGTCTCACAAGTTACCCAGAACTACGTAGGTCTGAGTTCCTCATTGGAGGATACGTAGGAGCAAGAGCTTTGCTTTTGTCGGCCGCCCCATAATCTTTGTCATACTGACCCTGAGGTCATGTGACGTGCACCCTTGTATCATCCAGAGGCGGCGGGCCCGATGATACGCGGAGATACCTTACGGTTATTCGCACCCTTTTGTCATCCAGAGGCGGCGGGCCCGATGACAAGCAGAGACCAAGTTTGGTCATTCTGCACCCTTGTATCATCCAGAGGCGGCGGGCCCGATGATACGCGGAGATACCTTACGGTTATTCGCACCCTTTTGTCATCCAGAGGCGGCGGGCCCGATGACAAGCAGAGACCAAGTTTGGTCATTCTGCACCCTTGTATCATCCAGAGGCGGCGGGCCCGATGATACGCGGAGATACCTTACGGTTATTCGCACCCTTTTGTCATCCAGAGGCGGCGGGCCCGATGACAAGCAGAGACCAAGTTTGGTCATTCTGCACCCTTGTATCATCCAGAGGCGGCGGGCCCGATGATACGCGGAGATACCTTACGGTTATTCGCACCCTTTTGTCATCCAGAGGCGGCGGGCCCGATGACAAGCAGAGACCAAGTTTGGTCATTCTGCACCCTTGTATCATCCAGAGGCGGCAGGCCCGATGATACGCGGAGATACCTTACGGTTATTCGCACCCTTTTGTCATCCAGAGGCGGCGGGCCCGATGACAAGCAGAGACCAAGTTTGGTCATTCTGCACCCTTGTATCATCCAGAGGCGGCGGGCCCGATGATACGCGGAGATACCTTACGGTTATTCGCACCCTTTTGTCATCCAGAGGCGGCGGGCCCGATGATACGCGGAGATACCTTACGGTTATTCGCACCCTTTTGTCATCCAGAGGCGGCGGGCCCGATGACAAGCAGAGACCAAGTTTGGTCATTCTGCACCCTTGTATCATCCAGAGGCGGCGGGCCCGATGATACGCGGAGATACCTTACGGTTATTCGCACCCTTTTGTCATCCAGAGGCGGCGGGCCCGATGACAAGCAGAGACCAAGTTTGGTCATTCTGCACCCTTGTATCATCCAGAGGCGGCGGGCCCGATGATACGCGGAGATACCTTACGGTTATTCGCACCCTTTTGTCATCCAGAGGCGGCGGGCCCGATGACAAGCAGAGACAAAGTTTGGTCATTCTGCACCCTTGTATCATCCAGAGGCGGCGGGCCCGATGATACGCGGAGATACCTTACGGTTATTCACACCCATTTGTCATCCAGAGGCGGCGGGCCCGATGACAAGCAGAGACCAAGTTTGGTCATTCTGCACCCTTGTATCATCCAGAGGCGGCGGGCCCGATGATACGCGGAAATACCCGAGTGGTTATCCGTATAAACATTCTTTTGCTACCTGTAAGACAGAACGCTTGATAGCATGCAGAGGCTGACATAGTCTTCTGCACCTTTTGTTCCTCCGGGAACAACAAGTCATTTACATGCGGAAATTTCATGGTCGCCCGCGACTCTCGTCGACCGAGAGGAGCGAAATTGGTGTCATACACTGATTTTCGGGGACCTTTGCTTGATGACATGCGACCATTCTTTGGTCCTTGTGAGGTGCTTGGCATCCATCATTAAGCAATTTGTGAAATTCTAGGAGCGACAAGTCATGGTCACCCGCGACTCTCGTCAACCGAGAGGAACGAAATTAGTGTCATACACTGATTTTCGGGGATCTTTGCTTGATGACAAGCGACCATTCTTTGGTCCTTGTGAGGTGCTTGGCATCCATCATTAGGCAATTTGTGAAATTCTAGGAGCGACAAGTCATGGTCACCCGCGACTCTCGTCAACCGAGAGGAACGAAATTAGTGTCAAACACTGATTTTCGGGGATCTTTGCTTGATGACAAGCGACCATTCTTTGGTCCTTGTGAGGTGCTTGGCATCCATCATTAGGCAATTTGTGAAATTCTAGGAGCGACAAGTCATGGTCACCCGCGACTCTCGTCAATCGAGAGGAACGAAATTAGTGTCTTATCTTTACTTTCCTTTTATCTCCAATAAAAGACAAGTAAAGAGGGGCAACTGTCATACCCTAATTTCGTCCGGGGACCTTTGCTCGATGACGTGCGACCATTCTTTGGTCCTCGTGAGGTGCTTGGCACCCATCATTAGGCAATTTGTGAAATTCCAGGACATGCCGAAAAACCAAAAAAATATTGATGCACAATCCGTAAGTTTCCGTGACACACCGGAAATCAAATGGAAGCATCGTTGCATAATTAAGTGAGGTTCCGTAACATTCCGTAAGTCAAAAAGGGGATGATTATGTAATCCGCAAGGTTCCGTAACATTACGGAAAGAAAACAAGTATCGTTACGAAATTCGTAAGTTTCCGTAACTTTACGAAAAAAGAATCACCAAAAAACAGCAGAGGGGGGTGTACTTAGTAAAAATGGGGGTGCAAATAGCACCCAGGCCCACTTGGGCCCTCCGGAATATTCCTCCAGAAGGCGGTTGCTTCTGGAGGAAGCAACCCTGCTCGCCTGGGCGAGCTGAGCTCGCCTGGGCGAGCTGGGCGGCAACCACCTCCCCTATTTTGCTATAAATAGGGGAGGAAGGCAAGAAGGAAGGGGTTCAGCCCCTTAGGCACTTCTCTCTCTTTCGAATTTGCTTGGAAAAATTGTTTCCGTGAAGAAAATCTAAGCCGAGGCGCTTCCGAAACGTTTCCGTAACGTTTTCCGTGAGGAATTTCGCAAAGATTTCAACCGTTCTTCGACGTTCTTCATTCGTTCTTCATCGTTCTTCGATCTTGAACGGGTAAGTACCTCGAACCAAGCTTTTCGATTCATTCTATGTGCCCGTAGTGGTCCTTATTGTGTTTCGTGCATTTTTATTCTCGTTTTGTTTACTTTTTATACCCCCTGTTGACGTGCTTAAGCCATTTTACTTAAGTCATTTCTCGCTTAACTTAAAAATAAAATAAATTTCCACCGAACGTTTGAATTGTATTATCCATTAACTTCGTTTAAAATAAATTCCGACCGTTCGGTCGTGCCGTAACCACGTTGGAAATCAAAAAGAGGTAAAAAATAATATAATAATCAAAAAATATCTTTTTAGTAAAATAAAGCGGAAAATCAATCGGACGTTTTCTCTTTGGGATTTCTCATTCTTAATCGAATTGATTAATAACTAAAGTGAAACTAAGGCTAAAATCAACTCGCCTAGTCAAGCTCGTCCACAAAAATAGGCTTTTGAAGTTTGTCATTTCAATTTCTCACTAAGTAAAATGTATCATTTTTAAGGTCCAACGCCTTAAAATGATCACCACTTAAGTAAAAAAGAATCACTTGATAAGAAAGAACTACGTAGGTCTGAGTTCCTCATTGAGGATACGTAGGAGCAAAAGCCCCGCTTTTGTCGACCACCCCAAGAAATCGTTAATGGTCCAATGCCTTAACGTTTCTCTCCTTTCAAAAACAAGAGATCGTTAATGGTCCAATGCCTTAACGTTTCTCTCCTTTCAAAAACAAGAGATCGTTAATGGTCCAATGCCTTAACGTTTCTCTCCTTTCAAAATCAAAAGACCGTTTAATGGTCCAACACCTTAAATGACCTTTTGTTCAAATAAAAAACATATTTTGCAAAAAAGACAAAAAACAAACTTAAACCAAACACTTTGTTCCGCAAGAACTACGTAGGTCTGATTTCCTCATCCCAAATTGAGGAATACGTAGGAGCAAAGGGAAACACCCTTGTCGACCACAAAAAAGAAAAAAATATAAAAAGGGTATAAAGGATATAAGAACATAAAAGGAACATAAAAATCAAAGTCATGTTTGCACATTCGATTAAAGGCTGCCGTCCCTTGGGACGGGCGTGTGGGGTGCTAATACCTTCCCCGTGCGTAAATACAACTCCCGAACCTTTCACTAAAAAGTTCGTAGATCGCGTCTTTTCCGGTTTTTCCGACGTTTTCCTCAAATAAACGTTGGTGGCGACTCCGCGCGTATTCCTTTCGTGGAACACGCATCCCGCGAGTCACGCGTCGCCCTCCCTTCGAAGGGTAGGTTGCGACAATAGTCAAAAAGACATCTTTTAGTAAAATAAAGCGGAAAATCAATCGGACGTTTTCTCTTTGGGATTTCTCATTCTTAATCGAATTGATTAATAACTAAAGTGAAACTAAAGGCTAAAATCAATTCGCCTAGTCAAGCTCGTCCACAAAAATAGGCTTTTGAAGTTTGTCATCTCAATTTCTCACTAAGTAAAATGGATCATTTTTAAGGTCCAACGCCTTAAAATGATCACCACTTAAGTAAAAAAGAATCACTTGATAAAAAAAGAACTACGTAGGTCTGATTTTCTCATCCCAAATTGAGGAATACGTAGGAGCAAAGGGAAACACCCTTGTCGACCACAAAAAGAGAAAATATAAAAAGGGTATAAAGGATATAGAGACATAAAAAGGGAACATAAAAAATCAAAGTCATGTTTGCACATTCGATTAAAGGTTGCCGTCCCTTGGGGCGGACGTATGGGGTGCTAATACCTTCCCCGTGCGTAAATACAACTCCCGAACCTTTCACTTAAAAGTTCGTAGATCGCGTCTTTTCCGGTTTTTCCGACGTTTTCCTCAAATAAACGTTGGTGGCGACTCCGCGCGTATTCCTTTCGTGGAACACGCATCCCGCGAGTCTCGCGTCGCCCTCCCGCCGAAGGGTAGGTTGCGACAGTTATGACCACTCAACATTCCCCCAAGTTCCTTTGAACTGTTCAGACCATCCCCTAATGTACCTATTATGTGTCATCCACTCTCACTTAATGAAACCTCACTTATTCTTCATGATGAGAAGTATGAACAATGGTTGCATTGGTACTTATGAATAGACATTAGGATGTTTTCCCGCTAAGTATAGGGTCATGTTCCAACTCCGAACACAACAATCACTTTAATTCTAACACAACCGCACTACCTTGTTCTTTCATCCCTTCCTTGTAATGCATGGCGATCCTCATAAAGTCCCCAACTACAAGTATCCTCCATCGCACACTCACTCACAAACATAACAAGAGAGGAGGGAAATTAATCCTCTTTCTTTTCTAGGGTCATCATTAATATGGCCCTTTAAGTGGACAAGATCACTTGCACATTCATCAATACCAATCCAAATACTAATTCATCACAAGACATCCAAATAATATTTGTTGAGGGTTGGACACCCCTGGACTCAGTCCAAAAGCGCAATAGTTCATGATCAACATCATAATAGTTCATATCGTGCAAGCCTTGCCAAATGGTCACACTCACTTGGTTTACAACATTTAATCATAAAAATTCCACATAATAATTCTCAATCAAAGTAATAAATTCAATCCGTAGTTCATTTCATTTTTTCCATGCAATTCTACTCATATAAAACACTTTCTCATTTGGAATTGTGCCTAATTACCCACTTTTAAAATCAACTTTTCCATTGATGTAGAAATCCAATTTACACAAACCATATATGTTTATCAATGTTTTTTAATGTAAGGAATTCTTTTTGGACACAAAATTTCTCAAATCCACACATATTTGGTCCAATTTTGAAACTACCCTGCACTTGACCTTTAAGTTTCACAAAACTTGTTTTTCTAAATTCTAAGCGTAGTAGAAATCCATTTCAGGAAAATTTTATAACAAACCCTATGTTTTAAAACTTTAGAAATTCATTTACATGGTCAAAATCTATAGAAACCAAGTTCATGTATACAGTTCGTTCAAAACAGTGCAAGATTTACCGAAAAAGCAAAAAACTTCAAATTGTGATTCTATAAGCCATACTAACTCAAATGGAGTGTATTTTATGTCTAACCCTAGGTTATTGGGCCCAATAAGTTCATTTTTGAGTTCAATATAAAACGATTCCAACTTCAATTTCAAATTCAACGAAAATAGCAAATGAGAAGCATAAATTTTGCCCTAACTTGAAAATTAAATTCCCCAGGCTACACAACTCCATGTGAGACGTATCATATATGCTTTCCTAGGTTTTTGGGGTCAAAGAACTCAATTTTTCACCCAGAACTCAACAATGCAATTTGCAACATTCATAGCAATACAGTTACAAAACGAGATTTGTGTCAAACATGCAAAAATCATCATATAAATGAAGTTCAACTTCCTAGCAACATAGCATGGGTCCTAAGAAATTGAATACTCCTCCATTACCTCTTTGTTGACACAAGGAAGCAAAGAAATGAGAGTGGGTTGAGCTATAATCTTGAGCTCCTCCTAAACATGAACATGGAAAAAGAAAGATAAGGGAATAAGGATTCTAGCTTCAAGGGAAAAAGAAAATGGAGACGAGCATGAGAAGAGGAACCATGGGTTTTAGGAGGGGGTTCCTCATGTGGATCCCTAAATTTTTCCTCTCTTTTTCCTATTCAAACTAGATACACTATAAGACTTAAGCTCTCAATTAGTCCTTAATTAGTTCTAACTTCTAAATTGATTTTAGATTAATAGGTTCCTTTATTGTCTTTACTAAAAATAACTAAAGTGAATGAGAAATTAATTCTCTTCCTCCTTAATTATTTAAACTCATAGTTTCTCACATCTAGACACATTAATGTTCTGAACTTCCATTAATCTAAAAAAATCTCTCTTATTAGCTTAAAAGCCTTTAATTATTAAACTATGATTAATGAGAGATTCCCTTACTTTGACTTTCTAAATTGTAGTTGACTTTTGTTACCTGATGGTTTGACCTAGTGTTTTCTTCATCTAAACCACTTATTTCTAAACTCAGAATGTAACTCTAGGTCACTTAACTACCTAAAGATGGTTATATCTCTTGTATGCATGATTTCACTAAGAATAATACTACTACACTACATATCAATCAAACACAGGCGATTTCTACATAGAACTTCCTAATCTAAGAAAATTGGGATGTTACATTGGATCTTGAATGAAGTAGATTTCACTTCTACTTATTTGCTTGAATTCATGCATTTTCTTGGTCAACATTTCTTAATGAACTTGGATTATGTTGGAAACAAGTCCTTCTAGATTTGAAATAGAAATGTGTAGGAATATATTTTTAGGATGAAATTTGGTTTTTATATTGCATAGATTCTTTGTTCCTGTTGTAATTGCTAGGTTAGGTTACCTAAGGGATTAGGAATCTAATTTAGGGATGGACATAATTTCATAAAATGATTGAATATTATATATGAAGTAAAATTAATGTTAAAATTATGTCAAAATCATATGTTGATATAAAGTTTATAGTATAATAATTCTAATTTAAAATATATATCATAAATAATATTACTATTTTTTCATTACTAAGTTAATCACTAATTTTTACTATTTGAGAACAAATTTTAAAATTAAATAGACAAGATATAATATAAAATTATAATATGATGTAACAAAACATAGATAGTTTATTCCTCTTTTCTCGTCTTTATTGTGCCCTCTAAAAATTATTATAGAATTTATTCCTCTGAAGGTTGGTGGTGGATTCGGTTAGTGGCAATTTGGTTCATAGGAGGTTAGTGGTGGTGCATCGAGGTTGGTGACAATGATGATGGGGTTGGGATGTTAGTAGCGCCAATCGGTTGGCGCATCGGTGGTTGGTGGTAGTGTTTGGGTTATGATATTTGGTGGAGTGATGGTTATGGAGGTGATGAGGATATGTTGGAATGGTTTTATGGCAGAAAGAGAGAAAGAAATGAGATAGGCAAGAAGGGTTGGGGGTGGGGGGTGGGTGGGTTCCTCTTTACTATTGGCATCCAACTTTACTATCATCACCTAACTTTTTTTTAAAAAAAAAAGAAGCACACCCCTTTTAAGAAGGGTTATTTCAAACATTCACTAAAAGTTTAACATTGTTAGTTAATAGAGACGCTTAGAGTGTTCAAAAGAAATTCATTTTAATAGAGGAAGTGTGAGTGTAATAAGTCCTAAACTCAAAGGAGGCGAGTATAATTTTCTCTAAAATTAAATAGTTTAGCAGATGATTTTAGTGACACTTCATAATTCAATAAATACTTTTTCCACATTAACAATTGGGGCTAATGTTATCAATAAGCTAATGAATACATTTTACTTATATAAGGATTAAGTAAGTATGTCACTAATAAACTTTAGGCCAAATGACCTATTAGGTCCTCATATTTTTATTTTAGTTTAGTAATTTATCTTTTAAAAAATTTATTTCAATCCTTTATCATTTTCAAATGGTTCAAAATGGTCTTTCCGGTCATTCAAAGTTGACACCATTAATAATTTCAAAATATTGGAGGCTAAAAACAACCACAAAATATGCTTCTTAAATCTCCATTTCCCCTCCTCTTCTTCTCTCTTTGAAAACCCTAATTTTTTCAATTAAATCACCTCTGACGAGGAAGATGATTGCCACAACCTTGTTGACAATAACCACCACAAGCCACCTTCTCTTCCAGTTGCTGCTATATTCTACATTGAAGATCTCTTGTCGCAGTTCCACTACATCAATTTCATGCTCCATGTGACCTTGGTGGATTTCATCACCTCCTCGAAGACGTTGCAATCGCAGATTTGGTGAGAGATGATAAGAAGATGCAATCCAATTCGCATAATCACTTTCAAAGAAAGCTTCCAATCAAGTTGAGGGTCAATGGTTTATGTGAAATAGGGTGTTGGAAAAGATTCGAGAAATTCTATTCAAACATGAAGTTTAGATAATAGAAGGAGAAGAGATATTTCATAAATTGTTAAGTTTATTGCAGATAATAGAATTTACAATGAAGAGTTTCAAACCACTCTCAAGCTCTCTGAACCCAGAATACAAAACTCCTTATAAAGGAGACAAACAACTAACTGCCTAACCAAAAATAGTTACAACAGAAAAAACAAAAAATAGTTACAATTACAAAACAACCTATGTTAGTGAACCACCAAACTGGATGTTCCCTCCTACGTGACTGAACACTCCCTTCTACGTGAGTGGATGCTCCACTAGATTACAAAAGATTGGATGACCAATACAAAAGACAAGAGTATATGACCAAATGACCAATGATGCCATCCACCCTATCTTTATTGTCCATCGTCCAACAATCAACAATCTCCACCTTAGTTTAATAAGATTTCTAAATTATAAGAAACTCATTTCCAACAATCTACGCTAAGGAGATCCAGGCAATGCATGACTTGCTTCTTAGAACAGGTTTTATGAACATATCAACTAGATTCTCCCTTATATCAACTTTCTAGACTTTGACCCTCTTCTTAATACGAATGAAGTGGTATTTGATGCCAATGGGCTTAGCCCTTTCATGATGGATGTGATCCTTGGCTAAACATATTGCACTCAGACTATCATAGAAAATGATAGCCTTTTTCCTGTGAAATCCCAAGATTGCTAATCAGGCACTTCAGCCAGGTCCCTTCCTTTATTGCTTCTATCAGAGCCATGTATCATGCCTTTGTAGTAGATAAAGCCACAGTGGCTGAAGTGTTGCCTTCTAACTGACAAGAGAGTTGCGAGTCATGAACGTGTACCCAGTCATAGATCTCCTTGCATCCAAATCTACAACATAGTCTGAATTTGAATAACCAACAAGAACACAGGACGTGTCTCCATGGTAAGTGAGTCCAATATCATTTGTACCCTTAAGGTACCTGAATATATGTTTCACATCTTGCTAGTGTTCCTTCCCAGGTTTACCCATTTACCTACTCACCACGCTAACTGCTTGTGCTAGGTCTGGTCTTGTGCACATCATTGCATACATGACACGTCCTACAACACTCGCATAAAGAATCTAAGACATTTATTCTCTTTCTGATTCTAACCAAGTGGCATTGAGTTTAGTGAGATGAATGAACGTCGTCAAAGAAGTACAAACTAGTTTTGTGGATGCCATCCCAAAACATTTTTAGCACTTTTTGAATGTATTCCTTATAACATAAGAAAATCTTCTTTTGGCCTTAATATCTTTCGATCTCCATGCCTAAAATCTTTTTTGCAACTCCCATATCTTTCATCTCAAATTCACTACTAAGTAGTGACTTTAGATTTTAAATTTCAGACTTATCTTAAGATGCTATGAGCATGTTGCCCGCATAAAGTTGTAGATAGATGTGGCAACCATCCTCCACTTTACTATGATAGACAATTGAATCATATGGACTTCTGTTGTACCAATGAGAAATAATGAACTCATTGGACTTATTGTACCATGGCCTTAGAGATCGCTTCTGCCCATAAAGAGACCTCTTTAACCTACAAACAAAATATTCCTTTTCTTTCACCTCAAAACCTTCAGGTTATTGCATCAAAATGTTTTCCTCCAATCTTCCATGGAGAAAGGTTGTTTTGACATCAAGTTGCTCTAACTCCATGTTCAGAGTTGCTACAAGAGCCAGTAAAACATGTATTGAAGTATGTCAAACTACTATAAAGAAGATCTCATTGTAGTCCACTCCTTTTTTATGACTGTAGCCTTTTCACTACCAAATGTGCTTTATACCTGATGACTTAATCACTGGACGACCCTAATTTCTTCTTGAAGATCCACTTGCACCCCACTACTCGTCTGCCTTCAGGTAATTCAACTAAATCCCAAGTCTAGTTTTTCTAAAGGGATTCCATCTTTTTATTCATAGCATCTCCCATTCTTCAGCTTCAAAACAGGAAATTTCTTCCTGATAAGTGGTTGGTTTGAATGAATCAATTTCTTCTGCTACCTATAGTGCTTAGGACACTGTACTTTCAAAGCCATATCTTCATGTGCTTTGATTTGTCTTTAAGACTTTCTAGGTGCTATGGTTTTCGACTGTTATGAACGGTTCTGACTCAACCAATCATACTCCTACGCTAGTGTTGAATTTTGATGTTGAGGTTGCATTTGAAGTTCCTTATCAGTATCATTAGGTGCTTAAAATTACTTCTTATCACTAAAGTATTTTTATTATGGGGCTCTCAAACTCCATTTGCTTAGTGACATCCTTAGCCTTGCCCAAATCTTCTTCAAATTTAGAATGTAGCATGAAGAATTTATTAAAGATGTCATTTCTACTCAGAATGACCTTACTATCTAATGGAGACTAGATTATGAATCCTTTGACTCCATCTCCATAGCTCATAAAAGACACCCTTCTTAGCTTTAGGATCCAATTTACCTTGACTTACATGATAGTATGTTGGACATCCAAACACCTTCTGATGCAATTCTACCAAGGAGGGGACCCATCACCAGATCCATGACTAAGAGACTCCAGGAAGATTGGGCCAGGGATGCAGGAGAAGCCTAGGTTTCTCATGAGCCTTATGGTAGATTTTGGGACCATGGGCTAAGTATGAGCCCACTTATCTTTGTACATATTAGATTAGAGTTTCATTATTTTTTGGGCCTTGTATTTAGGGCTCCATAGTGTAGGGAGGGTACCCCATAAGTTTAAGGTACCCTAGTAATGTAGGATTTTTCAGCCCTTGTAATTTAGGGCATAAAGACTAGTTTTTGTATTAGGGGTAATTTTGTAATTTCACATGCATTAAGTGCACTATTTGATTTGTGTGTTGGGAGAGAAATTTAATTTAATTGGGAGAAGCCCGATCCAATTAAATGTTAGACCAACCTAAGAGGGACGTGAGCATTTGCTTGCTACACCTCATTGCCACATCATATAGTCACACTTTGTGCATGTCCTTCATGCTTTACATGCCTCATGACACCTAAGCGCACTTAGTGGAGAATCTTGGATTTGATCTTGGATTAGTGGGCTGAACCATAGTTGAAATTCACTAATCATAATTAGTGAAATTTTGGCTCCAAATTTGGCTCCACAAATTCAAATTCAAGTGAAATTTGAATCTTTTCCTCCAATTTTGTGTGACACTTAAGCTATAAATAGAGGCCTTGTGTTTTCATTTTGCAACTTTGATCATTTGAGAAATTAGACTTCAAAGTTTAGACCTCATTTCCCTCTCTCGTTCTCCTTTCACTCATCTTCTCCTACCTTCAAGCTCTTATCCATGGCTTCCTATGGTAGTGAGCTTGTTCTTGACTCATCTTCTCCTTGAAGTGGCATCTCCAATAACCTTTTCTCCTTCTCCATTCCACTATCATTGATCTTCAAGAAGCAAAGGACTCTATTCATGAAGAAGATCTAAGGCCTACAAGCTCTACACGGAGCTACATTGCATTCAACTTCGAGTATTCAACAAGTTTGTTAGACCATACCTTAATAAGGGTCCTAAAATCTATGGTATTTGATGATGAGTGATTCACGATATAGCATGTTGTGCTGATTGCCTCAACCCAGAAACTCTTATTCAATCCTAAATTGGATAGAATGCATCTGGCCCTTCTAGTAAAGTCATGTTCCTTCTTTTAGCTACCCTATTTTGTTGCTGAGTATAGCATACAATAAGTTGTCTTACAAAATTCATTGAATCCCGTAGAACCAAATTCCAAGCCATTATAAGTCCTAAGACACTTTACTATCGTCCAATGCTTGAAACATTTGAAAGCTTCAAATTTTTGCATCATCATGAATACTCATGTCATCCTGGAGTAATCATCAATGATGGACAGGACGTACCTTGTCCCTTTTAGTGATGGAACTCTCAAAGGCCCCCAACAGTCAGAATAGGCATAGTCCAATATGGCCTTAATAATGTGCATAACCCTGGTGAATTTTGTCCAATGATGCATCCTATAAAAAAAATGGCCATAAAATTGAAGAGGTTCCACCTCATGATTTCCACATAAGCCTCGCTTCCTCAAAATTTCCAGTCCTATTTCACTCATGTGTCCTAGATGAGATGCCACAAAGAATTATCATTGGGCCATCCATTGGATGCATGGCTCCCAACATGTGAAACAGTTGAGACAAAATCTATCACAGTGGACCTTGAAGGATTTACAAATTTTCTTGCTTGGTGCCATGTACAAATTTGCGTAACTCCACCTTCAACTCAATAAGAAAACCTTTTCAATTTATGGCACCCAATGTAATACCCTGAAATATTATTAATTATAAATCGATGCTTAATTGTATTTATCGTGTTACTTGACCAAATGGTTGACTTGAATGAGTGGAGGTATGGCTTGAATTAGTCATGTGTGAATTTCTTGATGTGGATGTTGAGTTATGTGGAGTTTTGTTGAGTTAAGTTGAAATTATGAGATTTCAAATTTTACCCAAACCTATTTCAGTAAAATCACCATCCCGAATTGGTTAACCGTTGGATCATCTTTAAATTTTGTCTGGAGCTTCCTAAAACACCTTTATAGAGTTTGACCTTTGGGATAACGAAAATCACAACTTTTAATGTCTCACAAAACGAGAAGGGGGCGCTAAGCGCAAAATTGATGTAAGTTCCATTGGAGCTTGTAGGCCTCTGGATTCCTTTGCTTCTTGGAAGATGGGGTGTAGTAAGCAAATGCTCACCTCCCCCTCTAAAATTTAATTGGATTGGGCTTCTACCAATTCAATTAAATTTATTTTCAAGCACACACATCAAATATTCACTTAGTGCATGTGAAATTACAAAACTACCCCTATTACAAAAACTAGTCTAGGTGTCCTAAAATACAAGGGCTGAAAAATCCAATATTTCTAGGGTACCCTACCTACATTATGGAGCCCTAAATACAAGGACCAAATATAATGACATCCTAATCTAATATGTACAAATATAATTGGACGCAACCTTGGCCCATGGGCTCAGAAATCTACCCTAAGGTTCATGAGAACCCTAGGGCCTTCTTCAGCAGCTCAAGCCCAATCCTCTTGGAGCCTCTTGCTCATGGCTCTAGTGACTGATCCCTTCCTAGGGAGGATTGCATCATTGATGTGCCATTATTTTCTCCTATTTCTTAACCCTTTTTGCACCATTTTAAGTACTGATTAGTCTTAATTGTCCAATTAATTAGGTAGTTTTATTATTTGGGCCCATTAAGCTAATTTGATGTTTTTAATCTAATTTCAGGAATTAATGAAGCATTGGGCTTGAATCCAGAATTGGGTTTGTCCTTGAAGAGAGGAGACTATTTTATTCTACAAAATTAGATCTTATCTTATCTTTATCTTATCTAGATATTATTTAGATTTGATCTCATCTAGATATTATTTAATCTAGATCTTATCTTATCTTATCTTATCTAGATTTGAATTTAGTTTATTTATGGGCTTGGATTTAAAACAGATTTGTAAGCTTTGGGGCTGGAAAACTATATAACAACACCAAGGTTCTAGTTTAGGCCCTCTCTTCTCTCTCCCCTATTTTTGTTTTTTTAATTTTAGGCTTTTCTTTGATACATTTTTTTTTCGTTTTGCAATTCCAGTAGCAATAAAATTTCGTTCTTCAATTTATAAGTTCGTTATCTATTGATTAATGGAAGGATAAGTCCCCAGCGTTGCTTTCTCTTGAGGATCAAGCGCAGCTCTCTTTGAGGTTCTATTATTACTGTTAAATTTTGTTCAGTTTTTCCTCTTCACTAATTACTCTGAATTTGTTGTTATTAATTCATGCATGCTTAATGCTTGATTAATTGTCTCTGCACTTAATTTACGTTCATGCTTAATGATCATTTATGAGTAATTGGCGTATGTGTTGCTTAATCACATAATGAATGCCTTATGTTAAATTTCGCTTAGTAATTTAATTTAGGGTTGGATTAAGTGGTTAAACTGATAAAGGATAAATTCTCACAACCTAGGATAAGAGACTTGCTTGTGAATCAAGGGGAAACAACGTATTTTAATTCTGATATTTTTCTAATTCAATTTTACTCCCTATTTAATTTACAAAAGCAAACAATCCCCCCCCCCCCAATTTGTTACTATTTCCTACTATCTGTTATGAACATTTGGTTTATGGTTTATCATTGCTCGTTGGGAAACGACCTAGGATCACTTCCTAGTTACTACATTTTAATGTTTATTTGATTCGGGTACAGCCTCGATCAAATTTGGCGTCGTTGCCAGGGAGCAGTGTCCAAAGGTTCATAATAGCTAGTGTCGTGTTAGTGTCTAATTCTTTCGTGTTTTATGTTTAATTGTTAGTGTTGTGTTAGTGTGTGTTAGTGTTGTTTAGTGTCTTGGTATTTTGTTTAGTGTGTGTTCTGTTTTAGTTTTTCTGTTAAGCGCTTCCCCTGTTTCAGTTTTGGGTGTTTTACTGTGAATAGTGTTTTGCGACGGATTTTGCGACCACTTTTGCTTGCAGAAAAACAGAGTAGTAGTGGAAATCAGGTAGCGACGGATTTTAGCGACCACCCTTGCTGAATTAATTAGGATTTTTTGTTTTGGTAGCTAGAGTTGTTATTTTTGGCTGAACTTTTTTGTGGTCACTTCTTTTGATCCATATTTTGTGGGGAAAATAGCTGGAGCCCTTGGTTTGGTCAGATTTGAAAGTTCCAAAAAAAGTAGCAAATTTGATTTTTGTCAAAACTTCAAACGGCCATAACTTTTGTTCCGGGTATTAGAATGACTATTATTATATATGTATTTGGGGTAGAAAAAAATTTCCCATGCCATGGCAGCCTGCCATAGGCCAGCTGAGGTCTGCTTCTTCCAAAAATTGCAATTCTGTCAAAAGTTTTTTATTTTCCAAGTATTATTCCCTTATTTTTCTTGACTTATCATTTTTAGCTTATATAGTTAGACTTTGAATTTTCGTTTGAAATTTTTTGTGATATCTTCTCATCATTTTATAAGGTTTCTCACAAAATTTCAAGTCATTTGGATATCATTTAATGGTAGTTGTAGTTCAAACCTACACTGTTACTTGTATAAGAAGGCAACTAATTGTGCATGTTGAATTTAGTGTATGACTAGAGGAAATCCATCTGACTTACAACCCTTTGATCCTAAGATAGATAGGACATTTCATAGATTAGTTAGACATCATTTAGTACCTTTTGAGCATTTTGAGCATTCTGTTATTGGTGATTTTGAGCATTATAGTTTTAAACATTCTGATTTTGTACATTCTGAGAATATGGCACAACCTCCACCCCGTGAGAGGACTCTAAGGGAAATGGCTGCACCTGATTTCACCTACGAAAGCTTGTGTATCCAATACCCTGACGAGGATGTCCCATATGTTCTTAAAACTGGACTGATCCATTTGCTTCCAAAGTTTCATGGCCTTGCAGGAGAAGACCCACACAAGCATCTGAAAGAATTCCATATTTTTTGCTCCACCATTAAACCACCAGATGTCCAGGAGGATCACATATTTCTGAAGGCCTTTCCTCATTCTTTAGAGGGAGTGGCAAAGGACTGACTATATTACCTTGCTCCAAGGTCCATCACGAGCTGGAATGACCTCAAGAGAGTATTCTTAGAAAATTTTTTCCCTGCTTCCAGGACCACGACCATCAGAAAGGATATTTCAGGTATTAGACAACTCTGTGGAGAGAGCCTGTATGAATACTGGGAGAGATTAAAGAAATTATGTGCTAGTTTCCCTTACCACCAGATTTCAGAGCAGCTTCTTCTCCAATATTTTTATGAAGGACTCAGCAACATGAAGAGAGGTATGATAGATGCTGCCAGTGGTGGAGCCCTTGGAGACATGACCCCTGCTGAAGCCAGAAATTTAATTGAGAAGATGGCTTCAAACTCCCAGCAATTTAGTGCCAGAAGTGATGCTATTGTCATTAGAGGAGTGCATGAAGTAGCCATGAATTCATCAGGTGAGACTAAGAAGCTTGAAGGTAAACTAGATGCCTTGGTTAACCTGGTAACCCAATTGGCCATGAATAAAAAATTTGCACCTATCGCCAGACTTTGTGGTTTATGCTCCTCTACCGACCACCACACAGACCTTTGCCCTTTTGTGCAACAATATGAAGCAATTGAACAGCCTGAAGCTTATGCTGCAAACATCTACAATAGACCTCCTCAACCTCAACAGCAAAATCAGCCACAACTAAATAATTATGACCTCTCCAGCAACAAGTACAATCTCGGATGAAGGAATCATCCCAACCTTAGATGGTCGAATCCTTCACAACAGCAGCAGCCACAACAACAGACTTATTTTCAAAATGCTGCTGGCCCAAGCAAACCATATGTTCTTCCACCAATCCAGCAGCAACAACAGCAACAGCCCCAGAAACAGCAAACAGTTGAGGCCCCTCCGCAACCTTCCCTTGAAGAACTTGTGAGGCAAATGACTATGCAAAACATGCAGTTTCAACAAGAGACCAAAGCCTCCATTCAGAGCTTAACTAATCATATGGGACAACTGGCTACACAGTTAAATCAACAACAGTCCCAGAATTTTGATAGATTACCTTCTCAATTTGTCCAGAATCCCAAAAATGTGAGTGCCATTACATTGAGGTCAGGAAAGCAGTGTCAAGGACCTCAACCAGTAGCATCTCCCTCATCCGCCAATGAACCTGCCCAACCTCACTCTACTCCAGAAAAAGATGATGACAATAATTTAAAGAGTAAGTTACCTAACAATTTCTATGCAGGTGAATCTAAAGAGAAGCAGCATATCCCTCTCTCATTCCCTCCAAGAGCAATTTCCAACAAAAAAAATGGAAGAGGCAGAGAAGGAGATCTTGGAAACATTTAGAAAAGTAGAGGTAAGCATACCTCTGCTGGATGCAATAAAGCAAATTCCAAGATATGCTAAATTCTTGAAGGAGTTGTGCACTAATAAGCGGAAGCTTAAAGGAAGTGAAAGAATTAGTATGGGCAGAAATGTCTCTGCATTGATTGGTAAATCTGTTCCCCAAATCCCTAAAAAATTGTAAAGATCCAGGTACATTCAGCATACCTTGTATTATAGGGAACAATAAGTTTGACAATGCCATGCTAGATTTAGGAGCTTTTGTTAGTGTTATGCCTCTGTCTATTTTTAATTCTCTATCTCTAGGTCCTTTGCAATCAATTGATGTGGTAATTCATTTAGCTAATAGAAGTGTTGCCTATCCTACTAGTTTCATAGAGGATGTCTTAGTTAGAGTTGGTGAGCTGATTTTCCCTGTTGATTTTTATATTTTAAATATGGAGGAGGGATTTTCTAAAGGATCAATTCCCATCATTCTAGGCAAACCTTTTATGAAAACTGCTAGAACTAAGATAGATGTATATGCAAGCACACTATCTATGGAGTTTGGTGATATAACTGTTCATTTTAATATTCTTGATGCTATGAAACACCCATCTGAAGATCTTTCTGTATTTCGTATTGAAATAATTGACCATGTTGTTGATGAATACATGACTGATCTTCATTCTAATCTGCATGTTTGTCACTCTTCATGCATTGAATCTGAATTTGCACTTGATCATATGTTTGAATTTGATGCTGAGAGTGAATCTGAATTTGATATTGATCACATGTCTGGTGATGTTTTACCTCTTGAGATTGATTTTATAAAGTCAGATAGAACTAACCATGTTTCAGGAAGTGCACATACCTCTGACTTTCTTTATGAGGTACAGGCTGAGAAACCATCCTTTTCTACCACTATCCAGCCGCCCACACCAGAATTGAAGCCTCTGCCATCAAATTTAAAATATGCTTACTTGGATGATAGCAAAAGTTTTCCAGTAATTATATCTGCCTCCCTTGCTGATGAGCAAGAGGAGAAGTTGTTATATGTTCTCAAGAAGCATAAGAAGGCTATAGGCTGGACCCTGGCAGAAAATGGGGCTAAACCAGTAAGACAGCCACAGAGAAGACTCAACCCAGTGATTCTTGATGTAGTGAAGGAGGTAACCAAGCTTTTGCAAGCTGGAATCATTTATCCTATCTCCGACAGCCAATGGGTGAGACCCGTCCAGGTAGTTCCACAGAAAATCGGCCTCACTGTGATAAAAAATGAGAAGGAGGAGTTGATTCCTACTCGGGTGCAGAACAGTTGGAGAGTATGCATCGATTATAGGAGGCTGAACCAGGTTACCAAAAAGGACCATTTTCCACTGCCATTCATTGACCAGATGCTTGAACGCCTGGCAGAAGGCTGATTCAAAGCCTAGGTTGATCCGATGGATGCTCTGGCTCCAAGAATTTGACTTGGAGATCCGTGATAGGAGCGGAGCACAAAATTTAGTTGCTGATCATTTGAGTCAGATCGAACATGTGTCTGATGAGGACTCACCCATTCAGGATGATTTCCCGGATGATCATTTATATATATATTGTATAGTATTTCTGATTCTCTTTCTACTCCCTGGTTTGCTAACATTGTCAATTATTTAGTTGCTTTTGTTTTTCCTCCCTTAGCATCTAAGGCTCAAAAAGATAAAATTAAAAGTGATGCTAAGCATTTTATTTGGGATGACCCCTACTTATGGAAATTGTGTAGTGATCAGGTCATTAGACGATGCATTCCAGATCATGAGACCAACTCAGTCCTGCAGTTCTGTCATTCTTCCGCACCGGGAGGTCATCAGGGTGTTCAAAGGACAGCTCACAAAGTGCTTGACTGTGGCTTTTATTGGCCCACCATCTTTAAAGATGCGTGGAAGATTTGTAGCACTTGTGAGCAGTGTCAGAGAGCAGGAAGTGCACTTACATGGCGACAACAAATGCCTCACCAACCTATGCTATTTTGTGAGGTGTTTGATGTCTGGGGTATAGATTTCATGGGCCCTTTTCCTGTATCTTTTGGTTATGTTTACATTCTCCTTGCAGTTGATTATGTTTCAAAATGGGTGGAAGCCAAGCCCACTAGAACTAATGATGCTAAGGTTGTTGTAGATTTTGTCAGATCTAATCTGTTTTGCAGGTTTGGAGTACCTAAAGCAATCGTTAGTGATCAAGGAACCCATTTTTGCAACAAATCAATGCATGCCTTGCTTAAAAAGTATGGGGTTGTCCATAGGGTATCCACACCATACCACCTCCAGACCAATGGACAGGCAGAAATTTCTAACAGGGAGATCAAGAGAATTTTAGAGAAGATTGTGCATCCAAGTAGGAAAGATTGGAGTACCAGGATAGATGATGCTCTTTGGGCACATAGGACTGCCTACAAAGCACCCATAGGAATGTCTCCTTATCGGGTTGTCTTTGGAAAGGCATGTCATCTTCCAGTGGAGATTGAGCACAAAGCATACTGGGCAGTGAAGACCTGTAACTTCTCTATGGATCAAGCTGGTGAGGAAAGAAAGTTGCAACTGAGTGAGTTAGATGAGATCCGTCTAGAAGCGTATGAGAATGCCAAGTTCTACAAAGAAAATACCAAGAAGTTCCATGATAGCATGATAATTAAGAAGGACTTCATGGTTGGGCAAAAAGTGTTATTGTATAATTCTAAGCTTGGACTCTTGAGTGGTAAGTTGAGGTCTCAGTGGATAGGTTCTTTTGTTGTTACTAATGTTTTTCCTTATGGTACAGTTGAGATCAAAAGAGACTCCACAAACAAGAGCTTCAAGGTCAATGGACACCGACTTCAGCCATTCCTCACAAACCCCTCTTTAGTGGACGTAGTGGTGGAAGAGACTTCCTTACTCCACCCTACTCTTCCTCCACCATGACTTAGGGAGTTTTTCTTTTTCCTATCTCCTTCTTTACTTTTATTACATTTGTCCGATTCTATTTGATGGTTTAATTGCTTTTAATCTTTTAATTGTGCTACATTGAGGACAATGTGTTGTTTAAGTATGGGGTATTAGAGGGTTTGGGTTTACTGCTTGTACTTAATTTCCACTTATTCCCCATTGCTCCTCTACTCCTTTAGGATTTAGCTACTCATTCCATATTTTTCTTCCCTACCTTGTCCTTGGCCCCATTACAACCTTTAAAGACCTTTTGATCCTCATGTGCATGTGTTTTTCAAGTTGTTGTCAATTTTAGAATTTTGCCAAGTCTATGTGGTGTTTGTCTTCATGGGTGCTTCGAGAGTAAACAGTAGCCTAGACACTTGAGAGATAGAGTGTATATCTTGTGAGGCTTTATCACTTTTCATTATTGAGCTGATTAGCTATTTTGCCATGATTGGGTTGCTTGGATGATTTTCACGAATGTCTTGACTCTTTGGATCTCTTCATGTTAGATGTTACCCATTCCTTTCATTCCTTGATGTTCATTGAGAAATATGTAAATGTTTTGTCTATCTCTCTTTGATATCCTTGGATTTTGTTCTTTATTTCATTTTGCCCAGGAGTGCAAAAGGCTAAGTATGGGGGGTTTTGATGTGCCATTATTTTCTCCTATTTCTTAACCCTTTTTGCACCATTTTAAGTACTGATTAGTCTTAATTGTCAAATTAATTAGGTAGTTTTATTATTTGGGCCCATTAAGCTAATTTGATGTTTTTAATCTAATTTCAGGAATTAATCAAGCATTGGGCTTGAATCCAGAATTGGGTTTGTCCTTGAAGAGAGGAGACTATTTTATTCTACAAAATTAGATCTTATCTTATCTTTATCTTATCTAGATATTATTTAGATTTGATCTCATCTAGATATTATTTAATCTAGATCTTATCTTATCTTATCTTACCTAGATTTGAATTTAGTTTATTTATGGGCTTGGATTTAAAACAGATTTGTAAGCTTTGGGGCTGGAAAACTATATAACAACACCAAGGTTCTAGTTTAGGCCCTCTCTTCTCTCTCCCCTATTTTTGTTTTTTTAATTTTAGGCTTTTCTTTGATACATTTTTTTTCGTTTTGCAATTCCAGTAGCAATAAAATTCCGTTCTTCAATTTATAAGTTCGTTATCTATTGATTAATGGAAGGCTAAGTCCCCAGCGTTGCTTTCTCTTGAGGATCAAGTGCAGTTCTCTTTGAGGTTCTATTATTACTGTTAAATTCTATTCAGTTTTTCCTCTTCACTAATTACACAGAATTTGTTGCTATTAATTCATGCATGCTTAGTGCTTGATTAATTGTCTCTGCGCTTAATTTACGTTCATGCTTAATGATCATTTATGAGTAATTGGTGTATGTGTTGCTTAATAACATAATGAATGCCTTATGTTAAATTTCGCCTAGTAATTTAATTTAGGGTTGGATTAAGTGGTTAAATTGATAAAGGATAAATTCTCACAACCTAGGATAAGAGACTTGCTTGTGAATCAAGGTGAAGCAACGTATTTTAATTCTGATATTTTTCTAATTCAATTTTACTCGCTATTTAATTTACAAAAGCAAACAACCCCCCCCCCCCCCCCAATTTGTTACTATTTCCTACTATCTGTTATGAACATTTGGTTTATCATTGATCGTTGGGAAATGACCTAGGATCACTTCCTAGTTACTACATTTTAATGTTTATTTGATTCGGGTATGGCCTTGATCAATCATCCCCTCCCCCTTGAAGAGGATTTGACCTCAAATTTGTTAGTTCCTCCTCCTCAATATCAGCTCCACCTGCAAAAGGAATTAAGTTAGAAATGTTAAAAGTGGTGCTGACTCCATACTCTTCTGGGGGGTCCAACCTATAGGCATTGTTATTGATCCTCTCCAAAACCTGGAAAGGTCCATCCCCTCTAGGGCTAAGCTTTGATTTCCTTTTAGTAGGGAATCTATCTTTCCTAAGATGGAGCCAAACCTAGCCACCCTTATTAAGAATTGGCTCTTTTCTTCCTCTATTGCCTTTAGTTGAATACACCTTTGTTTGGTTCTCTATTTGGTTCTTAACCCTCCCATGCAACTTCTTTACAAAATTTGACCTAGATTCCCCTTCTTTATGTATAAAAGAAGTGCCCAGTGGAAGGGGAATGAGGTCTAACGGTGTTTGCGGATTGAACCCATAGACAACCTCAAAAGGGGATTGCTTGGTGGTTCTATGAACCCCCCTGTTGTAGGAAAATTCTACATGACGAAGATACTCATCCCAAGACTTACGGTTTCCTTTCAGAAGAGCCCTTAAAAGGGTGGATAAAGACCTATTCACTACCTCTGTTTGCCCATCAGTTTGTGGATGACAAGTGGTAGAGAAAAGAAGTTTAGTTCCTAGCTTAGCCCATAAGGTTTTCCAGAAGTGGCTAAGGATCTTAGCATCTCTATCTAACACAATGGTCCTAGGCAAACCATGGAGTCTCACAACTTCCCTGGAAAAAAGTTTTGAGATGTGGAAAGCATCATTCACCTTGTGGAAGGGTATAAAGTGTGCCATCTTGCTAAACCTATCCACCACCACAAAGATAAAGTCTACACCTCTTTGGGTTCTAGGAAGCCCAAGGACAAAGTCCATACTTGATGCAATCCTCCCTAGGAAGGGACAAGTCACTAGAGCCATGAGCAAGAGGCTTCAAGAGGATTGGGCTAGAGCTACTGAAGAAGGCCCTAGGGTTCTCATGAACCTCAGGGTAGATTTATGAGCCCATGGGCCAAGGTTACTAGGATGTCATTATATTTGGTCCTTGTATTTAGGGCTCCATAATGTAGGTAGGGTACCCTAAAAATATAGGATTTTTAGCCCTTGTATTTTAGGCCACCTAGACTAGTTTTTGTATTAGGGGTAGTTTTGTAATTTTACATGCACTAAGTGAATATTTGATGTGTGTGGTTGGAAATAAATTTAATGGAATTGGTAGAAGCCCAATCCAATTAAATTTTAGAGGGGGAGGTGAGCATTTGCTTATTACACCCCATTGCCACATCATATAGTCACACTTTGTGCATGTCCTTCATGTTTTACATGCCTCATGACACCTAAGCACACTTAGTGGAGAATATTGGAATTGATCTTTGATTAGTAGGCTGAACCATAACTAAAATTCACTAATCATAATTAGTGAAATTTTGGCTCCAAAGTTTGGCTCCACAAATTCAATTTCAAATTCAAGTGAAATTCAAATTTCCCTCCAATTTTGTGTGACACTTAGGTTATAAATAGAGGTCATATGTGTGCATTTTTTCAACTTTGATCATTTGAAAATTAAACTTCAGATTTCAGAGCTCTTTTAGAGCACAAAATTTTGTGCTCTTCTCTTCCTCTCCCTTCATTCATCTCCTTCTTCCTCCAAGCTCTTATCCATGGCCTCCTATGGTGGTGAGCTTCTTCTAGGCTCATCTTCTCCTTGAAGTGGCATCTCCTCTCTGTCTTCCTTCTCCATTCTGCTGCCATTCATCTTCCAAGAAGCAAAGGAATCCGTTGATGAAGAAGATCCTAGGCCTTCAAGCTCCAATGGAGCTTACATCATGTGGTATCAAGAGCATCTTCATCTAGGTGATGTTCTTTTGCTTCCTCTATCTTTTTGTTCGGTGAATTCTCTTTAATTCCTTGTTCTTCATCTTATTCACCATGTATATCCTGCATTATCTTAGATCTACACTTGTTCTTGCATTTCTATGGTTCAAATTTTGTAGATCTACTCTTGAATCTTGTTTTTGTGTTGATTTTAGGTTCTATCAATTTTCATTCATAATATTCTTGTGCTGAACCTTTAGATCTAAATTTTCTTCCAAAATATTGATTAGAAAAAAAAACACAAAAATCTAAGTGTAAATCACTTAATCCATATTGTCTTAGAGTCATGTTTAGTCATAGTAATTGTCACATTATACTCTAAGTTTGTGTTGAATTTTTATTTTGTTTATTAAATTCTAGATACATTTGTTCATGTACTCTTGTCATTCTTAGCCTATCTTTTGAATTTTGAGTCTAATTCATGCATGTTATTTAGTTCATAACATGTTCTAAATCAATTCCTAGAAGTAGTCTTGTTGTTGAACTCTTTTTTTTTTGTTTTCTAAGTTTCCTACATGATGCCTATGATGAAGTTGAGTTGTGGTGCTGAGTTGTGGCTGGATTTGTGAATCAAATAAGTCTTAAGCTCTCTTGAATTGTTTTATTTAAGATAATTGAGCATAAGCAAACACAAATTGTAACTATCCATCCTTAAGCAACATAAACACTACTCTTGATTTTTAGGTTGAAATCGCTGGTGCCGACAGCTTGAACATACGAACTTGTATAAATTACTGGGAATTGGTCACCATGTTTTTTGAGCTGAAATTTTTACTGAATTTTCTAGACATCTGGACCAAAATTATAAAAAAGGAACTGAGCAATTTTTATTAAAGGAAAAAATAAGAAAAATCACACAAGTTGGCAGAAAAATCAGTGTCCAGGGAAAAATAAGTGAAAGGGATGTGCTTGTTGTTTTGGCTCAAAATTTGTTCTATAATTGGTGCCTATTTTATACCAATCCTAGTTCTGAAATTTCAAATGAAAATTATTGTGAAAAAAAGTGCCAAAACTAGAGGTTTCTTGAGTCTTTTTTTTATAGTTTTTTTACTCTACTCTAGAGCCATTCTATGTTTCTCTTTGAGTCCTAGCTTGCTTTTATGTGCTTTTCATTGCTTTAATTGTTGAATCATCTTTGAAAATTTGTCTTGTCAAAACTCTTTTGGTTTAGCTTTCATCTCATTTTTTGGTCTTTGGTTATTGCTTGTCTATTTGTTTCCTTGTTTGTGAGTTTCCATATAGGGAATTAGAAAGGGGGATTGGTGTCATCCCTTGAAGAATTTGAGTCAAGAAGCAAGGGGCCAACCACCTTAAGAGCTATTGGAATAAGAAGCACTCCAAATTAAGTGAAACACAAAAGAGAGAATAGCCACCAAAATTGAGGACTTTTTTTTTTGTAATTTGTAATTGGCAATTTTCTTTGGTTTCAAACTTTGTAACAAAAAGGCCTTTTCATTGGAAGTAAGTTAGGAGCCTCCAATAGGTCACCCTACTTCCATTTGTGTGTAATAATTTTAGGCAATTTTCCCTTAGGATAGTGAGTGTTTTGTTGGAAACCTTAAATGAGGTCATCCAAATACTCTTAGGATCCGCCTAGTTTGCATTTCTTGCACTTTAATTTCTTACTTACTTTCATAGCTTATTTCCTTTACCCTCCATTGTCAAACCACCTAGATAGCTTGCCTTTTACCAATTAGTTTTTACCTTATCTTTCACACCTCTTTTAGTGTTTATTTTGGCTACTTTCAACCATAGTTTCTTTTACCTTTTTTTTAAACCCCCAACAAGAAAGAACCATAACTTAGGAACCAACATGAGTCTTTATTCTTCATCTAGTGTTAATGGTGAGGGTTCTACTCTTAAGGACCCCTTGTATAAGATATTAGATGAGTTGAGATCCCTTAAGTTGTGGAAAGAAAAACAAGAGAGAAAAGAAAAAGGTAAAAAAAGAGTGGAAGAAATAAAATAAGAGAGGAAGAAAGAATAAAAATAATGAAAGAAATAAAAAGAGAAAAACATGTCTCCTATAGTAGTCATGACTCTTGCAAGAGTTTAAGTGAATGAACTTAGCGACTATTATAGAGGGCACCATAGTTCTCATACTAAACATCACTCCCAAAGAAAAGAAAAATGATAGAAGGCCTTAAGAGGTTAACATTAGCCTCCCATATTTCCATGGAAAAGATAATGTTGAGGCCTACTTAGATTGGGAAATGAAGGTTGAACAACTCTTTGCTTGCCATCATATTAGCTGTCACAACGTGCCCTTTTGTGGGCGAGCGAGGGCGGGGCTCACGGGTGCGCTTTCCAAAGGAGGAAAGATGCGCGGAGTCGCCACCAACGTTTATTTGTGGAAAACGTCGGAAAAACCAAAGGAAACCGATCGAAACGAAAATTCTAAGTTCGGGAGTTGTATTTACGTTTGAGGAAGGTATTAGCACCTCTCACGTTTGTCTCAAAGGACAACAGCCTATTTTTTAGAATTGTGGAAATTGTGTTATCTTAACTTTTAGTTCTTTTTATTTTTTGAGGTCGACAAAAGCGAGGCTCTTGCTCCTACGTACCCTCCATCGAAGAGGAAATCAGACCTACGTAGTTCTTCCTTAAGCGTGAATCAAGTGATTCTTTTTACTTGAAAGGTGATCATTTTAAGGTGTTAGACCTTAAAAATGATCCATTTTACTTGGTAAGAAACTAAAATGATAAACTTTCAAAACCCTATTTTTGTGGACGAGCTTGACTAGGCGAGTTGATTTTAGCTTTAGTTTCACTTTAGTTATTAGTCAATTCAATTAAGAATGAGAAATCCCAAAGAGAAAACGTCCGATTGATTTTTCGCTTTATTTTACTAAAAGGTATTTTTTGATTATTATATTATTATTTTACCTCTTTTTTGATTTCCAACATGGTTACGGCACGACCGAACCGTCAGAATTCATTTTAACAGAAATTAACGGATGATACAATTCAAATGATCGGTGGAAATTTATTTTATTTTTAGATTAGGCGAGAAATGACTTAAATAAATGAATGAAGCACATCAAAAGGGGGTATAAAAAGCAAATGAAAACGAGAATAAAAATACATGAAACAAAATGTGGACCACCACGGGTACATAGAATGAATTGAAAAGCTCGGTTTGAGGTACTTACCCGTTGAAGATTGAAGAAAACGAAGAACGAACGATGAATGTCGAAGAACGGTCGAGAATCTTCGCGTAATTACTCACGAAAACGTTACGGAAATGTTACGGAAGCGCCTCGGCTTGGATTTTCTTCATGGAAATAATTTTCCTCAGCAATTTCGAGAGAGGGAGAAGTGCCAAGAAGGCTGAACCCTTTTCTTCTTCACTCCTCCCCCTATTTATAGCAAAATAGGGGAGGAGCTTGCCACCCAGCACGCCCAGGCGAGCTCAGCTCGCCCAGGCGAGCAAGGTTGCTTCCTCCAAAAGCAACAACCTTCTAGAGGAAGTATCTAGAAGGCCCAAGTGGGCCAGATTGCTTTTTGTACCCCCATTTTTACTAAATGCACCCCCCCTTCTATTTTTTTTTGGTAATTATTTTTCCGTAACGTTACGAAACTTTACGAATTTCGTAACGATACTTATTTTCCTTCCGCAAGGTTATGAATCCTTACGGATTATGTATTTACTCTTTTTTAGCTTTCGAAGAAGTTACAGAAACTCACGGATCGCGCAAAAACACATCTTTTCGATTTCCGCCACATCACGGAATTTCACGGATCGCGCAAGCCTGCTTCCTTTTGATTTCTGACACGTCTCGGGACTTCATTTATTGTGCAACAAAGGACGCCAAGTATCTCAAAGCGGCTAACCAGAGGTTGCATGTTATCAAGTAATAATCCCCGGACGAAATTAGGGTATGACAGTTGCCCCTCTTTACTTACCTCTCATCGGAGATAAGAGGAAAGCAAAGATAGGACACTGATTTCGTCCGTCCTACCCTTTACGTGATGACAACTCTCATCTCTACTCCTTCTTTTTTCTTCTGCACAAAACAAAATACAAACAACAACAAGAACAACGAATATAATATACATATACACATATCTGGCGAAGGAACCGATCCGGAAAACAACAGAAGAACATATTCCCCAGTCACCAGAGGTTCCGCGCTTGATAATGGAGGACACATGAACAGCGCTAGGCAATGACATTCATGGGGCTCCGAAAAAAGGGGAGAATGGAGGATTGCCTTGAGGGTCCGCACTTAGGCAATCATGAAACACGACTCCAAACTCGAAAGTGGAGGACACATGAACAGCGCTAGGCAATAACATTCATGGGGCTCCGAAAAAGGGGGAGAATGGAGGATTGCCTTAAGGGTCCGCACTTAGGCAATCATGAAGCACAGCTCCAAACTCGAAAGTGGAGGACACATGAACAGCGCTAGGCAATAGCATTCATGGGGCTCCCAAAAAAGGGGGAGAATGGAGGATTGCCTTGAGGGTCCGCACTTAGGCAATCATGAAACATAGCTCCATACTCGAAAGTGGAGGACACATGAACGAAAACGCAATTCATGGAGCTCCGAAAAAAGGGGGGAGAATGGAGGATTGCCTTGAGGGTCCGCACTTAGGCAATCATGAAACACAACTCCAAACTCGAAAGTGGAGGACACATGAACGAAAACGCAATTCATGGAGCTCTAAAAAAGGGGGAGAATGGAGGATTGCCTTGAGGGTCCGCACTTAGGCAATCATGAAACACAGCTTCAAACTCGAAAGTGGAGGACACATGAACGAAAAACGCAATTCATGGAGCTCCGAAAAAAGGGGGAGAATGGAGGATTGCCTTGAGGGTCCGCACTTAGGCAATCAGGAAACTAGGCTCCAAACGCGAAAGTGGAGGACACATGAACAGCGCTAGGCAATAACATTCATGGGGCTCCAAAAAAGGGGGTTGGCGGGACCGAACGGTCCACCGGGTTTTTCCACCTGAAAGGCAAACATGCTTTTTGTAAAGAAAAATAAATCATTCGCGAGAGCACCATATCTTAGAGAAACAATATACTTGTGCCTAGGGTAATCTTCCTTGTAACCGAGAATGAAGGGCAGGACGTCAACTTTTAGCTTTCAAATGAACATGCAGGGGAAACATCGGGCTAAGCTGAAAATAAATCACTCATAGTGTATAAAACTCACAAGGCAAGTGTTTTATCCTATTCCCAAACCATAACTGCACCATGACTTTATTTTGCACACGATTTCCCATCGAATCAGAGATCACACGTACGATCACGGATCAATAGGATTTTCTCGAGGGTTGTGTTTTTGGAGAGGACGCTGGGTGTTTCGGTCTTTTCCTCTTTGTTCAAGTGGGGTGGGATATCGCCAGTCGAGAACGACCTTGAATGGCAATCTGAAGGGAAGAGACACCGAAAATGGGTTTTCCTTTGCCGGAAGTCACTTACCTTGCCGAAAATTTATCTGGTCTGAAGATCTTCTGTTCTCTTTCTTTCATTGATCGAGAATTGCTTCTTTTCCCTTTTTACTTCCTTTCGATCTTTGATCGGGAATCCTTCTTTTTCTTTCTTTTTTTTTTCTTTATTTTCATCCTTTTCTTTTTCTTGCTTTCCGTTTCTTCCTTTTCTTTCTTTTCACTTTTCCTTCCCCATCCCTTTCTTTGGGAAATCGGGTTTTAGCATTCTATTTGCTCTCCCTTGAGGAGATTCCGCTGTCCTTTGCTTCGGGGGAAGGAATGAGGATTCCTTTTTTACAGGCCAAGGTTCAAAAAGGTCTAAGGTTGTGTTTCAATGGGGTCTTTTATCGTGGAAACCCAATCTTCATATCTGGGGCAAAACAAATTTGGGTGTCAAGGTGTCGGTCTCGGGCCGAACTTCCACACTATTCCATAAGGCACGCGTGAACGTGCAAAATTAGTCATGGCTACAACCAGGTGGGCCCTCAAGCATCCCGTTTATGGCATTGTGACACTACGGTTGGGAATTTACCCAGACAGACCCAACGTTTCCAAGTTATGTTCTTTCATCAGTTCAATGCATTCATCCATTCTTATCTCGGTTTATTCCGGAAAATAAACTCTTAGCATCAGTCCCTTGTTTCCAGAAGATACGTTTGCTCTTTACAAATGATTTGTACTTCTTAACTATAACATGTCGACCTTCGCGGTCTTTCTTTCTTTTTCCTTTTTGTTTCATTTTTATATATTCACAAAATTATACACCTGTGGTCCTTTATGAGGAAAACTTTTCTTTGTACATCTACATTCTTATACATGACAAACTTTTTCTGTACACGCATTGGAACTCTTTCTCTTTACGTCACACGGTCTATATACAAACTCTATTTACGTTCAAAGATTTTTTTCATTTTTCCCAACACACACTTATGGTTCATACAAAAGTTTCTTCATGTACACTCGTTGCTCACACACACAAGAATTCCTTTCCACGCATCATTTACACACAAGAATCCTTTTATACACACTTTCCTTTTACACATTGTATAAATAAAAACCTTTTTCTTTTCTTTATGAACATGACTTTTATTCACAACTCTTCTTTCTTTTTACTAGGATTTTTGGTTCATTTTATTTTTTAGGACGACGTTCCTAAATGAAAAACTCTACACGGTTCCGGAATTCCAACAAACACTATTGATAACAATGAAACAAGTACCGACGTAACAACTCAAACGATATGTATGTACAAAACAAAACAAAAGTAAAAACATGAAACAAACGTTAGTCCCTTAGTCAAACAAAAATATATAACAGGAAAAATAGAAACAAAAAGAAATATGGATCAAGGGATCTCCCAATCATGTGGCCCCGCTCCCTCCTAAGAAATCAAGTAAATCGGTCATCTCCTCGTCCTCGCGGGCCTCATCTGCCTCGTCGGGAGCCTCTGCTGGTGCCTCTCCTGCCCGGGCCTCAGGCCAATCTCCAGGCCATGCGACCTCTGCCCTGAACTGGTCCGGAGTAGGGCACGGAAAAGAAGTAAAGCCCTGGCTCTGCAGGCTGAGACTCATCTGATAAAGACAATCATGGGTCTGTACATGTGCCCGGTGGTTGGCCGCCTGCTGGCGAACCAAATGCCGCAAATACTGCTCCGTATCAAACGATCCAACTGGACCGGCCTGATGAGGTGGCGGCGCGTCTGCGGCCTGCGGAGCATCCCCCTAGGCCTGTCTCTGTGTGCAATACTTCTCAATAAAAGCTCGGGTGATGGGCGGCCGAATCACCTTGCTAGGTGCGACAGGGACTCCGAACAACTGGCAGAGTCCTGTGATCAAGGCAGGAAAACCCAGGGCCCTGTTGGACTTATCCGGGTCCAGAGGGTGCCTGGTAGGCACCATACCTGCAAATATATAGATGGCATCAGCGATTAACTGAGCCACGTGAATACTCATCCGCGTCAGGATGGCGTACACCAGCTGACACTTTGGCAGGGGGAGGTCGGAATTATGGTCGCTGGGCTGGATGTTGCTGAGCAGCAAAGTCATCCAGATCTGAGTCAGGGTGGTCATGTTGGTGCGCATGATCCGCACCCGTCTCCCGGCAGCAGTCCGGGCAAAATCCTGCCCCGGTATACATAGCAACTGGGCGATGGCCTCCTCATCGAACCCATCGGACCGGTTCCTCCTCTGGCCATACTCGCACTCCTGGCCCTCTTCCAGCACTAAAGGGTATCCCAGGAACTGGCCGATAGCATCTGCATCAAACGGGATCCACTGACCCCTCACCCAGGACCTCATATCTCGCACGCCCTACTCTGTAGGCCAAGCATTGGCTTAAAATTCGAGGACTATGTCTGGATCAAACTTGGCCATGGGGGTGACCAGTGATGCCCACCGCCGACGAACTATCTCTTCCTGGAAATCGGTATAATCATCATCCCTGAGCTGGACGCGTCGCTCCCGGAGAAATGACCATCCCTTGATGGCCTTGAAGCGCTGCTGGTGTTCAGCGCTCCTAAAGCGGTGACTGTCATACTCGGGAGCGGAACTGGTTCCTTCGGCCGCTTTATCTTTCCTGGATCTCTTTGAGGCAAGTTTCCTCGGGGGCATCTCCTGCGAGAACAAACATTCGGAAGTTAGTTTTACAAGATAATGCTTATCTTAACGCAAAAATGTCATGCCAATCCCTCTGATTTAGACCAAACTCATATGATCCATTCATGCACACGCGCATGTGTAGAAAATATTCTATTACTCATGTCAACATACAAGAACATCCAACATATTCTAATTGCCATACACCTATATACATTTTGAAAAAGAAAAACACACTTTCATGCTCAAAGTGTTGCGTCAAACTTTACACCTAATTTATATCCTAAACATTTTGCTATCACAAACTACCTACATACATTTGAAGTACACCATACAAATTTTTATTGTTTCTCTCATATTTATTTATATGCATATCGGAAAGCTAATTACATCCTGCACACATTTGCATTCAAAAGGGCATTCCATGCTATCATACATTCATTTAGGAAAACAATTTATTCATACTTGGCGAGGAATTTTATGCCCCTTATATTTACACACATATCTACACCCCTTTATATTTTCGTACAGGGGTTGCTCGCCCAGGCGAGCTAACCTGTACCCTTTTTTTTTTTTTTGGGGTGCATTAACCATGTCTCCCCCCTCTTATGGGTTAGCGTTTTGCCTAACTTGAGCCTACTTAAGTTAGAATTAGGTGTCGATTACTTATTTAAAACAAACAATAGTAAAAGAAACTGCCAACGCAAAGGATACTGGGCTGCCTTGCAGCGACGTTCTCTGCTTGTTTAGCGCCGGGAAGGGGTGGCGCTTGGTCGGTCGCGATCCTATCCTTCATTCGCTTCCATCCCTAAGTACCTGCAAGTAAGAGCCAAATGATATGCGACCAATCGTGACCGGTCATCGTCTTACCTTGGTTGATTTCTGCCATTGACTTGTCTTGACTTCTGACCGTGGCCTGAGACGATTCTGCTCCTTGCTATCACAAGATGTGCATGTGCATGTGCATGTATGAATGTTTCTAATGCGATGATTTTATTTTAGTGAAGGCTGGTTAGATTCAATTTTAAATAAGCGTTTGGGGCACCCCATACACCGAGCGAAGAGGGCTCAAGCTATAACAAATCTAAAACACAAGGTTTGAAACCAAAGGGAGGACTAAAACCTCGCCCATCTTTTCTTCTTTTAAAGGAACGAGACAAATACAGAGGAAGGGAATCCCTGGAGGAAACCAAGAAGAACAAAAACTCAGAATTAAAAGAACATGCAACGGTCCTCTCGATTGCCCCAGACTTCAAGCGTAATATCGTTTAACTACATCGGAGTTCACGGGCGAGGGCAACTCCTCGCCATCCATGTGGGTGAGTAGAAAAGCACCCCCAGAAAAATCTCTTTTCACCATGAAAGGTCCTTCATAATTCGGGGCCCACTTGCCTCGATTATCTTTAACAGCGTGGGACATCTTCTTCAGCACGAGGTCCCCCTCGTTGAACTTGCGCGGGCGTACCTTCTTGTCGAATGCGTTCTTTATCCTTCGTTGATACAAATGCCCATGGCTCATGGCGGCCAAACGCTTACCTTCAATAAGGTTAAGTTGGTCGTAGCGTGCTTGAGCCCATTCTGACTCTTCTAGGCCTGACTCCGCCATTATGCTCTGAGAAGGAACCTCTACCTCAAATGGGAGTATTGCCTCCATCCCATAAACCAAGGAATACGGCGTTGCCCCAGTAGAAATTCGTACCGAGGTTCTGTATCCGTGTAGGGCGAAAGGCAACATCTCATGCCAATCTTTGTATGACACTGTCATTTTTTGAACAATCTTCTTAATATTCTTATTCGCAGCCTCTACAGCCCCATTCATCTTTGGCCGATAAGGGGTAGAGTTGTGATGCTGGATCTTGAAGCCTTCGCACATCTCCTGCATCATCTTATTGTTCAGATTGGTGCCATTGTCAGTAATGATCTTCCTGGGGAGTCCGTATCGACAAATCAACTCCTTCTTTATGAATCTTACTACCACATTCCTTGTGACATTAGCATAAGAAGCTGCTTCGACCCATTTGGTGAAGTAATCTATCACCACAAGAATGAAGCGGTGACCATTCGACGCTTTGGGTTCGATGGCCCCAATGACATCTATTCCCCACATAGAAAAAGGCCAAGGGGCGGACATAACATTAAGAGGATGTGGCGGAACATTGACATTGTCCGCGTATGCCTGACATTCATGGCATTTCCTTACATGAGCGCATCAATCGCTTTCCATGGTGAGCCAATAATAACCTGCCCTAAGGATCTTTCTGGCCATAGCATGCCCACTGGCATGTGTCCCAAAGGAACCCTCGTGGATCTCCTCAATCATGAAATTCGGCTCTTTGGCATCTACGCATCGTTGGAGGGTCATGTCGTGGTTTCGTTTGTATAGGATGGTACCACTTACAAAGAAACCAGTAGCCAATCTCCTCAACGTCCTTTTGTCATTGTCAGAAATCCCTAGTGGGTATTCCTTGTTCTCGACATATTGCTTGATGTCGAAATACCACGGTTTTCCATCCCTCTCTTCCTCTATCGCATAACAATATGTCAGCCTGCCTTGAGATTTGAATTCGATGTACGGCAGATCCCCGTGTGGGGCAAGTTGAAACATGGATGCCAGGGTGGCTAATGCATCAGCCATTTGATTCTCTTCCCGAAGTATGTGGTGGAAGGAAATGTCGTCAAAGTACTTGGCTAACCTCAAGATGTGAGTTTGATAGGGTATCAACTTCGGATCCCTAGTTTCCCATTCTCCTTTTAACTGGCGTATCACCAAAGCTGAGTCTCCATACACCTTGAGTATTTTTACATCAAAATCAATGGCCGCATGAACCCCGAGGGCGCATGCTTCGTACTCAGCCATATTGTTGGTACAATCAAAACCTAGCCTAGTCGTGAAAGGAATACACTGATCATCCGGGGATACAAGGACTGCCCCTACTCCGTGGCCCAAAGCATTTGACGCCCCATCGAAGCAAACAATCCATTTGTCTATGTCCTCATGCGTCCGCTTCTCTTCAAATAGGGCCATGATATCTTCATCTGGGAACTCGGGGTGCATCGACCGATAATCCTGGAGGGGTTGCTGGGCCAAATAATCTGCTAAGGCACTTCCTTTTACCGCTTTTTGGGTGACGTAAACGATATCGAATTCAGATAATAGTACCTGCCACCTAGCGATTCGTCTCGTGAGGGCCGGTTTCTCAAAGATGTATTTCACGGGATCCATTTTGGAAATAAGCCACGTGGTATGGCTGAGCATATACTGCCTAAGCCGACGTGATGCCCATACCAGAGCACAACATGTCCTTTCCAGCATTGAGTAATTCATCTCACATGCGGTAAACTTCTTGCTCAGATAGTAGATGGCTTGCTCCTTTTTCCCAGAATCATCATGCTGACCCAACACGCACCCCATAGACTCGTCCAACACGGTCATGTACAGGAAAAGAGGTCTTCCTGTTACAGGTGGCATGAGCACCGGGGGATTCGCGAGACTCTGTTTGATCTTCTCGAAGGCCTCTTGGCAGTCACTGTTCCATAGGACCGCCTAGTTCTTACGTAACAGCTTAAAAATGGGCTCACAGGTAGGGGTGAGCTGCGAGATAAATCTCGCGATATAATTCAACCTGCCTAAAAACCCCTGAACCTACTTCTCCGTGCGTGGGTCTGGCATTTCAAGGATGGCCTTTACTTTCTCGGGATCTATCTCTATCCCTTTCTGACTTACAATAAATCCTAGCAGCTTCCCCGACTTCACCCCAAAGGTGCATTTGGTTGGGTTTAGTTTTAATTGGTATTTCCGCAACCTTCCGAACAGCTTACGCAGGTTGACAAGGTGTTCGTCCTCAGTCCGAGACTTGGCAATCATGTCATCTACGTAGACCTCTATTTCCTTATGCATCATATCATGGAACAATGCCACCATGGCACGCTGATAGGTTGCCCCAGCATTTTTCAACCCGAAGGCCATCACTTTATAGCAGAATGTCCCCCATAGGGTGACGAAAGTGGTCTTCTCTACATCCTCGGGTGCCATCTTTATTTGATTATACCCCGAGAAACCATCCATAAAAGAGAAAAGGGCAAATTTGGCTGTATTATCTACCAATATATCAATGTGTGGCAGGGGAAAATTGTCTTTAGGACTGGCTCGGTTCAAGTCCCGGTAGTCTACACACATTCGAACCTTGCCGTCCTTTTTCGGGACTGGGACAATGTTGGCCACCCACTCCGGGTACCGCGCCACAGCTAAGAAACCTGCATCAAACTGCTTCCTTACTTCTTCTTTAATTTTTAAGGACATCTCGGGTTTCATTCTTCGTAACTTTTGCTTAATCGGGGAAGACCCAGGATTCAACGGCAACTTATGCTGCACAATGTCGGAATCCAGACCGGGCATGTCTTGATATGACCACGCAAAGACATCTTGATACTCTTGAAGAAGGGTTATCAAGCCTTGACGGATAGGCGCGGTCATACTGGTTCCTACCTTTACTTCTTTCTTTTCCTCCGTGGTCCCCAAGTTTACCAATTCGGTTTCTTCTTGGTGAGGCTTCATTTCACGTTCTTCCTGAGCGACCAACCTCTCCAACTCTGGTGACAGGACGTCCTCTTCCTCTTCCTCGTTTATCGTTTGGCTTATATCTCGATCGAAATCGATTGTCAAACCCTCGTTGTTAGGATCCTCAAAGAATCGACCCTCATATCTATACCAAACAAGACAAAAAACATGCAAAATGATATGAGAAAAGGTGGGACCGCAAGAACAGATGAAACAAGATCTCTTTGTTTATTTAATAAGGTAGGTTTCACAAAACAAAAGAGAAAGGAAATCTATAGGCTCTAATTACATTGAATCAGCGGTATAGACTTCTGAATGGCTTATCACGCGCCAGTTCCCCACTTGGGAATCGGAGTGGCATGGTTGCACAAAACTTGGTGGGTCTTGAGGGAACTCCTCTTCTATTGCTGCCACCTCCTCCTCGGACACCATTCCAGCACTGGTGAAACACTGGCTAATACGGCCGGGCCATACCCTATCCGCCCGAAATCTTGACGGCACGTTCTTCCTCCCCGGCATCCCGGGTTCATACCCTAATCCATACTTGTATGGATTTCCTTTGATATCGACCACGTCGGCATTCCCAAGGCAGTCCTTGCCTAGACCCATTCCGGGCTCAAATCCGTTCCTGAGCATAACACGCGCCACCATTATGGCCGCTTTGGAGAGAGAAGGTAGCGACGGACTTGGTTCCACAGAGGCGCAGCTCACCACCTCAAAGGATTGGAAAGCCGTTTCCAATGATTCTTCCGCCGCTTCTACGTATGGTGCGGAGGAGGGGCAGCTCACTAACATGTCCTCTTCACCCGACACTATCACTAAAAGTCCACCCACTGCGAACTTCAATTTCTGGTGAAGCATTGAAGGGACCACTCCCAGGGAATGAATCCACGGTCTTCCCAAGAGGCAGCTATAGGCGGGATTTATATCCATTACTTGAAACACGACGTTGCAAGTGTGGGGGCCTATCTGAATGGGAATGTCGATTTCCCCCATCACTTCCCGCCGAGTACCATCAAAGGCTCACACCACCATCAAGCTTGTTTTTAAACGTGACGCACTAAAAGGAAGCTTTTCCAAAGTGGTCTTCGGCATTACATTTAAGCTCGATCCATTGTCGATTAGTACCTTTGCGACAACGTGGTCCATACATTTCACCGACACATGTAGAGCCTTGTTGTGTCCTCTCCCCTCAACGGGAATCTCTTCTTCCGCAAATGCGATATAATTGTTGGTGGTTATATGATTAACGATGCCTTCGAAACCCTCCACTGAGATATCATGTGCTACATGGGCATCGTTAAGGACCTTCATCAACAGCGCACGATGAGGCTCAGAGTTTATGAGTAGTTCAAGCAAGGAGATCCTTGCTGGAGTTTTATTCAGTTGCTTGACTACCTTAAACTCGCTTTGTTGGATGAGGCGGAGGAACTCATGGGCCTCTTCCAAAGTCACTGTTTTTCCTTGAAGACCTTCTTTCTTTTCGACCCCTCTTACCACTGGAGGATCTACTTCTTTCGAGGGGGTGGCTATATCTATGGACTCTGGGACCATGGGTGCTTTCCCTTTAGAGGGCAATTCCGTCGGGTGAGGGGAAGCGAACACCCGACCACTGCGGGTTACGCCACTAAGACCGGTGATGTTGGTTACCTTAGCTGATAGGGAGTCAACTTTGGTTGCAACTCTTTCGCTGGACGCCCTTCCATGGAACGGCCTTATTACTTTGATATGCAAATGGCATTGGCTTGGGCGCCGTCCGGGGGTATATGGGTGTGGAGTCGGTCCCTTTCCTAGTAAAACATATCACTAGGGCCTTGGGGGTTAGAGGAACCTTCTTCTCTTCCGACTGCATGCAAATTTGTGGTTCTTCCCTCCCTCTTATGGACACTTCAAGCTGCCCCCAGTCCATGAGCCGCTGAAGCAATTCCTCTACCGCGGGACAGGTTTCCATGTCGTGCAACTCCCCGAGGTGAAATAAACATTCGTCCCTTTCGCCTCCGCCATGGGAGACCATCCACGCCGCTTGCAGTGATTGATAGATGAAGCGTCTAGAAGTAGCTACATCTCCTAATCTCTTTGCCCGCGATGGCTCATCCTCTTTGACGGCGTTCACACTAGCCCCTCCATGACTAGCTAGTGGGTTGGTTTTAACATTTGGGCCTTCCTCCTGAATGTTAAAACCAACTTTCGGGGGATGCAAGAGTCAATATTGTGTCCGAGAACTCCACTATGGTACACACACTTGGCACCCGGGTCATACCACTTGGGGTAGGGTGGCTGGAGAACCTTCCCGGGTATGGCCACCACCAAATGATTCTCCAATAATGAAGGCCATAACTCGGAGTATGCCATGGGAATAGGAGGGAAGTTGTCTTTCGGGGGCGGGTGTTGTGCATATTTATAGGTCGCGCCGGGGGCTGTATTATTAACTGGCCGGGGTGCGGCTGGAGCTGTTCGTTGGGCCGACGCTCTTTCTGCTGCGGGTGGTCCTTTTACTTGAGTCGGGAGGGAATTCCCGGCTCGGATTAAAAAATTTGGGGGATTGGGCTGGTATGAGCTTTGGATATTTTGGGGTGCTTTCATCCATGTTGGGGCGGTGGTGACCGCGTGGGCATCTCCTTCCTTTTTCCTCGCGCCCACTACTGGGGCTCTTCTGTTGTTGTTGGGGGCCATATTGGCAGCATATTCGAACTTGCCTTTTCGTAGTCTGGATTCAATCCTTTCTCCGGTGAAGACGAGATCCGCAAAGTTAGCTGGCATGTAGCCTATCAGCTTTTCATAGTAGAACGTGGGTAACGTATCTACCATAATTGTGATCATCTCCCTCTCCTTCATGGGCGGTACGACTTGGGCCACGAGATCTCTCCATCTTTGGGCATATTCCTTAATGGACTCATGCTCCCGCTTAGTCATACTCTGAAGCTGGTTCCGATCGGGAGCCATATCCGTATTGTACTGGTATTGCCTAATGAAAGCAGTTGCCAAGTCCTTCCATGATCGGATCTGGGAAGCTTCCAAGTTGGTATACCATGCTACAGCTACCACGGCCAAGCTGTCTTGAAAGAAATGGACCAACAATTTTTCGTCCGCAGAATACGCCCCCATCTTTCGGCAATACATCCGAAGATGCCCTTTCGGACATGTCGTCCCTTTGTACTTATCAAAGTCCGATACTTTGAACTTGGGAGGAATGACGATATTGGGCACGAGACATAAATCTGCTAAATTCGAGAATGGGTAATTGCCAAGGCCCTCGACTGCTCTTAACCTCTCTTCAAGCGCCTCAATCTTTCCCTTATCTTCCGCGAAGGGGACAGATTCTTTTACGGGTGTGGGTGAGGCCGGGATATGGCGGACTATGTTCGGTTGGGGTAGTTCATGTGGGGACGGATCTTTTAGGTGGAGCAGGGGGCCAAGATGGGTATCTCCTTCCCCATCGTCTTGCCTGGGATAGTCTTCATAAGGTGGGAGTTGCCCCTCGAAAGTAAGGGCTTGGCTTAAATCTTCCGGGGTGGCACAGGGGGTGAAGTCCGGAGGCAGGCCATAAGGATAAGCTTGTGGACTATACCTTCGACAGAACACGGCCGTGTTTCTGTCTAGGCCCGGATTCAAGGCGGGCTGCAGCACCGGCTCCGCTTCCCTAACTGTACTGGAGGCGGTTGCCGTGGCTTTATCCTCTATGGTTTTCTGGAGTTTTAACATGACCTCCGAGATGGAAGCCATTTGATCTTTTAAGGCCGATAGATCGGCCTTCATCTGTTCCTGCACGCCCTCTTCATTATCCATTTTTCTGGATCGAGTGTTATAGGGGTGCCTTGGTGTTTTCTTAGTTATGATGAAATTCCCGTTGAAATAAACAACGGTGAGTATGCCACCAAAACATGAGTATGCAAATGGATGATCGGAGCACTTGGATCCACCCCAAGGTTTTTTAGATAACATGATGAGTTCAGAACTTTTCATTTTATAAAAAGAACAAAGCTTTCATCTAGCCAAGATTATACAAAAGGTGTTACAAGAGAACCTAACGATTCCTAATTATATGGGCCATCAAATCTATCATGTGTTGACAGTAATTGATTAGCCCATGAATCTCCTCGGGGGCAGTACACACTTCGGCCATGGCTTTTGCTTTGGCTAATAGACGCGGGAGGTCTTGACTTCCATTCAAGGTCAAGGCGAACCTATCCATCCACATAGTCGCTTCTTGATGCAGTGCATCAATCACCCTCCCCCTTGCTTCTTTTTCGGCATACACTTGTGCAAAATCCTCCACTAGCTTTTGTTCATGGGCCATGGACTGGTTCAATTCTTCCTTGTATTGCCCTATGATAGCTAGCATGCTTTGCTCCGTGGCTTCCAAGTGTTGAGCCAAACTCCTTTTGGACCTCGCGCAAGCAACTAACTCTTCTTTTAAGATCATGCCATGCACCCGTGACCGATCTCTCTCCTCTCTTCGGAGCTTGAGCTCATTGTTGCTACCCCACAATGCTCCTCGGAATTTCTCTCGGCCATATTCCTCCTTGCGGGCCCTTTTGGTTTCTTGTTCAAGGGCTCTTGCAGTGGCCGCGTTTTCCTCTTGTAACTCGGTACACTCTTTCCGGATGTGTGTAGCAGCTGATTTGAACTTCTCCTTGGCGAGTCTTGCCTTCCCTAGCTCTAATTTTAGAGCTCGGACTTCTTCATCTTCCTCCGGAGCTTCGAAGTTCTCCTCATCGATAACTTTCAATTTGGAGAGCCAATCTAACCCTCGCGTATGAATTCTTAGCCATCCATGATAACCTCCGATGACGCCATTTCGGATGCCTCTAAGCTCCTTGTCTTTCCTCAACGGACTCCTCCATGCCATGTGGATTCTTTGTATAACCTTGAGACCTTGCGCGCCTAGATCCCTCACAAGGAAAGGCGAGAGACTTTCTTCGGTTGGCGCTCCCCTCATGGGATACCCTAGTTGTCTTATGGCGAGTGCGGGATTATAATTAATACAACCCCTAGTCCCTATCAGTGGAACATTAGGGTAGTCCCCACACGAGAAAAGAACTCCTTCCTTGCCTTCCTTCCAACGAGGAAACCAATTGATCGTGCTGCCCCCTATCCCAGCCAAATGTTGGTCCCAATCGACTCTTCCTTTTTCAGCGCATGAGCGATAGCTTTGAAGCGGACACGGGTGTCTCGTGTCTTGTCGGAATAGGTGTGAAATCAACCACACACAGAGAGCGGGTAAACAACAGACAATCCATGCACTGTTTTTCTCACACCTCCGGTCAAAGGTGTCAAACAAATCTGCCAAGATAGCCACCACTGGACTTTCCTTGCTATGGTGATATGCGAGGAAAGCATCAATGGCGGCTAAGTCTACCAAACCGTCAACGTTCGGAAAGAGGACAACCCCAAAAATCAACAAAGCTAAAATATCCGCAAACGGGCCCCACTTCTCTTGGCTCGCCATATCCCTTGCCTTGCCTTCCAAGTATTTCCGAGGCAGGCCCACTACGCCGTTCCGAATTTGCTTCATGCGATCCAACTCTTTTGCTGAATCTCCAATCACAGCTGCAATCTTGCTCAAGGACGGAAGAAAGCCGGAGAAAAGATACGGTTTTCTCCCCCCGAGAGGGCATCCTAATATCTCTTCAAACTCTTCAATAGTTGGCACCATTTGGAAGTCCCCTAACGTGAAACACCTCAACGACTGGTCATAGTATTGGGCGAGGGATACAACAGCTTCCGTAAATACCTCCGCTACGGTCAAATCTAGAATCTTCCCGTAAACTTTGCGGAAGGCTTGCCTTTGGAGGGGTCCCATCAATTGTCCCAATTCCTTGAGGCTAGTGACATCTAGACCTTTAACCTTGACTTGATAAAACCTTTTGCCGTTTGGATTTGTCCCCATCATTTACCTAAAAAGGGGGTGGATCAAGACTCCGACATGAATGATGTAATGCGTATGCATGAAACGGAAAGAAAACAAGATAAAGGGGTAATTCATACATACGAGACTGCAGAGACCCAATTTTAATGCTACGTTTGGGCATGATGGTGCCTCGACGTAGCATTAAAAAGGTTACAGATTACTCTAAAGAAACCAAACATCACTAGCAAAACTATAAATTGGTGCTATTTACCAAAAAATGCATGAGGACGAATGGCACAGAGCGTGTTTGCTCTTTGCCCCTATTTGGTAACCTATAGGACAATATCTAGGGGTCTCTAATAACTACTTCCCAACAATTTATAACTCACATAGCCGTTCTCTAGAGGTATCATCACTCAAGATAATAATATTGTGGCGGTATGGAATACCAGCGACAACACATTATAAAGAGAGAAAGCTCTAGACGAAGTTTCACTATTATCAAGCAAGTCGGAGACCTAGCATGATGATAGATTCACCTCCACTCCTTAAATTCCCATGAACCCGGGTGTAGGGCCCCTTTTTTACTCAAACCCGTGGGTGCTTAGAATGCAGTGTAAAGAATGCGAAATAGACAACAGTTATTTACATTTTACACAGTTCAACAAAAGCACACACGAAGTTTCACAAATCCACCATTCCTTAAAATAGGCCTCACTCACAAAAAGGTCCCCAGTGGAGTCGCCAACTGTCGCAAAGTGCCCTTTTGCGGGCGAGCGAGGGCGGGGCTCACGGGTGCGCTTTCCAAAGGAGGAAAGATGCGCGGAGTCGCCACCAACGTTTATTTGTGGAAAACGTCGGAAAAACCGAAGGAAACCGGTCAAAACGAAAATTCTAAGTTCGGGAGTTGTATTTACGTTTGAGGAAGGTATTAGCACCTCTCACGTTTGTCTCAAAGCACAACAGCCTATTTTTTAGAATTGTGGAAATTGTGTTATCTTAACTTTTAGTTCTTTTTATTTTTTGAGGTCGACAAAAGCGGGGCTCTTGCTCCTACGTACCCTCCATCGAAGAGGAAATCAGACCTACGTAGTTCTTCCTTAAGCGTGAATCAAGTGATTCTTTTTACTTGAAAGGTGATCATTTTAAGGCGTTGGACCTTAAAAATGATCCATTTTACTTGGTAAGAAACTAAAATGATAAACTTTCAAAATCCTATTTTTGTGGACGAGCTTGACTAGGCGAGTTGATTTTAGCCTTAGTTTCACTTTAGTTATTAGTCAATTCAATTAAGAATGAGAAATCCCAAAGAGAAAACGTCCAATTGATTTTTCGCTTTATTTTACTAAAAGGTATTTTTTTATTATTATATTATTATTTTACCTCTTTTTTGATTTCCAACGTGGTTACGGCACGACCGAACGGTCGGAATTCATTTTAACAGAAATTAACGGATGATACAATTCAAATGATCAGTGGAAATTTATTTTATTTTTAGATTAGGCGAGAAATGACTTAAATAAATGACTGAAGCACGTCAAAAGGGGGTATAAAAAGCAAATGAAAACGAGAATAAAAATACATGAAACAAAATGTGGACCACCACGGGTACATAGAATGAATTGAAAAGCTCGGTTTGAGGTACTTACCCGTTGAAGACTGAAGAAAACAAAGAACGAACGATGAATGTCGAAGAATGGTCGAGAATCTTCGCGTAATTACTCACGGAAACGTTACGGAAGCACCTCGGCTTGGATTTTCTTCACGGAAATAATTTTCCTCAGCAATTTCGAGAGAGGGAGAAGTGCCAAGAAGGCTGAACCCTTTTCTTCTTCACTCCTCCCCCTATTTATAGCAAAATAGGGGAGGAGCTTGCCACCCAGCTCGCCCAGGCGAGCTCAGCTCGCCCAGGCGAGCTCAGCTCGCCCAGTGGAGCAAGGTTGCTTCCTCCAGAAGCAACAACCTTCTGGAGGAAGGATCTAGAAGGCCCAAGTGGGCCAGATTGCTATTTGTACCCTTTTTACTAAATGCACCCCCCTTCTATTTTTTTTTTGGTAATTCTTTTTCCGTAACGTTACGAAACTTTACGAATTTCGTAACGATACTTATTTTCCTTCCGCAAGGTTACGAATCCTTACGGATTATGTATTTACTCTTTTTTAGCTTTCGAAGAAGTAACGAAAACTCACGGATCGTGCAAAAACACATCTTTTCGATTTCCGCCACATCACGGAATTTCACAGATCGCACAAGCCTGCTTCCTTTTGATTTCTGACACGCCTCGGGACTTCATTTATTGTGCAACAAAGGACGCCAAGTATCTCAAAGCGGCTAACCAGAGGTTGCATGTTATCAAGTAATAATCCCCGGACGAAATTAGGGTATGACATTAGCGAAGAGAGAAAAGTTCCATTGGCTACCCTTAGCTTTCAACGGTATGCCCTCTATTGGTGGACTTCCCTTGTTAGGGAACGAAGGATTCATGGGGATCCTCCAATAGAGTATTGGAATGATCTTAAGAGTGCCCTTAGGAAGAGGCACATTCCCTCCTACTATGAAAGGGAGCTTATGGACAAGCTCCAAAGGCTTAGACAAGGGAGTATGAGTGTTGAAGAATATAGACAACAAATGGAACTACTCCTTTTAAGAACTGGGCTTAGGGAGGAGCAAAGAACAAGCATAGCTAGGTTCCTTAGTGAGCTTAATATAGAAGTGAGGGATAAGGTTGAACTCCTTCTATATAGGGACCTAGATGAGCTAGTCCAACTTTGTATAAGAGTGGAGCAACAACTTAAAAGAAAGCCTTCTTCAAAATATTATGGCTTTCACTCTTATCCAAGGAAGGACCAAGCCCAAGGAATTTTGGGGGCTGCACCATCAAAACCCAAGGAAGATAAGGGTAAGACCATAGAGAAATCCACCCCTAAGACTAGTTCCCAAGAAAGGACTAGCAACATTAAATGCTTCAAATGTCTTGGGAGATGTCACATTGCCTCTCAATGCCCCACAAAGAAAACCATGATCATGAGGGGTCAAGACATTTATAGCAGTCAAGAGGAGACTACTTCTTTCCCTTCCTCTAGTGGAAGTGAAGATAATGTAAGGGGTGGAGAGTCTAGTGAGGAATTCTACCCTCATGAAGAAGGTGACGTCTTAATGGTTAGAAGGCTCCTTGGAGGTCAATCTTGTGATCTATCTCAATCCCAAAGAGAGAACATCTTTCATACAAGATGCAAAATTTTAGTTAAAACTTGTTCTCTCATTGTGGATAGTGGATCTTGTTGCAACTGTTGTAGCACAAGATTAGTTTCCAAGTTGAACCTCACTATCATTCCCCACCCAAAACCTTATAAACTTCAATGGCTCAATGAGCAAGGGGAAATGATAGTTAACCAACAAGTGAAGGTACCTTTCTCCATTGGGACATATAAGGATGAAGTTAATTGTGATATAGTTCCCATGGAGGTAGGACATATTCTTTTAGGAAGGCCGTGGAAATTTGATAGGAAGATCATTTATAATGGCCTAACTAATGAGATTACCATCACCCATCTTGGCACTAAATTTGTGTTGCATCCTTAAACAGCTTCACAGGTGGCCAAAGATCAACTAACTATGAAAGATAAGAGGGATGAGGAAGAAAAAGTAGAAAAACAAAAGAAAAAGAAGGATAGCAAGGCCTTGTCTTCAAAGGCATGGGGAAGGAAAAAGAGGGAAATGATTCCTTTAAGAAGATTGTTAAGATGGAAAATCATTTTGCAACAAAAGGTGATATTAAAAGAGCACTCCTTCTTAAACAATCTTTCTACCTTCTCTTATCAAGGGAAACATCCCTTAGCACTGCCACAATTCCTACATTTGAGACCTTACCCCTAAAGGTCCAAGAACTCTTACATGAATTTGGTGATATATTTCTCAAAGAGATACCCCCCGGGCTACCTTCTTTAAGGGGAATAGAACACCAAATAGATTTAGCCCCAGGAACAAGCCTTCCTAATAGGCCAGCCTATAGGACTAACCCTCAGGAGACTAAGGAGATAGAGTCTTAGGTTAAAGAATTGTTGGAGAAGGGTTGGGTCCAAGAGAGCCTAAGCCCATGTGCTGTGCCAGTGTTGTTGGTGCCCAAAAAGGATGGCACGTGGAGAAAGTGTACAGATTGCAGGGCCATCAACAACATCACTGTAAAGTATAGGCACCCCATTCCTAGACTTGATGATTTTCTTGATGAGTTGCATGGTGCCAATATCTTTTCAAAAATTGATCTTAAAAGTGGTTATCACCAAATCAGGATGAAAAAGGGTGATGAGTGGAAAACCGCTTTCAAGACCAAGTTTGGTTTGTATGAATGGCTAGTGATGCCTTTTGGGCTCACTAATGCACCAAGCACCTTTATGAGGCTTATGCATCATGTCTTAAGGGATTTCCTAGGTAGAATTGTAGTTGTTTATTTTGATGATATTTTAGTGTACAGTAGGAGCCTAGATGATCACTTAGGACATCTCAGGCAAGTTCTTTCAGTCCTTAGGAAAAACACCCTCTATGCAAATATAGAGAAGTGTACCTTTTGTGTAGATAATATAGTTTTCTTAGGTTTTGTAGTTGGTAGAAATGGGGTCCAAGTGGACCCTGAGAAAATCAAGGCCATCCAAGAATGGCCCACCCCAAAAAGTGTGGGAGATATTAGGAGCTTCCATGGGTTAGCAAGCTTCTATAGAAGGTTCGTTCCTAATTTCTCTACAATCGCATCACCTCTCAATGAGCTGGTGAAGAAGAATGTGGCATTTACCTGGGGTGAAAAACAAGAGCAAGCCTTTGCTTTGCTCAAAGAAAAGCTTACTAAGGCACCTGTTCTAGCTCTTCCTGACTTTTCTAAAACTTTTGAGCTAGAATGTGATGCCTCTGGAGTGGGAGTTGGAGCTGTATTGTTACAAGGTGGGCACCCTATTGCTTATTTTAGTGAAAAAATTCATAGTGCCACCCTTAACTACCCCACCTATGATAAAGAGATTTATGCCTTAATAAGAGCCCTCCAAACTTGGGAACATTACCTTGTTTCCAAGGAATTTGTCATTCATAGTGATCATCAATCACTTAAGTACATTAGAGGGCAAAGCAAGTTAAACAAGAGGCATGCAAAATGGGTAGAGTACCTAGAGCAATTTCCATATGTTATCAAATACAAAAAGGGAAAAACAAATGTGGTAGCTGATGCCCTCTCTAGGAGACACACATTGTTTTGCTCCCTAGGAACTCAAATTTTAGGATTTGATAATATTAGGGACTTGTATGCTTTAGATGAACATTTCTTTCCCATTTACAAGAGTTATGGGAAAAAGGCCCAAGATGGATTCTATTTGGCTGAGGGTATTTGTTCAAAGAGGGAAAGCTTTGCATATCCCAAGGATCCATTAGGAAATTACTTGTGAAAGAGAGCCATGAGGGTGGGCTCATGAGCCACTTTGGGATAGACAAGACCCTTGTCTTACTCAAACAAAAGTTTTATTGGCCCCATATGAAGAAAGATGTCCATAAGTATTGCACTAGGTGTGTGGCTTGTTTACAAGCCAAGTCTAGGGTGATACCTCATGGGCTATACACACCTTTACCCATCCCCTCTGCACCTTGGGTAGACATTAGTATGGACTTTGTCCTTAGGCTTCCTTGAACCCAAAGAGGTTTAGACTCTATCTTTGTGGTGGTGGATAGGTTTAGCAAGATGGCACACTTTATACCATGCTGTTGGACAAGTGGCCTCAGATATCTTAAGAAGGGGGGGCTGAATTAAAATATTACAAATTATTTCCCCAATTAAAAATTCTATTTAACTTTCTATTCAAGTTATAAATTCCCTTAATAATGAATTTCTTAAATATTGATTCAAATAGAACAATTTGAATATGAATATAAAACAATAATAAATAAAGGAGTTTAAGGGAAGAGAAAGTGCAAACTCAGATTTATACTGGTTCGGCCACACCCTTGTGCCTACGTCCAGTCCCCAAGCAACCCGCTTGAGAGTTCCACTATCTTGTAAATTCCTTTTACAAGTTCTAAACACTCAAGGACAATCCTTCCTTTGTGTTTAGAATTCTTTCACAACAAGAGACCCTCGGTCTCTTAATCCCTTTTCAGAATGAAGAAGAAGAAAAGAAGAAATCTCTCTTGAAAGAGATCGATTGAAAAATTTGAGCACTCAAATAATTCCTTATTGAATCACAAGTGTTTTGGCCAAGCAATTTGTAAGAGGATAAAACGATTTTACTTTTTAAGAGGATAAGACCTTTTTGTTCTGAAAAACTCTTGTCAAATTCGTGTCTCAAGTCACATATATATAGGCCTTTGATAGAAATTCAAGAACCACACAAAAAGATGTGACTGTTGAGAATGTTTTCTGAAAATCTCCTCTGGTAATCGATTACAGTATGTGTGTAATCGATTACAAGCTTTAAAATTTGAATTAAAAACGTTCAGAAACTGCTGGTAATCGATTACCATATATGTGTAATCGATTACACAGTGCAAATTTTGAATTCAAATTTTAATAACTGTTGTAAATCAGTTTTGGCCACTGGTAATCGATTACATCCTCTGGTAATCGATTACCAGAGAGTAAATTTGTTGAAAAAGACTTTTTAACTTAAAATTCTTGGCCAAACCTTTTGCTACTTCAATTGGAATTCCCTTCCTATTTAATATACCCTTTCTAAGACTCTAGAGACTGTCTTGATCATCCATCTTGAATATCTTTAATTCCTTTGTCTTGAATAAAGCTTTGAGACGCATGTGAAAACTTTGGCATCATCAAAACATTCAGCTTGATCCTTTGTCTACACATGTCACAAGGTGGATGATGCTTCCCACATCTCAAAACTCTTTTACAGGGAAGTTGTGAGACTCCATGGTTTGCCTAGGACCATTGTGTCAGATAGAGATGCTAAGTTCATTAGCCACTTCTGGAAAACCTTATGGGCTAAGCTAGGAACTAAACTTCTTTTCTCTACCACTTGTCATCCACAAACTGATGGGCAAACAGAGTTAGTGAATAGGTCTTTATCCACCCTTTTAAAGGCTCTTCTGAAAGGCAACCATAAGTCTTGGGATGAGTATCTTCCTCATGTAGAATTTGCCTACAATAAGGGGGTTCATAGAACCACCAAGCGGTCCCCTTTTGAGGTTGTCTATGGGTTCAATCCCCTAACACTGTTAGAACTCATTCCCCTCCCACTGGACACTTATTTTATACATAAAGATGGGGAATCTAGGTCAGGGTTTGTAAAGAAGTTGCATGAGAGGGTTAAGAACCAAATAGAGAACCAAACAAAGGTGTATTCAACTAAAGGCAATAGAGGAACAAAAGAGCTAGTTCTTAATGACGGTGACTGGGTTTGGCTCCATCTTAGGAAGGATAGATTCCCTACTAAAAGGAAATCCATGCTTAGCCCTAGAGGGGATGGACTTTTTCAGGTTTTGGAGAGGATCAATAACAATGCCTATAGGTTGGACCTCCCAGAAGAGTATGGAGTCAGCACCATTTTTAACGTTTCTGATTTAATTCATTTTGCAGGTGGAGCTGATATTGAGGTGGGCGAACTAATAGATTTGAGGTCAAATCCTCTTCAAGGGGAAGGGGATGATGCAATCCTTCCTAGGAAGGGACCAGTTACTAGAGCCATGAGCAAGAGGCTCCAAGAGGATTGGGCTAGAGCTGCTGAAGAAGGCCCTAGGGTTCTCATGAACCTCAGGGTAGATTGATGAGCCCATGGGCCAAGGTTGGGTCCAATTATCTTTGTACATATTAGACTAGGATGTCATTATATTTGGTCCTTGTATTTAGGGCTCCATAATGTAGGTAGTGTACCCTAGAAATATAGGATTTTTCAGCCCTTGTATTTTAGGGCACCTAGACTAGTTTTTGTATTAAGGGTAGTTTTGTAATTTCACATGCACTAAGTGAATATTTGATCTGTGTGGTTGGAAATAAAATTAATTGAATTGGTAGAAGCCCAATCCAATTAAATTTTAGAGGGGGAGGTGAGCATTTGCTTACTACACCCCATTGCCACATCATATAGTCACACTTTGTGCATGTCCTTCATGTTGTACATGCCTTATGACACCTAAGCACACTTAATAGAGAATCTTGGAATTGATCTTTGATTAGTGGGCTGGCCCATAACTAAAATTCACTAATCATAATTAGTGAAATTTTGGCTCCAAAGTTTGGCTCCACAAATTCAATTTCAAATTCAAGTGAAATTTGAATTGAAATTCAAATTTCCCTCCAATTTTGTGCGACACTTAGGCTATAAATAGAGGTCATTTGTGCGCATCTTTTCAACTTTGATCATTTGAAAATTAAACTTCAAATTTCAGAGCTCTTTTAGAGCACAAAATTTCGTGTTCTTCTCTTCCTCTCCCTTCATTCATCTCCTTCTTCCACCAAGCTCTTATCCATGGCCTCCTATGGTGGTGAGCTTCTTCTAGACTCATCTTCTCCTTGAAGTGGCATCTCCTCTCTCTCTTCCTTCTACATTCCGCTGCCATTCATCTTCCAAGAAACAAAGGAATCCATTGATGAAGGAGATCCTATGCCTTCAAGCTCCAATGGAGCTTACATCAATACTAATGTCTACACAAGGTGCATATGGGATGGGTAAGGGTTTGTATAGCCCATGAGGCATCACCCTAGACTTGGCTTGTAAACAAGCCACACACCTAGTGCAATGCTTATGGACGTCTTTCTTCATATGGGGCCAATAAAACTTTTCTTTGAGTAAGACAAGGGTCTTATCTATCCCAAAGTGGCCCGTGAGCCCACCCTCATGGCTCTCTTTCACAAGTAATTTCCTAATGGATCATTGGGGTATGCAAAACTTTCCCTATATGAACAAATACCCATCAGCCAAATAGAATCCATCTTGGGCCTTTTTCCCATAACTCTCGTAAATGGGAGAGAAATATTCATCTAAAGCATACAAGTCCCTAATGTTATCAAATCCTAAAATTTGAGCTCCTAGGGAGAAAAACAATGTGTGTCTCCTAGAGAGGGCATCAACTACCACATTTGTTTTTCCCTTTTTGTATTTGATAACATATGGAAATTGCTCTAGGTACTCTACCCATTTTGCATGCCTTTTGTTTAACTTGCTTTGCCCTCTAATGTACTTAAGTAATTGATGATCACTATGAATGACAAATTCCTTGGAAACAAGGTAATGTTCCCAAGTTTGGAGGGCTCTTATTAAGGCATAAAGCTCTTTATCATAGGTGGGGTAGTTGAGGGTGGCACTTAGAATGATGTCTCCTTTTAGTCGGCTATCTTTAGTATCTAATCGACTTTATCGGGTTTCATGAGTTTTTGCTTTCGCAAATAGTTGACTATATGGTGATATAATCGAGTATCTGTTGATCAGGAAACCCAGGTGATGTGAAGAACAATTTAGTCAACTATCTTTATGGCATAATGGAGTATTTTGGTTTTGAGGCTATAAAAATAAATTTTTCAAAAAAATTCATGAGTGACACTTTTTGTCTCATATTTTATACTGTGATTTTCGTACATAGACTCTCTGAACCTTTGAATGTCATCACTACTTTGATCCTTGCTTGGAAACAACCTTTTCAATGAGTGCAAATGGATCTTTAAAGAATCATAAAGGGAAGTTGATACTACAAAGGATATGTTTTCAAACTTTCACATTCTCCACATACCAAGTGAAATTGTTCCTTGATCTGTGTTTCTAATTTTTATTTTCATTGAGTAGGTTTCTCAATGGTGTGCATGCAGTTGTTTATTACATGTAGGTTTAGATCTTGATAGGTTTTCAAGATTTTAGGCATTTGTGGTGTGCATTTGCATGCGAGTTTGATTGTAATTCAAAGATTATAGTGGAAAGATCCTAGTGGGTTACTAAGGATCAACTAGATGTAGATTTCCTAAAAATTGAACGAGTATAAATCTATGTGTGCATTCTTTCTCTTATCCCTTCAACACTTTATTACTTATTGGTTAAGGTTCTTAGCACTTGGTTGTTGATATTTTCTTAGTATCTTAGTTTAAACCATGATCGGTGTTAAGGGAAAACATAAGGGTGTTTATAACACATATCTTACTCTCTTGGATTAATTGGATTAAAGGAAAAGGTTTTGCAAAAAACTTTGATTTGGGTCTAAAATTGTTTTAAAACCAATTCACTCCCATTTTGGTTTGTAGTTTCATGCGCCATTATTTCTAACAAAGGAGACAACAACTAATTGTCTGACCGAAAATGATTTCAACAGAAAAACAGAAAATAATTATAGTTACAACACAACCTATATTAATGAATCACTAGACTGGATGCTCCACCAGATTACAGATTTTGGTAGAAGATGATAACAACAAGGGCAAGGCCAACGAGGTTGAATTTTGGTATTCTAAAAAAAATGATGGTACATATGGAAATATTAATGCAACACGGTTAAAGGCAATAATCCACAATAAGTCACATTGTCAACTAATGCTAAAAGAATTCGTCCATTTTTTATATTAAATGAATTATCACTCATCCTATTAAAGACTCACATTTATTATCAAATTAAATTACACGTCTTCAACACATTGCTTGACTGTCCCGGACTACAATGCATTTCTTAGTTGAACACGTATTTTGAAACGGACAATGAACCTTAAGTGTAGTTAAGCTCTATATTAAGGGTTAGTCTCATAATTGGTCTAAAAAACTAAAACTTATGAAAATACCTCAGGATCCCACTGAAGAACCATAGTCCCTAATTATAGTGCTAATAATAGTGGTTATTCCACTATCTACTATCCTACTATACCAGTTATGGGGTCAAATGCTCTGCATCAGTATTGAGGAATTGATAATGATGCTACAACTCTCATTGACCATATTAGCCCAGAAAGGGAGCTTGGACTAGCCTAGCCTGAGTCTAAAGGGTGAAGGTTCCATCTCATGGGGTTAAACTGCTGGTATATTGATGGAAAATTTAATGGGAGCTTAAATTGTGACCAGTCCTGATATCAATTGGTGGGAGGTATTGGTTTGATTGAGTTTGGGATATTGTTGAAAATCAAACTATTGTTCTTATGGAATTAGAGGTCATTTTGCTTTGTTAATAGGGCAGAAACATTTATCAAGCTGGAGGGGTAGACAAGTGAATGTGCAACGGGATGGGTTGAGGTTGAGTATATTTTGGATTCTATATCCAAATGATGCAAAGCCCCAAGCTATTCACTCAACAGAGGCAATGGAGCCTCATAGGGGGGCACATCAGGTTTGACTGAGTTATATCCGAATGCCATGGTACACAGTCCTTGAAGCTCTGAACTCAGATGGAGCTTCATAAGGGGCCACATCATGCTTAGTCAAGACATATCTGGACGGTACACTAATCAAATGGTTTTTTTTTCCTAAAATACCAGAGAATGGAGTTCTTGCTCATAGTAATGCTACCACGAATAAGAATCCAAGGAATGTAATTAGAAACCTTGAAACAAACACCCCCTTAGATCTTGGGAAAAAACTGTAACAAATGAATGAAATTAGAAACCAAGGAATGTCGATTTTTCCTTGATTACTAATATCAGCCTCTTTTAAATAAAATTTGATTGCATCATACAAAGAAGGATTGGTGTAACAGAGAAGTGCAAGAAGGAAAGCTTTTAGAACCAAATTGTCATACAAGGATGTGAGAAAATGGGCTTGAAAGTAGAGTCTGTGGCTATAAATTCCTCAGCAGATCGCTTGAAAAAGAAGTGGTTAGGAGTGATTGCTGCAGCAAGTTGGAGGACTAAGGTAACAAAGAAACTCCAAATTCAATACAAGGTAACCATCTCAGCATGTGGCTCTCTCAACACTCGTCCTCTAATGATTTCTACTGGACTAGTATGCTACGAAGACATAATTTGCACCAACAAAATAATTAACTAGAAAGTAAAAGTTTCCAGTGCAAACCTCCTATCATTTATGCTAAAACACAGTGCATGATCCCATCTTCGCCATCAGTCTGTGACAACTAAGAATCCAACGAGCCTGAAGGTGTTTTGGGCCCTAAGGTTATGGGCCCATCTGAATCTGTCACAAAGGTCTATGTTAGAAGAAAAGTGGTGCTGGCTAGTAGGGGACAGGCCCAATATCCTAAGAGTCCAACTGTGAACTCAGTTATGGGCTTACAATCTGTTCGCATACCTTCAGATCAAGAAGAGGAATTGGAAAGGCAATATGCCCTGGTTAAAGACCTGGGATTGACCCATGGGGGTGCTGCTTCGAAGGTCCAGCAGTTCATGAAGGACATGGACACCAGAGATAACAAAATGGCAATTGAGATGGGCATTAAAAAGCAGCAGTTATGATCATCCTTTCTTATAATTCAAGAGGTTTGGGGATAAAGTAAATTTCTGGAAAGACAAATGGCTAGGGGAGGATTATACTCTCCAAACAGAAATACAATCAGCTCTTTCTCATCAATGAACAGCAAGCTGATCTCATTTTAATGATGGGGAATTTTGACCAGGACAGGTGGAGGTGGAACTTCAAGTGGCGAAGGAATCTGTTTGATTATGAGAGTGATCAAGCTGTGAATTTTATGGAGGAGATCAATTCCATACACATTCAGAGATATGTTAAAGATGTCATGTTATGGAAAGCTGACCCTAGTGGGGTGTATACCACTAAGTCTGCTTATAAATTACTGATAACACCTTCTACACCAGCCTCGGATAGGAGAACATCACAATTACTATGGAATATGAAAATTCCTCCAAAAGATGCAGTTTTCACTTGGAAGCTTTTAAGAGACAGACTCCCCACTAGAGCTAATCTCTCAAGGAGAGGGGTGATCATTCAAGATATTGCTTGTCCTTTATGTGGTGATGAATAAGAGGAGGTGGGGCATCTATTTTTCAATTGCAAGAAGATAGTAGGGCTATGGTGGGAGTCCATGAGCTGGATTCAGGCTATGGGACCTCTCCTAGCTTCTCCAGTGGACCATTTTCTTCAGTTTTGTGATGGTTTTGGAGCAGAGAAAAATCATAGTACTTGTTGTGGATGGTGGGTTGCTTTGACAAGTACTATATGGAAGCATAGGAACTTTCTCATTTTCCAGGACAAACCTTTCGAGCCGCAGAAGGTCATGGAAGATGCTATGTTCTCAATTTGGTCTTGGTTAAAGGCTAGACAAAAAGGCTACAACATCAGTTTTAACCATTGGTCTTCCAACATCTCGAAATCCTTTGGTTAACCTGTATGGGATAACCTTTTTAGTTGGGATAGCTTGGGATTTTTGGAGGGCAGCACCACTGGTGCCTTGTATTTCCTATATCCAGTACCACTTGTACTGTTTTTGCATATATTAATATATATCTATTTTTGCCTTCCAAAAAAAAACTAAGAATATAGTCAGATTTCAACTCATGTAAGCAGACAAGAAGAGACCTATCTTTAAATAGGCCAATGGACCTCTAAACAACCTAAGTTAGGCATATGAGCCAATAGGCTAAAGCATGTAAATAGGTCAGTAGTGCATGAAACACTTTTGAAAAACATGTGGACCTGTTAACAGTGGCAATAATCCAAAAAGCTTAAAATACAAATGAAAAGGGAGTCAAATGTAAAGGCAACAAAAGTGACATTTACAACCAGGAAAATATGAATGATAATACTTGATAAAAGGGACTGTCTATGTTTTGATAACCATAGGAAAATAAGAATGATAGCACTTGATTGATCCAAGAAAACCTAAAAACAAAATGTTGTACTGAAGTGGAGAAGTTGTGATGATGATTATGTAGAACAACAGAAAGGCGGATAAAGGTAGAGTTATGCTACAAGCCTAGAACAACAGATGAACAGAAAGGCAGTGCCATATGGAAGGTACAATTGTTGCCACGGTTCAGTGGCTGTAACTGTCAAGAAAATCTGTGGCACATTCTAGCATTATTGGAGTTCTATACTTTCGTCATTGTGATGCTAATTCCTTACAACTACAGTACTATTTCTGATGAGCCATATGACAGTGCAACTTCCACTTCCTAGATGTAAAGAAAAAAAATAATCTACAAGCCTAGTAAAAGGGAAAATCATTTCGAAGAGCCCAAAAGCTTATCTTTCAAAGAACCATCTATTGGGTAAGGCTGGCATTTGGCAATATATCGTGTCATTACTCAAATTATAAAATTCACAATTTGTAAAACTAATCTTTTGGTCTCTGCCAATAAATTCTATGAATCTTGAAGGCTTATTTACAGGGCTAATTATTGCTAAACTATGTTCTATTTCTTGTTTGCTAATTTTACAAAAATCTTCTACCAGCATTATGACTAAGACTACCAACGAAAGCAAAATGTAATGGAGTTATTGAAGGAAACAGGACTGAGAAATATATACTTACGAATACAATTCCGTGATTTGTATGGGCTCATTTCTGTTGATATTTCCCATATCTATTCCACATCCTAAATTGCATATCTAAACATTTATGGTTAATGTTTTCTTTCTTTCAATTTTGGATTTGGCCGACATCATGTGCCTCTAATAGATTGCCATCACTCATTAGCTATCATTATATCAATCAAGAGTAAATTACACTAATTGTCACTGAAATTCCCCCTGATATCCCTGTTTTTTCTACTCCTACACTAACCCTATTAATTGTTTGCAAAACATGACACTAATATCCTTGTACATTACACTATACCATTAATTGATTGAAAATCATTACACCATGTACCCCTGTAAGAAAGCAGCTGTAAACGTTAAAAAAGCAAGGGTTTTGTGCAATATCAAAAACTTTTAAGGGGAGTTAGTGCAATTTAATCTTATATAAAATGTAAAGAATTTTAATTCAAAACAAAAGACGCGTGATTTCACAGACAAATTGTTCCAATGAATCAGAACACCTTGCCACTTTCCTGGCTTGAACTCTTTTAAGTCAATTTATGAGAACACACTCATTGATTGTGCAGGTATTGTTATTTTAGTATTTAGAAACTTAATGAGAGAAATGACAGTCAACAGTTACAAAGTAGGAAACATATCATAACAGGGGAGTCCATGTCCACCTCAAATGCAATAAACAATGAAACTATAACTGATAGAACGAACGCAGGCAGAAGGTACCTTAGATTGAACAACACACGATGGTGGCCTCTGTGTTCTGCTGGCAGGAACGACGACGTGCGATTAAATTAGGGGTCTTTGGTCTGGTCATTTGACAGATAGTATAGATTAGGGTTTATAGTTTTTAAAATGTTAAAATATATATATATATATATATATATATATATATATATGTATATATATATATATAACTATTAATTTAATCAAGGGACGAAATTAAGGTTTAAGGATGAGAACCTGCAGAAAATCACGGTGCTGCGTGTGACTTAGCGAGTTAGGGTGTTGCAACTGGAGGATATTAATCAAGATTGAGGACCAGAGAGAGCTCAGAGCTGTTCCAATGTTGTTGAAGACAAGATATTTAGAAATTTTTTGTTTTAATTTAGATCATTAAAATTCAAAAAGGGGTAAAAAATAATAGAAAAAACATTGTGGCAAATTATAGCCGCCAATAAATGCTAAGACCAAATAAACCACAACTATATGCTTTGTGACGTTTATAGCCAATGTATTTTAATTTTTAAACCGCGGCAATGTATATATTGTGTTGGGATAAAACACAACAATCCATTTTATCCCACAAAATTATGGTCATACCATAAAAAAAACAGAAACAACTATTTATCACTTTATCTTTATCATGAAAATTTAATTGATTTTTTTCACCATCAATCTAATCCAAACACACTAGTAAGTTGAATTCCATTAAATAAGAAGAGATTGAATTCACATATTTAGTTACAACAGTACTATTGTATATTTCAAGGTGTGTGTGTGTGTCTGTGTGTGTAAAATAGGTTATTAACTAGTTGTTATAGTTACAACAGTACTATTGTATATTTCAAGGTGCGTTCTTGTAATGTAATAAACCTACAAATACTTAAATTAATCCCCGTTAGAATCAGCTTATTTTCAATACATAAGCGCAAAATATCAAATACTAGTATATCTATACATGAGTTTCTATAATGACTATTTTTTAAATTAACGTCTTGAGACTTTATAATAATTAAAACAAACAAAATGAAACTAATAAAAAGAAAAACACAAGGAGGCCGATCGAGAGAGGTAGTAGGTGCTAGCCAAGAAAGAGACTAGCAATTAGCAGAATGGGGTCTTATTAGGAGACATAATAACACAGGAGAGGGCTGAGGAAATGGGTGAGGATCAATAGGAGACAGAATCTGAAACAGAGGAATGTTTAGAAGGGCATTCATCCCTTACTCCCTTTCAAATGCTACGGATTTTATTTCCTCCAAACTAGACAAAAAACGTAATGAATACCCCCAGTGAGTCACTGTTGGTCCACCACAACGACCTAAAGGGAGTTAATGAATAACAAGGGTTTTTAAAGTTTTATGTTGGAATTAGATTTTTAATTTTTTATGCTAACTATGATTCTAAATTTTGGGGAACTATTCAAGATTAGGAATTTTATGTTATTCCTGGAGTGGATATTACTGTCCTACTTTTCTCTATTTAAGACAACAACCTTATTTCTTAGGGATTGAATTTTGATTTGACTTTAAATGCAGCACCTATCAAACTTTTACAATGGGTTTGGTATAGATGAATGAAAATGGATGAAAGTGTGAGGAATGAAAAGAGATGAAAGAGAGTAATCTATACTATTCTCTGTAGTGGCTCTCATTTGTTTCTAAAAGGAAACAGCATACTGACTCTATAATTATAATATAAACACAAAAAACAAAAAAAAACATTTGCATTTGGATATACTTATTAGAATAAATATGATAATCTGCTCCTAAATACACCATAATGATCTCATATCCTACTGTGGGTCGTGTCGAAACATTCAAATAGGATCTAAGTCAAAATGATTTTAAAAAAATAATCCCTTTGCTTTTCTTTTTCCTTTATGTTACTCTTTACTTACATCATTTTACTTGATAATTACTAGTTTTGGCAGAGGGAGCCAGAAATTGTAACGCAGCAACTACAGAATCTACAGAAACACCAAAGATACACCAACTTAACAACCAATAACAACCCATAAGAAAATTATTTTTTTTTAATCATTTCTAAATGCACAATCAAAATTAATAATCAAAAAGTACCTTGTGCCAGCAATAGATGTAGAAGGTGGTTCAGTCCTTATGGTCTTCAATTTAACCTTCTTGAGTAACTCTTCCAATTAATCTAAGTTCCTCTTAAAAATGTAACAAAATTAATTCAAACCCAGAGTACACAACGCAAATAATTATCCAACTCGAATAGCAGTTCTTGGACTCTTAGTTTCAGAAAAAGCTTAATTACTCCAATTTGCTGACTATGTAAATGAGTGAAGAAACTGTAGACATTGTTGATCCGATAACCACGTAAGACATGTTTCCACAAAGAAAATAAAAGCAAAGCTAACTTTTTCTGACTAAGTAGAGAAATGCCAAAACAACACATCAAAAATGGAAATACTTATAAAATCAATGATTTTAAAGTGCATTAACTGCACTTTTACACGTAAACAAGAAAAAGAAAAAGAAAAAACACATGGTCAAGAAAAAAAAAACAAAAAACAAAGCAAACATTAAGGGATAAATGAAAAATAGTGCATCCACCAGTGGATCGATTCATAAACCCAGAAAAAATTGAGGGCAAATGAAGGATAACTGGGGATAGAAAATATAATATTTGAAAAAAAAATAATAAGCCAATTGTACTAACGTATATAGGTGCAACAACTGTAACAAAAAGCAACCTTAAATTTTGATATCGTTATTTAAATTATGTTTTATGTTTCTTATAGATTGCAGATAGAATATGGTGTGACTCATACAATTAGGATGTTACCTCGTATAATCTAACCACGTTCGGATGCTTCAGCAGCTTGAAGGTGGATATTTCCCTCTTTATCTGCTATGAAAAAATGAAGATGAGAAAACTGATCTTTTGTATTAATTTGAATCATAAATTATAAGCAAAGAGAGGTAAAGAAACAAACAAACATAAAATTTGCACAAAAATTGCAAAACAAAACCCAATTACACTGTAAGAGTGTAGGACCACCTAATTTCCAGTCTTTTGTGCCAGAAGATTTTGGCACATTTGATTCATGCTTCTCATTGAACTGTTCCCATGAATTGGGACAAAACCCAAGTTTGAAAACTCCCAATTTGATCTTTTGTATTAATTTGAAAACTTCCTTTTGTCATTTGAATCCAACAGGTTATGCATATGTAATAATGGAAGAAAATAATCCAAACCACAAATGCATATGTAATAAATCCAACAACCTATGCTCGAAGTGCACCAATCCAGATAAGAAAAACGCGAAACCAAAACAACCAAGAACATCAACTTCCTTAGTACTCTGACTTAACTAAACCCTTTGGCCTTCAAATCCTTTTCGCATATTCAACGATGACATTGTTAGGGCAACTCAAGAAGTCGATAATCACATTTTAAAAGTCTTATATTATCAAACAAGAACTCAAAAACTTATATTATCAAACAAGAACTCAAAAACTTCGACATCCTTACCTTCACACTAGCAAGGTGGCGACACCACTCCAAAGGGCACAAGATCGGATACGTGGTGGTGGTCGGAACAATGGCTAGGGTTTTTCTTCTTGAGGTCAGGGAAACGCAATGTCAGGGTGGGCACGACGGAGTCGTCGCTGGGATGACTTCAGGCAACAGAGCGCATTAGGGTTTTGCTATAGCTTTTTCGAGGACACGAGAGTGTTCAATCATCGCGAAATAGGAGTATATAAAGCACAAAATTAAAGACGGTGCACACGTAACACCGTCTTTGTCTCTGACCACAACTACGACGGTGTCTATAAACACACCGTCTTAGATTAGTTCCACCAAAGCTACAAACGCAGCGTTCAATTGAAACGTCGTCGTATACGAAATGCGCCGTATATAAAACTTATATATTTACGGAAATGCCACCGTGTGCACTACTACGTCGGGTTATGTACGACCGACGTAGAATGTGCATCGTAAAATAGAATATTTTTAGTAGTGATTTAAACTAATGGTCCACCATACTTCATCTTTAAATGGTCATCAAAGACTCCGTCAATTTATTATTCTAAAATAGCAATCACACCTCCTATTAAAGACTCGCATTTATTATTCAAATAAATGAACATGTCTTTAATGCATTGTTTGGTTGTCCTGAGCTACAATGCATTGCTCAGTTGAACACGTATGTTGGAAGGGGCAATGAACCTTAAGTGTACTTAAGCTCTATATTAAATGGTTAGTCTCATAATTGGTCTAAAGAATTGAAACGTGAAAAATATCTTAGGATCCTATTGAATAACCAAAAACTCTAATTACAGTAATCATTAACGGTAAAAACTAATGGTCCACCGTAAAACCACATCTTTAAATGGTCATCATAGGATTCGTCAATTTATTATTCAAATAAATTAATTGCACCTCCTATTAAAGACTCACATTTATTATTCAAATAAATTAACATCTCTTCAACACATTATTTGAGTGTCTGGAACTACAATGCATTGCTTAGTTGAACACGTATTTTGGAAGGGGCAATGAACCTTACGTGTAGTTCTATATTATTAAGGGTTAGTTTCAAAATTGGTATAAAGAACTAAAACTTATAGAAATATCTTAGAATCCCATCAAAAAACCAAAGACTCTAATTATGATGGTTATAAACGGTTAGCCATCATAAAACCACATCTTTAAATAGTCCTTGAAGAATCTGTCAATTTATTATTCAAACAAATTAATCATGCCCCTATTAAAGACTCGCATTTATTATTCAAATAAATTAACATGTTTTTAACGCATTGTTTGACCGTCCCGAACTAAACGAGTAGATTATAGTAATACCCCTTAAGATTTCTTGAAATTACATCCAATACCCCTAATTTCCCTAATTTTTTACACCTACACAAAACCTTGGACCTTGTTTGAAGAACATTACATTGACACCCCTTAGAAATTACATTAACACCCTTTGCAAAACATTAGACTATGTATCCCTATGAGGATGTTGTTGTAATGGTATAAAAAGTAGAGGTTTAGGTGTGATTTCAAGAAATCTTAGGAGATGTTGTAATTTACTCAAACTAAAATGTATTGTTTAGTTGAACACTATCAAAATATCTTAGAATAATTTGTTTAGTCATTAAAGAACAAAGGTCCTAATTACTTGGTTATAAAAAATAAATTATTTAGTCAAAATAATTTTAAAAAACTGAGCATTCTAATGTGATTGTAAGGTAAATAAATAATTTCAATCATTTTAAAAAGATAATTATAGATATTTTAGCAAATTCATTATTTGTTGTTCATATAAAAGTAAAACCAATCATCATTTTCTCATCAACATATAAATGTGTCAATTATTTTGAAAATGGAGGAAGAATTTAAAAGAAATGAGTTATAAAATGTATCCGTAACAATCATCTAATATTAATGACATATACTTGATCTGTAATATAATTACAGAAGTACTTGTTACATCAATAAAATCCTTACACGAACAACAAAATTTAAAACTGCATTATTGTAAGATAAGATTTTTACCGACTAGGATTATCTTTTGTTTGTTCTCTTATCAATCAATATTAGGAATGGTAATGATCTTATATTAATGTTTTCCACGAATAAGAAATTACAAACATTAATGCTTCTGTAAAAAAATAACCAAATAAGAAATTACCGACGTAACTGGATTTAGCCGGTGGAAGACAAGGATGGAGAATTAAGAGTCGCGAGAAGGGGAATGAGAGAGAAAACAGAGAAGCGGAAAAAGTGTATGAAACTGAAATTGCTATACGAGAGAAAGAGAGAGAGAGAGGAGTGTTCATTCAATACTTCTTGTTTGTTTCCTCTTCCGCACTTGATTATATGCTCCATCACCCACCACCCTTAGGGATCACACCTTTCAAGCAAGAAATTCTCATATTTCCAAAATGGAATTTCAGGAGCATCATGTGGAAGCTGAACTTGGGATGCCCGCAGCAGCAGCGAGCTATGAGGAGTTCGGAATGCCACCAAATCACGGCCAAGAGGAGCCAGTGGTGGCGGCGGTGCCGGTACCACCACCCGCCAACACCATGGCCCGCAACAGCGGCAAGGGAAAGTACCAGGAGTGCCTCAAGAACCACGCAGTTGGAATCGGCGGCCACGCCCTCGACGGCTGCGCCGAGTTCCTGCCGGCGGGCGAGGAGGGAACCCTGGACGCGCTAAAGTGCGCCGCGTGCAACTGCCACAGAAACTTCCACCGCAAGGAGACCCCGGACGGCACCTACTTGCTGCCCTTCCACCACCGCCACCAGCCACCGCCGCCGCCGTTCGCGCCGTACTACCGTGCGCCGGCTGGCTACCTGCACATGACGGGACCGCAGCACGCCACGCTGGCGCTTCCCTCCACGTCAGGAGGGGGTGGGACCCAGTCCCCTAGGGAGGACCAGGGAGACCTGTCGGACCCACCAACGAGTGGTGCCACCACTCACGGTGGGTCCAGCAGCAAGAAGCGTTTCAGGACAAAATTCACCCAGCAGCAGAAGGACAAGATGCTGGCCTTCGCGGAGAAACTTGGCTGGAGGATTCAAAAGCACGACGAGGGTGTCGTGCAGGAGTTCTGCTCGGAAACCGGCGTTCAGCGTCATGTCCTTAAGGTGTGGATGCATAACAACAAGCACACCTTGGGTAAAAAGCCCTAGAAGGACAAAAAATTCCACCCCCCTTCCCTCTCTATATATGTTTCTATGTTTTTAGTTACTATAATAACAATATCAGCCGCTATTCCAAGCTGAAAGCTCAACGTTGAAGCCTGGGAGATTGCGCTGCTGAATGTCGGACAAGCTATGCTCGTGCTAGCTGATCCAGACATTAGTTCTTAGGGCCTTTTTTTTCTTTTCTCTTTATATATGTTGGTTGTTTCATTGTCTTAGGACAAGGGAGAACGGTGGGGGTATTTCGGTAATCCATTTGGTCATGTTGGCTAGTATAATGTTTGAGGATCCATGATTCTAATTCCAGCAACATGTTTGTGGACTAGTTTACTTGGTTATGATCAATCAATAGTGTTTTTTTCTCGATGCATGTTTTGTTACTTTGAAAGAAAATATATGTGCATCAAAGATTGATCTCGTTGTCAGCCCATAAGACCAAATTTGTGGTAGTATGAAATTTTACAAAAGAGCCAAAAATTCTAATTAAGGTCATTAAAAAAAAAAAGTATGCGATGGTCGGTGGAACCGTTTTCGCAACATTGTTGAGTTGATGAGGGAATAGGTGCATGAATAACAATGGTGATGAAGGTAATTGGATTATTTTTGTTTTCGTTTGTCGATTCTGAAACTCATATGATCTCTTATATCCTAAGACAGTTGTTGAAGGAGGAACTTTCTCGGTACCATCAATGTCTTCCCACCTGCATTTTCCAGTTTTACATGTCTTTCTATACGTCTATGGGTCTTCACTTTCTTTCTTCTGCTAACTGCAAAGTGCGCAAACCTTTTCAGCTCCTCCACGCACTGCAGAAAAAGTGGGGGAATTCTAATTAATCCCAGGGGCTGCTATATATGGCCCCTACACCTCCATGCATTTTCTTTTATTTTACAGAACCTTAATTGTTTTCGTTATTTCCCTTGTTTTCACCAGTTTTTTTTTTGTTGTTGTTTCGGTTTATATGTAAATGAGTTAAGCTTTTTTATCTTTATGAATGAATTAAGCTAATATCTATTAATTAATTAATATTATAAAATGCGCTAGCTAATTATCTCGCCGGGTTTCTGTTCCCCTACACACAGGCTGTACTAAGCCTATTCTTTTGAGTCTGTGGTTCACTATTTACAAAGTGAAAAAAACATTCACCCGTTCAGGAATTCAGAACGTACAAAAATTGGATGACGCTATATTTTTCTCGGTCATTCAACTTAGATAAACTTAAAATATATGTTCAAGATCTCAGTCATCTAATCTTTTATTTACTATCCAACAATTATAATACAATATAATGGTGTGGACATGTGTGACTCCACTGTATCCATCTCCAAAACATCAAAGTATATATAATATAATACACTTATATGTTATAATTACCTTTTATGCTCAATTCATTATGGAAGGTTTAACTAGAGACAGAAGTTTAATTTGTATCATTCATCGAGTTCTCGAGTAGCGACACCTGAACTCTAATTGGGAAAAAAATTAGCAAACTCAAATCCTGATATGGCACAAACTCATATTGGATCGAGAAACAATTCAATTGTCTTCGATCTCTTGATTTTATTTTATTTATCTATTTCTACCCCTTTCAAAATAATCTTTCTCATTGTTTTAACCAGTACTTCGTTTTAAGAAAATGAGAAAGCTTTATGCTGCCACCCCAGCATGAGAAGGTAAAATGTGTGTACTATAAATAGAGGGACACAACTTTTTTCCTGCAACTCTCCAACTACTACCTATCACTGGGAGTCACATGAATACTTGAGGGATAATCTCTATCTATTAGGATATATACTTAAATTAGTTACGGTGCACATTTTTTATAAACTTAAAACAATAGTATTATATGCAACCTAATTAATTGTAAGAGGAAGGTTATGGGTTAGTAGCTTTAATGTGCACTCTAAAGGAGGGACCTGATTGATTACTTATGGTAAAGATAGATAAACGTGCTTACTTAGGAACCTTTCCTAATTTCTGAAATGTTTCAAGTATAGTAGCAGGATATATGTATGTATATGTGTTTTTTTTTCTGTGAACAGTTAACTTGTTAAGGAGTCCAAAGTTTGAGGTCACGTTGGATGCTTTTCTTTGCTTGTTTTGGGGGGCTTAAGCATCAGTTAAAGCTGTGTGGTTTCATCTGTGGTCCACTGTCCACTATTGCACTATGTAATGAAACCTTGGTTATAGTTTAGGCTTATCTGACAGTAAGAAAAGACTTTTTATAGCCATATACCTCCTCCCATATACAGACATGTTTATGACTTTTGTCTATATGCTTCCTTTGGTGATTCTATTACTGCACAAGCACATGATTTTCTCGGTGATCTCATTCTCTTATATTATCTCTCCCCAACAAAATAACAAAATGGGCTAAATCAGCCCATGCTTGCATTTGCATTTTGACCTTACCTCTCACTATAAGTGTTTTTTTTTTATGGATAAATATCTAATTTAGTCCTTAAATTTATAAAGCATCCACACTTAGGTAGCTGAATTTTGGGAATGTAAAATTTTATCCCTTAATTTGTAAAAAGTATGATAAATCCATCTCAATATCTATTTCTTCCATTGACCCAAATGGTCAAATCTACATGGCAACATTGGATTATTTTGATAGTGAAAAAGTGGGAAATTTGTTGTGTGATGCTGACTTGGATAGAATAAAATGTCATCTGAAATTTCTATGGACCAATTTGTTAGCCTGAAAAAGTTTCTTTTTTTAGAGCACCAATGTAACCGTTGGGTTTCAACGGCTACTTCTTTTCCCCCAACTATTATATATTCTTTTTACTATATAAGGTTTATTACACTAATACTTTAAGTGTCCCATTTTATTTTCAATAATAAACTGACTACCCTTTGTTGAATGGCAAGATGCAGGAAAATGCAATTTTTTTATTGGGTGAATCCTTTTTGAGAAAGGTGGATGGAAGAGATGAGGGAGAGGATTGATTACTTGCAAAAGGAATTGAAGATTATAAAATACTTTGTTTTCCTTTTGTTTTTTTGTTATGGTGGTTTGTTTATGGCTAATTTAGGGGTGGTGAATGGGTTGTTAGATTGCATGATATGGGAATATAATATCAGGGATGGGTGTAGTTGTACATGTTGGACTAATTTGTCAACTAGTTGTTAGATTCAAGGATTTAATTGACATAAGTAATATTGTTGAGGGATTGATTTGTCATTTATTTATAAAAATGAGACACTCATATTATATCTCTTTTGCATCATATATAATGATAGTCTTGCTAAGTTTGTATAATGGAAATTGAAAGATCAAACTGAAATATTCAGTATAATATAACATTGAACTTAAGAACTTTAACATTAATACTAATCAAACATAACATAGTTAATGTCACTCTTAAACTATTAAAGATAAAGATAGTAAAATTTTCACTATGACAATACCAAAAAATAAGCAACAACTAACGACCAAATGACAGCAACAGAGATGTAACAATGGAAATTCTCCAAAAAAACAAATCATCATAAATGTTGTTGCTTCAATCAACATACATATCCCAAAAAAGAAACATAAGAACAGTAAATATTATCACTTATTCATGTCTTCCCTTCGTGGCAGCTCTAGTGTGGGAATGAAGCTCATGAAGCTAGGTTCTATCATCCTTGGTGAAGGTCCACTTGGGAATGACATCTTGGGTGAAGGTCCACTTGGGAATGACATCTTGATAGGTGCAAGAGGCCTAATGGGTGCAAGAGTACCATCTTCAACATCAACAACGCTATTGAAATAATCTAACAATTCGTAACAATTCCTCCTCCAAAGGCTTTTGTCCATTACTCTGTGCATCTTCAATCACAAAGTCATTAAATTGATTCCGGATTCGGTTAGTAATCCTTTCAATTTCCTTATCCTTATTAAGGTCAACATCAATATCTTCAACTCCATCCTTAGTTTGATTCACCATAACCTCATCAGGCACACCACCTACTATATTCAAGTAATCATCCACTATGTGCTCAAAGTAGACATAAACATCTTTGTCAAGGTGAGCAAGACCTATGCGGCACATGCGTGAGATATCTCTGTCATTCTCCAATTGAAGCAACACACCATCCCCATTAATGCTAGGATACAAAAAATACAAAGCAACAAATCTTTGATAACCTCTGCAACATTTACACAAGTCAAAAATAGTCCACTATCATCAAATTCACTTCACAATTCTCCCAAACGTAGAACTCGTCGTCGACATATTCTAATGTGCCATGATCATCCCTTTTGAATCTACCCGTGTGGTGCAATATAAGATTGATGTGATCATACATCTTACAACCCATTAAAAAAATAGCTGCTATTAATTTCTTTACATACAAGACCATTTACTTAAGCAACAACATGACTCCAATAACCAAACTAGTATCAATTAGCAAAACAAATTTTTATACCGAAAAAAGAGTGCACTCACACTTTAACAAAAACATATCAATAAAAACCCTAAACCCTAACTTAGATTCCAAAAACAAAAAACAAATTTTTCAACATCAAAAATATATTATCATACAAACAACAATGGCAAGAACCCAAGACATAGCCACGCATAGCCAAACAACTTCCACAAAAAAGGAAAAAAAAATGCACTTAATAGAATCAAATGCTTACCTTATAACCAAGTCAACGGAGAACAATTGGGTTTGTCTTCAAATGTCGGACGGTCGTTGACCACAACTTTCCACTTGTCAAAGGGTTTCTCCCCCCCCCCCCCCCCCCCCCACCCCCCGAACCCAAGACATAACCACGCATAGCCAAACAACTTCCATAGAAAAGGAAAAAAAATGCACTTAATAGAATCAAATGCTTACCTTATAACCAAGTCAACGGAGAACAATTGGGTTTGTCTTCAAATGTCGGGTTGGAGAACGGTCGTTGACCACAACTTTCCACTTGTCAAAGGGTTTCCCCCCCCCCCCCCCCTCAAACTCTGACTCCCACTCCCACTCCCGCTCTCACTCTCACTCTCACTCGGAGAAGGTGGGAACACCAAAAGACATAACTAGTAAGCATTGGTTAGAATAGGCAACAAATATTGACCTCATTTTGTATTATCCAAGTAGTAAAAAAGAGAAATTTCAAATGACATTTTAATCCATCCGAGTCAGCATCACACTCATCAAATTTCTCAGTGTCAAAACGGTCCAACATTGTCACATAGACTTTGCCTTTTATGTTAATGGAATAAATAGACAGTGAGACAAATTTGTCACTTTTTATAATTTGAGAGAAAATTTAATTTTTCCAAAATTCAGGGACCCATATATCAGTGTTTTACGCAATCAACATCTAAATATAATATTTATTCTTTTTTATACTCTTGAGTGAAATTTGGATTTGAATTATTTAACCTAATAAAGCTAAAAATGTGCTGTCTCTCTCAATAATCCTGGTTGCACGTAATATCCCATGTCACATATCAGGTTTTTATATATAAAAGACAGAATTACTTCTTATCATTAATGATTCTTTATTTTCTTATAGTTTAACATTCAAAAAAGAATTACACGCTATATTAAAAGAAAATAAAAATTAAAAATAGAGAATAACTCTTTTAATATTATTTTTATAACAACCTAATCTCTCTTCATTAAGATAAAGAGTGTCCACATCTGTACAAGAGGGTGAAATATTTGAATGAAATTTTTTCTGATCCGCACCCTCTATATGTGTATATGTTAAGATTTTATTGCTTAGGTTATATAATGTTTGTAAAAGAAAAATAAGAGTGTAGAAATTAGACGGTGTTAGGAATTGAAGCCCCCATGGGCTATTTATATTATTCACCTAGTTACAAATTATATTAATAATCCTTCTTTTTTTTAGTCAATATTAATTTTTAATTTATTAATTTTTATTAGTGAAAGATATTCGAATTCATCATTTCTTTTTCTTTCCTTTTTTCTTCATCTATCTAGTTAACCTTATAATTCATATGTAATGAAGTGTAAAAATATCTCGATGAGAAAATCACATGATTTTTATTGTGTGTCCTTAAGAGCATTTCCAAAGGTGTTGATATAAACAACCCCATTTATGTCACATCAATTTTAATCAACTTAACTAATTTTTTCTCCAATTGATGTTTTTTATTAACAAGTTATTTGACTCACAAATATTATATTTCTTTTTATATTTAATACAAAATTAATTAAGTTATGAATAATAATAATTTAAATAAGTAACTCTTCGATTTTATTTTAAATAACTTAAAATTACATATAACACATCAAAATAATATTTTTTTATTAAACAACTCATTAAACAACTTCCATAGATATTCTTAAGAGACTCTAGCGTGATCATATTGGGGTGGATGCATGTAATCCAAAAGTTCTTCACATTGGGTTCTATAGACTGACTACTGAACTTGGTGTTGATGACCAACGCATTAGCTTTATTTTATTTATTGTGGACGTGAATCTTTAATTAGGAAAAGTGACGAATTGCATAACTACACAAACGCATATTATTACCTACCATATTAGTTCGTAGTATGGTGCTGTAATAATGAGTTATATATAAACTTGTTCACTATTCTTGGATATTGGAGAACCTGTGACATGTTCCCTTTTTAAGAAAATAAACTTGGATAATTTTTTCCCGCACAGGTAGTATTATTCTTCGAAAAAGATAGCATTAATTATATTTTACAACTCAAATATGAAAACTTTAAAAGGAGAATAATATGACAGCAAAATAAAATTAGATTCCTGTCAGCATGAGACGCAATTGAAAATAATCAGAGGGAAACCATTAACTAATTTTTTTCTCCAATTGATGTTTTTATTAACAAGTTATTTTACACTAAAGAATTATATTTTTGGTTTTTCTTATCATTCATCTTCTCCTCATGCCCGTAGGCAATGATTGAAGTTCATTAAATTTCATTTGAGTAAAAAACTTTTCAGTTGAAATTACCGATTCAATCCTTAACATTATAAAAAAATTATGCCACTCTGAAATTGTTAAATTAATTTACACGTGTTTAATCACGTTTAATGTTTTGTAATTAATTTTATCAAAATCAATTTAATTTTAATTCTAATTATTAAAATTTAAAACAAATGGACTTATATAGGGTACGTTTAGGAAACAATATTTCAACTAAACGTAACCCATGTTTTTGTTTTTGGATATTAACACATGCTTTTTCAATCCAATAATATTGTTGTAAACTAGCGTACCCCATTGCCCAGAGGCTCTTTGCATATGCAAGGGTAAGGCTGCGTATAATATCCCTCCCTAATACAATCCAATAATATTGTTGTAATTCAAATATAATATTTAGGGGTATTTAAGAGTATGAGTCATCCATAAATCCAAATTGTCTCGAACTAACTCAAAGAGTTTAAGTTGGATATTTTGTGTGTTTAGATCAAATACAAACCAAACTCATTTAAACCCATTGACTTTGGATTGAGTTGTGGGTTTTAATTTATAAACATGTTAACTCGTTGATCCGATCTGTAAACCCATTGTTTAATATTAATCTGGTATTATTATTTATATAAAATATATATTATCTTTTTAAATTAAAAAATAAAATATTATTATTATTCTTAGATTATTAGTCATAATAACGAGTAGTGGAGGAAAAATATTATAGTTACAAAATTTTAGTGATTGAGTATCTCTATTGAATTTAAGTTATTTAGTATTTCTTGTGTACTATGAAGTTTAAAATAATGAGGATATGATGATTTGGTGAAGATTGAAAATATAAAGTGATAATTGTAACTTGCAATTAAAAATTGAAGGTGAGACACACATTTTGAGTAACACTATGATAAGAATGGGGTCATGGGATATTATGTATTTACTTTTGTTTTATCTTTTGTATATTAGCTTATAGATCTGGATAGAGGATGTATAGTCTCATGTTGTATGATACTAGTTTCGTGATCAAGAACGTTTTAAAAAAATTTCAACTTATAAAAATATTGAATTTTAAAATTAAGGAAAAATATGTGTTTAGTCCCTTAATTATTCCTGGTTTTGGTCTTTAGTGTAGTACAATACATCACACTAGAAGAAGGGGTTGAATAATGTGTTAGATAAATTTATAAAACTTTTCAAAATGAAAGTAATTAATAAATAAAATATATTTTTAACCCTATTGTCCAGTAACAAGAGTTGTCATCCAATGATTAATAAAACAATGATTTCAAAGCAATTTAATATATAAAATGTGTGTGAAAGCTGTGTCGATTTTAAGCCTTAAGAATCTCATATAAGCTTAAGGAGAGTAGTAGAAACACTTAGTTTATATTAATTCACTCAATCTAAGCTATGTCTAGTTCTCCTTTATAAAATAGTAAATGGTTCCACTAATCAATGATTGATTACAATAAATATTCTAACCTACCCCTCCTGTCTTTACAAGAATTCTCTAGGTCACTACTAACACAACCCTTAGACTCCCCTTGAACCTAAGAACATTCAAGTATTGTTTTGTCACTAAGTGACTCCTAGCTTTCATAAACAAACCATTTAAAGAATTATAGATTCTAACACTCAAAGAGAGCTTTACAATAAAGTAAGACTCAATACAAGAACTTTGCTAAGAAAATGATAGACTCTATCAGCATTGTGTTTCACTGAGTGGTATTTCTCTTTGATTCTTTCTTGCTTCTCCTTAATGTATGAATGTTCAAGCTTGAGCATTGCTTTGAAATGCCTTTTAAAGGAGAAGGATGATCAATTGAATGTGGAATATTGTGCATTCAATTTCTAACCGTTGTTGATTTTATTCTTTTGGTGCCAATTGGGACAAATGAAGTTAGGGCAATTATAGCAAGTGTGATATGTCCTCCTCAGCGAGAATGATTGTGAACTGATTCTTTCTAAATTTGTCCTTCACATTCTGAATTCAAATGTTAGTTATTTATATAAGGAAATATAGTATTATGTCACAATATATTCTTCGTATATATGGATACTTATATAAAGTGCAATAAATGGATTATTCTTAAGCAGTATATTGGATTCATTTTTAAGCATAGAGAACAAATGGATGCAGACCACGATTTAATATAAAGCAGATTTTGTAACACCCTGAAATTTTGATAACTGAAAATAGATGTTTGATGTATCACTTGCATTATGTGATTAATTTGGATTATTTGAGGTGTTGTGTGGAATTATCTGTGTGCTATTGCTAGGTGCAAATGTCAAGTTATGTGGAGTTTGATTGACCCGTGTTAAAAATGTGAGATTTCGAGTTTGACCCAAAAACCTATTTCAGTAAAACCACGATCCCAGACTTGTTAAGCGCAATTCCAACCCAAGAAGGATATTCACTTAGCGAGACAAGCGCACTAAGCATAATTCCAACATGAGGAGGTAATTTGCTTAGCGCGAAATGTCCCGCCCAACGCCAAAAGTGAAGTTTCGCTTAGCGAGGCAAGCTCGCTAAGCGAGATCTGCAGATTATAAATACGTCCAACAACATAAAAATAGGTGTTTTCATCTCTCTCTCTCTCTCTAAAACTCTTGCCCAAAAACCCTAATACCTCCTCCTTTATCACCCAACACCATCGGTGGCTGCCACGAGCCACCGTTGCTTGCCGTCGAACCACCATACATAGAGGAACACTTTATTCAAAGTGGAATCTTCAAAATTCATCTCGAGGATTCAGTAGAGAATGAAGCTCTCAACCCTTCTTTAGAATTTTTAACTATCCACGTTCAGTGCATTAATGGTGCCCATGTTTCATACTTCATAATTGCATGGAAATAGTATAAACTTTGTCAGTAAGTACTTGTAGTTTTTCATGAGGAAAAATGCTTGTACTTGGGGGCATGCCACTCGGTTTGGAACTTCCTTGAGACTCAGGCTAATCACTATGGGGGGGGGGGGGGGGGGGGAATTGTCTATGCACGGCAGGATGACCTCGACACTTGCTGCCTAGTTTTCCTAAGTGAGAGTGCCACGTGGACACAGCTATTTCCTGACAAATGGTACCATATTGCATTTGAGAGTTGAGTCAAGTGCGTGCATCATTCTGAGTATAATTGATTAAATTGTGGAATAGTTGATGACTAATTGTTAAGTGTATATTGAATGAATGTGTTATTGAGAATGATTGTGGTTACTGCTATTGCTTTCTTGCTAACTATTGTCATCTAGTGTTTTGTTGATCTTTTATAATAAACTCACCCATGCAATTTTATACCGTGTGATTGGTACCTATGATGATCACAAACCTTTGTTAGTGGGAGCAGATGGGTAGCAGTAGGTGATGTTGGAGGGAGATTCTTTTGTTAGAGCCATCATGCTAACGTGATAACGTCGGGATTATTTTTGGGAGAGAGTTGTGTTTTGTTATCAACTTTTCTGTAACTGGTTCCTTGATTCTTTTTGATTTGGACATGTAAATCCTAGGCTTAGATACATGTATAAACTAAATTTCTCTCTGTCATATGAATGATGTATAATGGTATGATATATATATGTAAGTATTTGTGCATTTTTTGGTGAATGTATATCGCAAAAAAAAATTTACCCTCGTTTTCATAATCAAATTAATGGAGTTTTCACTTAAAAACTAAAATGTTGCATTGATTTAGTGATATCATAGCGATGAGGTGGGTTGTTACAGATTCCAGTAAATGATAGTGGACAATGATAACGACCACTTAGGAGAAATGCAGAGTGAGCACAATATAATTATGCATGATTAATGATTATATACATATAAGAGCATAAGAGTAATTTAACACATTTGTGTGCCCAACAAACACTCATATCATTAAGCTTTACTTTGCGATTACACCAAAAAAATTTCCTATAACTTATCCCCCTTTTGTCATTATCAAAGGAACATACGAGTTTGAAGTGAAAGAAATGATGAAAGACATCATTGTTGTCCTTGAGTAGGTGGTGGAGGTAGGTTGAGTTGGTGGGGATGGAGAAGGTAGTGGTTGTTGGTTTGTGACGTCGGTGGTGAAAGGAGGTGAAAGGGATTCAATGTTGGTTGGTAGAGGTAGAATATGAGGGCTAGGTTGAGGAGATGGTGATTGAGGGTGGACAGAAGGTAGTAGAGGTAGACTTGGTGTTGGCACAGATGGTAAAGGCTAAGCGGGTGGATATTCAACATCTCCAAGGACATAGGATTGAGTTTGTTGAAGGTTGGTTAGCAACATCTGTGACAAATTGGTGAAATGAGATGAGATGAAATTTTGTATGGAAGTCGATATTGCTCATTCTCCAAAGACTATTGTTCAACAAAGATTTCAAGTTTTTGCTGAGTTTCTTCTTTTTGCTTTTGCACGGCTTGATTCAACATGTCTTGGATGCGTTCCTCAATGAGTGCAGTAGGGGTAGTGTAGTTGATTAGAGGAACATCAACTGGATTGCTTTAGCTGGTGGAGTATACAATGACCTCTTGTTGGACAAAGGTGACTTCTTGAGACTGCTAAGCTTGAGTGGACTCATGGATAGGTTTTTTAATAGTAGTATCAAGAATGGATGCATCCATTTCCTGTTATGTTTCTCTTGTGCTAGATTGCTCAAGATCAACTCAGACTTGATGAACCTTGGCAACATCCTCTTTAGCTTTCTATCTTGATCCAACTTTCTTCCTCTCTTCAGCCTCTAGTTTGATTTTCCACTATTATTCATAATGAGTTATGTCTTTTTGTTGTAGTTCAAGTAGACGCCTGACACAAGCTTTGAGCTTACCCTTAGGCATCTTGCTTAAGTTGAACACAACATGACTGAAGATGTTTGTTGGACAAGTGGTCTCAATAACTTAAGAGGGGGGTGAATTAAGTTTCAAAATTTTCCCACTAACAAATTTTAACCCCCTTTTAAATGATATATGATAGGCTCAGAATGCAAAAGAAGCAGAAGTAATCAATTTAATAATGTTCTTTTAACTGTGCAAGGCAAAGTAAACTGCAATAAAATAACCGAGATAAGGGAAGAGAGAAATGCAAACTCAATTTATACTGGTTCGACCACTTCCCATGCCTACGTCCAGTTCTCAAGCAACTCACTTACGATTTTCCACTATCTCTGTAAATCCTTTACAGTCTTTGAACACACTGAAGTGTCATCATTTTCTCATATTTCTTAACCCTTTTTGACACCATTTTAATTACTGATTAGCCTTAATTGTCAATTTAATTATGCAGTTTTATCATTTGGGCCTACTGGATTAATTTTGTGTTTTTAATTTAATTTCAGGAGAATTATAAGCAATTGAGCTTGAATCCAGAATTGGGCTTGGACTTGAAGAGAGCAGACTATTTAATTCTACAAATCTTATCTTATTTAGATTTTATCTCATCTAGATATTATTTCATCTAGATTTTATCTTATCATATCTAGATTTTATCTCATTTAGATATTATTTCATCTAGATCTTATCTTATCTAGATTTTATTTCATCTAGATATTATTTCATCTAGATTTTGTTTTATCTTATCTTATCTAGATTTTATTTTATTTATGGGCTTGGACTTAAAACAGATTTGTAAGCTTTGGGCCTGAGAACTATATAACAGCACCAAGGTTCTAGTTTGAGCTCTCTCTCTCTCTCTCTCTCTCTTATTTTCGTTTGAGTCTTTTTCGTTTTAGGGAGAGAATAATTTTAGGTTTTGCAATTCCAGTTTTTACTATTTACGTAGCAATAAAATTTCGTTTTCTACTTCAATCTACAATTTCGTTTCTACTGATTAATGAAAGGCTAAGTCTCCAGCGTTGTTTTCTCTTGAGGATCAAGCACAACTCTCTTTGAGGTTTTATTATCACTATTAAATTCTGATCAGTTTCTCCTCTTCACCAATTACTCTATATTTGTTGCTATTAATCCATGCATGCTTAGTGTTTGATTAATTGTCTATGTGCTCAATTTGCGTTCATGCTTAATGATTAGTTTCGTTCATGATTAATCGGTGTATGTGTTTCTTAATCACATAATGAATGCCTTATGTTAAATTTCGCTTAGTAATTTAATTTAGGGTTGGATTAAGTGGTTGAACTGATAAAGGATAAATCCTCGTAACCTAGGATAAGAGACTTGCTTGTGAATCAAGGGGAAACAACGAGTTTTAATTCTGATATTTTCTAATTCAAATTTACTTGTTGTTTAATTTACAAAAACAAACAACCCCCCCCCCCCCCCAATTCGTTACTGTTTAATTACTATCTGTTATGAACGTTTGGTTGACCATTGCTCGTTGGGAGATGACCTAGGATCACTTCCTAGATACTGTATTTTTAATGTTTATTTGATTCGGGTACGGCCTCGATCACGCACCTTGGGATCCTTCACCATTGTGTTCAAGATTCTCACAAGCCAAGAGACAAACAGTCTCTTGATTATAACTAACTTTATGAGATGAACAAAAAAATTTCTCTCCTTTAGAGTAGATAATACAAATTGAAGTTCCTAGGAGAATTCTCAATAAATTTGCAAGTGTTTGGCCAATAGTTCTTTAGAGAGCATTTGACAATTAAGTTCTATTAGAAAAATATCTCTCTTGCTTTTTGAAGTCACACACATATATATAGGCCAATTGTGCCTTTTCAAAATGGTTTGAAGAGACGTGTCTTTTCAAAAAGCTTTTCTGAAATTTTCTCACTGATAATTGATTACATGATTCTGGTAATTGATTACATAGTTATATTTTTGAAGAGTCATGACTTTTCAAAGGTTTTTTGAAATCTCTTCACTGGTAATTGATTACAGGATTCTGGTAATCGATTACACAGATCAAAATCAAACAGTTTTGTGCTGTTAGTCAAAAATATCTTCACGAACTCTCTGGTAATCGATTACACAGTCTGCTAATCGATTAGCAATTCAAAAATATCTCTTTGAACTGATTTAGACTTTGATAAAAGAATGTTTGATACTAAAGATGTTGAGGCCAAACTAAAGCAATCAAATTGAGATTCTTTAAACAAACTTACTAAGTTCTTATCTTAGATTTACTTGATCTTGTTCGCTTGACCTTGAATTAATCATGAAGCAATCTCTGTTTTCCTAACCTTGAATGTTTCTTGAAGTAATCTTGTTTGATTATACTTTGGCATCATCAAAAACTTGTATTCATACATTTATATTCTTCCCCTTTTTGATGATGAAAACCATTATCAACTAAATTCTTTTTGGCATCATCAAAACCTGCATGATTCACATTCTCCCATTTTTTGATGATGACAACCATTTGTAGGCTAGGAGAAAAAAGAATATCCATTTGTGTCATTCACTTCCCCTTGATTTTGCAATGATTGCTTACATGAAACAGTTGAAGATTTCATAGATAAAAACTGTCTCAAAGAAAATAGATAATTCCCCTTACCATTTATCTTTTATCTATTCCCCCTTTGTCAACATCAAAAACAAATCATGAGCAGAGAGAAGAAAAACATTCAGCAATTTATAACGAATTAATATAGTAGTACCATTTCTTGGCCTAAAAGAGTTAGTCTCATCAAAAGCAATTATGAGAATCAAAAGATACCAAAAATCCTTTATCACATAATTGACAAACATTTAATAAACTATGCTTAAGACCTATCAACAAGTAAAACATTTTCTATGGAGGTAGAAGGATTCGTACCTATTTTTCCAACTCCAAGAATTTTACCTTTGTTGTTGTCGCCATAGGTCATATGTCCACTATTTTTTTGGGTGAAATATGAATAAACTTTGATGCATCTCTCGTCATGTGTTTGGAGCAACCGCTATCAATGTACCAACTTTGCTTCAAGGAGTCCTTCATTCATATAATCATATTTTGATTTTGGTACCCAAATTTTCTTGGGTCCTTGAATGTTAGTTTTGACTAAGGATCCTTTTGGAACCCATACCATTTTTCCAATGTTACTACCATTCTTTCTAATATAACATGTTGATGCACTATGACCTTTCTTACCACAGTAAAAACATGTTAAGAAGGGAGAACTAGTCTTTTGAGTGGAAGCAAAGAAATTTTTATACATCTTTTGTTGATTTTCAGGATTATATCCTAATCCAGTCTTATCAAAAACATATTTTTGTTTGCCTAATATAATATCTAAATTATTTTTACCAAGAGTAAATTTGGTAAGAGCAATTTTTAAATCTACAGTTTCTTCTTTAAATTTATCACAACATTCACATGAATGAGATGCTTTATTGTTTTCTTGTATTAAGCATTTTGTAGAAGATTGGTCTTTATCTACTGATTTTAATGTTTTAACTTCAGATTTAAGATTTTCTAACTCTACATTCAACTTCAAAAATTCCTTTTCCAAACTTGAAATGGTTTTCTTAGAATATGAAACTAATTTGGCAAGTTTGACAGATTCTTTATGCAAGTCATTGAATGCATCTTAAAGTACATCAAAAGAAATAGATAAGTCATAGTTAGAAGATGTTACCTCTTCTTCGCTTTCATAGTCTTTGGCCATGAGGCTTAGATTTACGATTTCGTTTTTTGAATCACTTGATGAATCCATGTCATTATCTTCCCAAGTGATATATGCTTTCTTTTCATTTTTATCTTTGAAAGTTTTCTTGTTAGATTTTTCCATTCTTCTTTTAAAGATAGGACAATCAAATCTCTGGTGTCCTGGTTGATTACATTCATAGCACTTTGCAACATAAGAGGAATATTCTCCTTTCTTCTTTGAATTGAAGTTTGTTCTTCTTTGATTTCCTTTGTTCCTTAGAAACTTATTGAATCTTTTTACAAAAAGACTAAAATCATCATCTTCTTCTATTTCATTCAAATCCTCTTTGTCACTTTCATCCTAAATAGAAGATGAGGCTTTAAGTCCAACTCCTTTCTTCTTTTCGTCATTTTCTTCATTTTGGTTGAGTCTCATAAGTTCCATTTCATATTCTTGAAGTTTCCCAAAAAGAGTTGCAAGAGACATGTTGGTGAGATCTCTTGATTCTGCAATTGCAGTTACTTTTGGTTGTCATTGCCTGCTTAAACATCTCAACACTTTGTTAATCAGATCTTCATTAGGAAATATTTTTCCTAATGATGCAATATGATTAACTATATGTGTAAATATCTTTTACATATCTTGTATGGTCTCATTTTGATTCATTCTAAATAGTTCATATTCATGTGTGAGAGTATTTATTCTAGATCTCTTAACATCAATTGGGCCTTCATGTGTAACTTGTAATGTATCCCACTTTTCTTTTGCATTTTTACAATTTGAAACTCTAAAATACTCATCCATGCCTAATGTAGAAGTAATTATATTCTTGGCTTTTAAATTATATTGAACCCTTCTTCTTTCATCTTCATCCCATTGTTCTTTAGGTTTTTCTATAGTTGCATTTCCCACTATCATTGTAGGAATGAAGGGACCAATTTCAATGGCTTCCCATATATTTAAATCTATGGCTTCTATAAAGATCTACATAGGGGTTTTCCAATAATGATAACCCTCACCATTGAAAATACGAGGCCTATTAATAGAATTTCCCTCAGGAAATGAAAAGTTAGATGAGACCGTAATTATTCTTGAAGTTTTTAAACTTTAGACAAGAATCCTGCTCTGATACCACTTGTTGGACAAGTGGCCTCAATAACTTAAGAGGGGGGTGAATTAAGTTTCAAAATTTTCCCACTAACAAATTTTAATCCCTTTTTAAATGATATATGATAGGCTCGGAATGCAGAAGAAGAAGAAGAAGAAACAATCAATTCAATAATGTTCTTTTAATTGCGCAAGGCAAAGTAAACTACAGTAAAATAACTGAGATAAGGGAAGAGAGAAATGTAAACTCAATTTATATTGGTTCAGCCACTTCCCGTGCCTATGTCTAGTCCTCAAGCAACCCACTTGAGATTTTCCACTATCTCTATAAATCCTTTATAGTCTTTGAACACACCTTGGGATCCTTCACTCTTGTGTTCAAGATTCTCACAAGCCAAGAGACAAACAGTCTCTTGATTACAAATGAGTTTATGAGATGAATAGAAAGATTTCTCTCTGATTTGATATAGGAATATGTTCAGAGTTGGAGGAGGATTCTTTCTGTGTTCAACTTCCTAATCAACCTTTGAGCAAGGTCTTTTAGTGTTTAGGATAGTTGACTAATTGGACCTTCTGTTCTCTGTTAGGCATTTTAGTGTTCAAGTAAAACATGAAATTTTTCTTTTTGACTTCATTACAGATGGGTAGTCTGAGGCATGTTTGATCCGATGTCATCTTTATATCAGTAGTTATATTCATATGCAGACCTAGGGGATAGGCTAGTGCTAATTTGCTATATACATTTGTTTTAGGATTCCTCCTACCATATGTAACTTGTTGTGAGAAAGAATGAGATTGATAAGGTTTGAGGGAAGGAAACTTTTACTTGGGCATCAAATGCTAACATCTTTTGACCATTGGACTAGAGAAGTTGGGTTCTACTTGGATGGGTTCTACAAGGAGTGCAAATATGGGTGCCTTGGCAAAGGGGTCAAAGCTTCTTGTAGGCTTATTCTACTTAAGTTCTACTATTTTCTCATTGGATGGATGTGTGGTTTGTGATGAAATCCTATCCCCCAAGAGCATTGGATAGAAGACTCCAAGAAGATTGGGCCAGAGTTGCTGAAGAAGGCTCTAGGGTTCTCATAAGCCTTAGGGTAGATTTTTGGCCCATGGGCTAAGTATGAGCCCACTTATCTTTTTACATATTTGTCATACCCTAATTTCGTCCGGGGACCTTTGCTTGATGACATGCGACCTTTCTTTGGTCCTTGTGAGGTGCTTGACACCCATCATTAGGCAGTTTGTGAAATTCCAGGACATGCCGGAAAATCAAAAAAATATTGATGCACAATCCGTAAGTTTCCGTGACACACCGGAAATCAAATGGGAGCATCGTTGCATAATTAAGTGAGGTTCCGTAACATTCCGTAAGTCAAAAGGGGGATGATTATGTAATCCGCAAGGTTCCGTAACATTACGGAAAGAAAACAAGTATCGTTACGAAATTCGTAAGTTTCCGTAACTTTACGAAAAAAGAATCACCAAAAAAACAGCAGGGGGGTGTACTTAGTAAAAATGGGGGTGCAAATAGCACCCAGGCCCACTTGGGCCCTCCAGAATATTCCTCCAGAAGGCTGTTGCTTCTGGAGGAAGCAACCTGGCTCGCCTGGGCGAGCTGAGCTCGCCTGGGCGAGCTGGGCGGCAACCACCTCCCCTATTTTGCTATAAATAGGGAAGGAAGTGAAGAAGGAAAGGGTTCAGCCCCTTTGGCACTTCTCTCTCTTTCGAATTTGCTTGGAAAAATTGTTTCCGTGAAGAAAATCTAAGCCGAGGCGCTTCCGAAACGTTTCCGTAACGTTTTCCGTGAAGAATTTCGCAAAGGTTTCAACCGTTCTTCGACGTTCTTCATTCGTTCTTCATCGTTCTTCGATCTTCAACGGGTAAGTACCTCGAACCAAGCTTTTCGATTCATTCTATGTACCCGTAGTGGTCCACATTGTGTTTCATGCATTTTTATTCTCGTTTTGTTTACTTTTTATACCCCCTGTTGACGTGCTTAAGCCATTTTACTTAAGTCATTTCTCGCTTAACTTAAAAATAAAATAAATTTCCACCGAACGTTTGAATTGTATTATCCATTAACTTCGGTTAAAATAAATTCCGACTGTTCGGTCGTGCCGTAACCACGTTGGAAATCAAAAAGAGGTAAAAAATAATATAATAATCAAAAAGACATCTTTTAGTAAAGTAAAGCGGAAAATCAATCGGACGTTTTCTCTTTGGGATTTCTCATTCTTAATCGAATTGATTAATAACTAAAGTGAAACTAAAGGCTAAAATCAATTCGCCTAGTCAAGCTCGTCCATAAAAATAGGCTTTTGAAGTTTGTCATTTCATTTTCTCACTAAGTAAAATGGATCATTTTTAAGGTCCAACGCCTTAAAATGATCACCTCTTAAAGTAAAAAAGAATCACTTGATAAAAAAGAACTACGTAGGTCTGATTTTCTCATCCCAATTGAGGAATACGTAGGAGCAAAGGGAAACACCCTTGTCGACCACAAAAAGAGAAAAAAATATAAAAAGGGTATAAAGGATATAAGGACATAAAAGGGAACGTAAAAATCAAAGTCATGTTTGCACATTCGATTAAAGGCTGTCGTCCCTTGTGACGGACGTGTGGGGTGCTAATACCTTCCCCGCGCGTAAATACAACTCCCGAACCTTTCACTTAAAAGTTCATAGATCGCGTCTTTTCCGGTTTTTCCGACGTTTTCCTCAAATAAACGTTGGTGGCGACTCCGCGCGTATTCCTTTCGTGGAACACGCATCCCGCGAGTCACGCGTCGCCCTCCCGCCGAAGGGTAGGTTGCGACAGTTGGCGACTCCACTGGGGACTGTTTTTAGAGAGTTAGGCCATTTAATTTTGTGCAATGTTTTACCGTGACTTACCCCTTTGTTGGTTTCCTTTCATTATGTTCTTGTGTATATAAACTCTTTGTTGCTTTTAGTGCGTTTTAAATGTATGCATGAAGTAAATATTTATTCATTTGATGCACACAAACACCAACACTATTTGCACACACTGTGAGTGAAAAAGGGCCCTATACCCGGGTTCATGGGAGCATAAGGAGTGGAGGTGAATCTGTGATCATGCTAGGTCTCCGACTTGCTTGATTACAGTGAACCCTCATCTAGAGCTTTTCTCTTTGAAAACCTATTGTTGCTAGTAGTCCCTACTGCTACAATATGTTCTTCAAAGGGGATGATACCTCTAGAAACCATCAAGAGAGATATAACTACCTTGGGGATTATTGCTAAAAGCCTAGTTAGTTCTCTCCCTTATAGGTCCCTTAAATAGGGGCACGAAGCAAACACGCTGCGTGCCATTTTTCACACTGCCATGCATGAGTATCATATATCCTTTTGCTTATGTTCGGTAAATATTGTCATACTGTGCACATTCCCGCATTGTGTCTTTTGCATAGGCATTGCATATGGGTTCTGTCTTGATCCCTACTGTAAACAAACCAACGGAGGGTCCGTGTCGCCTTCTTAAAAACGTGCGTTGGGGCATTTCGCTACCCCTAGACGTCGTGTCTAAGAAGGGGACAAATTCCCCGGACCCCCGCATTCCTAGATTGCATCTGTGTCATATGCATTCCATCATGCATTCATCCATCCCACCCATGAGATATCGGAGTTTTGATTTGCACCAGCTTTTGTCTCACTTTAGTAAGCATGGGAACAAATCAAACCGGCAAGAGGTTCTACCAAGTCAAGGTCAAAAGCCTAGATACCACCAGCATCAAGGAATTAGGGCGGTTGATGGAACCCCTCCAAATGCAAGCCTTCCGCAAGACTTACGGAAAGATCTTAGAGTTGACCATAGCAGAGGTGTCCATAGAAGCCATTGCATCACTTACCCAATACTACGACCAGCCTTTGAGGTGCTTCACATTCGCAGACTTCCAATTAGTACCAACCATTGAAGAATTTGAGGAAATTCTAGGATGTCCTCTCGGGGGAAGAAAACCATATCTTTCCTCCGGGTGTCTCCCCTCTTTGAGCAGAATTGCAACTGTGGTCAAGGATTCAGCAAGAGGTTTGGACCGCATAAAACAGACTCGGAACGGCATAGCGGGCCTACCACAGAAGTACCTAGAAGACAAGGCGAGGGGTATGGCCAATCAAGGAGACTGGGTCCCGTTTATGGATGTGTTAGCTTTGCTAATTTCTGGGGTCGTCCTCTTTCCAAACGTGGATGGTTTGGTAGACCTAGCAGCAATCGACGCTTTCCTTGCCTACCACCATAGCAAGGAAAGTCCGGTGGTAGCTGTCTTGGCAGATCTATTTGACACATTTGACCGAAGGTGCGAAAAGAGTAGCGCACGGATCATCTGTTGCTTACCCGCCCTCTGTGTTTGGTTGGTTTCACACTTGTTCCAACAAGACACAAGACATCCATGTCCGCTCCTGAGCCATCGCTCGTGTACTGAAAAGAGGAGAATAGATTGGGACCAGCTCTTGGCCGGGATAGGAGGTAGAACAATCAGTTGGTTCCCCCGATGGAAGGAAGGAAAAGAAGGAGTCCTTTTCTCATGTGGAAGATACCCAAACATTCCGCTGGTAGGAACGAGGGGTTGTATTAACTACAATCCCGCGCTCGCTATAAGACAACTAGGGTACCCCATGAGGGGAGCACCGACGGAAGAAAGCATGTCTCCTTTCCTTGTGAGGGATTTCGGCGCACAAAATTCCAAGACTATACAAAGAATCCATAAGGCGTGGGAAACCCCGTTAAAGAAAGATCAAGAGCTTAGAGGCATTCGTAATGGCATCATGGGTGGGTACCACGAATGGCTGAAAGTTCATATACGAGGTTTAGATTGGCTCGCCAAGTTAAAAGTCGTCAGCAAAGAGAGTTTTGAAGCACCGGAAGAGGACGAAGAAGTCCAAGCTCTCAAAAGCGAGTTAGGAAAGGCAAAACTTGCCAAGGAGAAGTTCAAGTTGGCCGCTACACACGTTCGGAAGGAGTGTGCCGGGTTACGGGAAGAGAATGCAATTACCGCAAGAGCCCTTGAACAAGAGACCAAGAGGGCTCGCAAGGAAGAGTATGGCCGGAACAAATTTCGCGGAGCTCTATGGGGTAGCAATAGTGAACTCAAGTTGCGAAAGGAAGAAAGGGACCAGTCGCGAGCACATAGCATGGTTTTGAAAGAGGAGTTAGTTGCCTGTTCAAGGTCCAAAAGAAGCTTGTCTCAGCGTTTATGCGAGACGGAGACCAACATGCTAGCTATCATCGCCAAGTACCAAGAAGAGTTAGGTCTAGCCGCGGCCCACGAGCATAGGATTGCGGACGAATATGCCCAAGTATACGCGGAAAAAGAGGCTAGAGGAAGGGTGATCGACTCTTTACACCAAGAGGCAACCATGTGGATGGATCGGTTTGCTCTTACCTTGAACGGGAGTCAAGAACTTCCCCGATTGTTAGCCAAGGCCAAGGCGATGGCAGACACCTACTCCGCCCCCGAAGAGATTCATGGGCTTCTCGGCTATTGTCAGCATATGATAGACTTAATGGCCCACATAATTAGAAATCGTTAGGAAACTTGTATGGTCTCTAAGACCTTGACTAGATACGACTTCCTTTTTAAATAAAATGAGTTGGTCCCATGTTTCTACTCCAAAAAGCTTGTGCAAATCAAATCACTCCCACATTTTATCTCTAGCATGCATTTTCTTTCTTTACCTACTCCTCACGTTTGGTTTTTTAGGGAAAAACACCATAACTAAACGCGCCGCAAGGGATCCCTATCGCACCAGATCCAAATCTAGAACGATGGGTGATCAAGAGGAGACGCAGGAACAGATGAAAGCCGACATGTCGGCTCTGAAAGAACAAATGGCCTCCATGATGGAGGCCATGTTAAGTATGAAGCAGCTCATAGAGAAGAACGCAGCCACCGCCGCCGCTGCCAGTTCGGCTGCCGAAGCAGACCCGACTCTCTTGGCAACTACGCACCATCCTCCCTCAAACATAGTAGGACGGGGAAGGGACACACTGGGGCACGATGGCAGCCCTCACCTGGGATACAACCGAGCGGCTTACCCTTATGGATTGCCGCCCAACTATTCACCACCCGTCTTGCAAGAAGATGCGGGCCACATTGCTTCTCCCGTCCATGAAAGAGAGCCTCCTCAGCAGCCCGACGAAGTCCACAAAGACCCTCAAGATTATGCTCGGAGGGATGTCGAGTTCTATCCCCCGATCCCCGAAGGGCCGGCACCAGGCACGTTGCCTCAACCCAACATCGCAGTACCACCAATAGTTCTGTCTACGGAAGGGCCGCCCCCAGCAACTGAAGAAAGGAGGAAGCTCGATCTCCTTGAGGAAAGATTGAGGGCCGTAGAAGGATTTGGGGACTATCCGTTCGCAGACACGACGGATCTTTGCTTAGTACCCGATGTTGTTATTCCCTCGAAGTTCAAAGTGCCGGACTTCGACAAGTATAAAGGGACGACTTGTCCCAAAAACCATCTCAAAATGTACTGCCGTAAGATGGGCGCCCACTCTAAAGATGAAAAGCTGTTGATACACTTCTTTCAGGATAGCTTGGCCGGAGCTGCGGTAGTGTGGTACACTAATTTGGAAGCTTCCCGTATCCGTACTTGGAAGGATCTGATTACCGCCTTCCTAAGGCAGTATCAGTACAATTCTGATATGGCTCCTGACCGTACTCAACTGCAGAATATGTTCAAAAAAGAGGGTGAAACCTTTAAAGAATATGCGCAGCGATGGAGGGATTTGGCGGCACAAGTAGCTCCTCCCATGGTTGAGAGAGAGATGATCACCATGATGGTGGACACTCTGCCAGTGTTCTACTATGAGAAGCTAGTAGGTTACATGCCGTCCAGCTTTGCGGATCTGGTGTTTGCCGGGGAAAGAATCGAGGTTGGATTGAAAAGAGGAAAGTTTGATTACGTTTCCTCCACAAACGCGAATGCCAAAAGAATCGGGGCAACAGGGGCAAAAAGGAAGGAAGGAGATGCCCATGCCGTCTCTTCAACACCTGCGTGGGTCAAAACCCAGCAAACACCTCATGGTACCCATCAGTACGCGCAACATCACCCAAGCTTCTCGGCTCATACTGGGAATACCTCTAGTTCAACACCCGTGCAACCTAAGGCACCCACCCAGAGGGAAGCTCCCCAAGTTCCAACTCCGAACACGACTCGACCGGCCGGTAATTCCAACACGACAAGGAACTTCCCTCCGAGGCCATTTCCGGAATTCACCCCACTCCCAATGACGTACGAAGATCTTTTGCCATCCCTCATCGCCAATCATTTGGCCGTGGTAACTCCCGGAAGGGTCCTCGAACCCCCTTTCCCGAAGTGGTATGACCCTAACGCAACTTGCAAGTACCATGGGGGTGTCCCGGGGCATTCCGTCGAAAAATGCTTGGCCCTTAAATACAAGGTCCAACATTTAATGGATGCTGGATGGCTGACTTTCCAAGAGGATCGGCCCAATGTGAGAACCAACCCGCTCGCCAATCATGGAGGGGGAGCAGTTAATGCAGTTGAATCCGATAGGCCGCACAGGTCTAAACCTTTAAGGGATGTGGCAACCCCTAGGAGGTTTATCTTTGAGGCCCTACAAAAGGGAGGTGTGATTCCCCATAGTGGGTGTAAGGAGGATTCCTGTCTGCTACATTCCGGCGAGATGCATGACATGGAGACGTGTTTGGAAGTAGAGGAATTGTTACAGCGGATGATAGATCAAGGTCGACTGGAAGTCGGCATTGAAGGAAAAGAAGAGCAGCATATATGCATGCAATCTACGGAGGGGAGCGGTGTTGCGAAGCCCAAACCCTTGGTGATATACTTCACTAAAAGCGCAGCTTCGCAAAAGCCCAGACACCCCTTAATGGCCAAACCTGTTCCTTTCCCGTACCAAAATAGTCACGCGGTCCCGTGGAGATATACACCTCCGGGGAAGAAGGAAGAAGAAGTCACTGACGTCAGCTCGCTGTCAGCTAAAGTAACAAATATCACGGGACTGAGTGGTGTGACCCGTAGTGGTCGTGTGTTCGCACCTCCGGACCTACCAGTCCAACCCGCCGACGTCAAGGGAAAAGGAAAAGTGGTGGAGGAACAAGATGGCGAAGCACCCCACGCTTCGAATAAAGATATTCCAGCAAAGGGGCCCCCGGAGAAAAAGGATGGTAGAAAGGAGGTGTCGCTAGAGGAAGCCAGCGAGTTCCTTCGGATAATTCAGCAGAGCGAATTCAAGGTTATCGAACAGCTCAACAAAACCCCGGCTAGGGTCTCGCTGTTGGAGTTACTTATGAGCTCCGAGCCTCATCGGGCTCTGCTAGTAAAAGTGCTGAACGAGGCTCACGTGGCCCAAGATATCTCAGTAGAAGGTTTCGGAGGGCTGGTCAACAATATCACTGCCAACAACTATCTTGCCTTCGCCGAAGAAGAAATCCCCGCCGAGGGGAGAGGGCATAATAAGGCTTTACACGTATCAGTCAAGTGTATGGACCATATCGTAGCCAAGGTGCTCATCGATAATGGTTCCAGTTTAAACGTGATGCCTAAGAGCACTTTGGAGAAGTTACCATTCAATGCTTCCCACTTAAAACCAAGTTCAATGGTGGTTCGGGCCTTCGACGGCACTCGCCGAGAGGTTAGGGGAGAGATCGATCTCCCAGTACAAATAGGCCCTCACACCTGTCAAGTCACCTTCCAAATAATGGATATTAACCCCCCCTACAGCTGCCTGTTGGGGCGCCCGTGGATCCACTCAGTGGGAGTTGTGCCTTCTACACTCCACCAAAAGCTGAAATTCGTAGTGGAGGGGCACTTGGTCATCGTGTCAGGCGAGGAAGATATCTTGGTAAGCTGCCCATCCTCCATGCCTTATGTGGAAGCCGCAGAAGAATCGTTAGAAACTGCTTTCCAGTCTTTTGAGGTGGTCAGCATTTCCTCCGTGGACTCCCTCTTTGGGCAGCCTTGTCTGTCCGATGCAGCGATAATGATGGCCCGAGTTATGTTGGGGAACGGTTATGAACCCGGGATGGGTTTAGGAAAAAACAACGGCGGCATAACTAGCCTGATAAATACCCAAGGAAATCGTGGGAAGTATGGTTTAGGCTATAAGCCCACTCAGGCGGACATGAAAAGAAGCATCGCGGGAAGGAAGAACAATGGTCAAAGTTCACGTTGGAGACAAGAAGGTGAAGGAAGCCCGCCCTGCCACATAAGTAGAAGCTTTATAAGCGCGGGTTCGGGAGACAAAGGTCAAGCGTTCGCGATATGCGAAGATGATATTCCGAGTACTTTGGACTTGGTACGACCATGCCCTCCTGATTTCCAGCTGGGAAATTGGCGAGTGGAGGAACGCCCCGGCATTTACGCAACAAGCATAATGTAAACCTTTACGGTTTTAAAAGCTCTATAGTTGGGCCTAGGCTTTAGAGTTTTTCCTTTTGTTAAGGCTTTGTGTCTTTTGTTTTTGAATTTATAATACAAGGATCTTTCTTCATCTGTTCCTGGTCTCTACCCATTCTCATTCATTTGCATGTTTACTTCTTTCTCTGAAACGGCAGATCCGATGACGAGTCCCCCGAAGGTACTAATACCTGGGACCCGTCTATCGACTTCGAGCAAGAAATGAATCAAACGGAAGATGAAGGAAATGAGGATGTGGGACTTCCCCCAGAACTAGAAAGAATGGTCGCCCATGAGGACCAAGAAATGGGGCCTCATCAAGAAGAAACAGAGCTAGTAGACTTAGGAATTAGCAGTGGAAAGAGGGAAGTAAAGATAGGCACAGGTATTACCGCACCTATCCGTGAAGAATTAATAATCCTGCTAAAAGACTACCAAGACATCTTTGCTTGGTCATACCAAGATATGCCCGGTTTGAGTTCTGACATTGTACAGCACCGATTACCTCTAAATCCCGAGTGTTCCCCGGTAAAACAGAAACTGAGGAGGATGAAGCCCGAAACATCCTTGAAGATAAAATAAGAAGTGAAGAAGCAATTTGACGCTGGATTTCTGGCCGTCGCTCGGTATCCAGAATGGGTTGCCAACATCGTACCAGTTCCTAAAAAAGATGGGAAAGTACGAATGTGTGTAGATTATCGGGACCTGAATCGGGCCAGTCCCAAGGACAATTTTCCTTTACCACACATCGATATCCTCGTAGATAACACGACCAATTTCGCTTTATTTTCCTTCATGGACGGTTTCTCTGGTTACAATCAGATAAAGATGGCGCCCGAGGATATGGAAAAGACTACTTTCGTCACCCTGTGGGGAACGTTCTGTTACAAGGTGATGTCCTTTGGACTCAAGAATGTCGGGGCAACTTATCAACGGGCCATGGTAGCTTTGTTCCATGATATGATGCATCAAGAGATCGAGGTCTACGTGGATGACATAATTGCTAAATCTAAATCCGAGGAAGAACACCTTGTCAACCTGCGGAAATTGTTCGAAAGGCTTAAGAAATATCAATTAAGGTTGAACCCCGCTAAGTGTACCTTTGGGGTCAAATCAGGGAAATTGCTTGGTTTCATTGTAAGCCAGAAAGGGATAGAGGTAGACCCCGAAAAAGTGAAGGCTATCCTTGAGATGCCAGAACCCCGTACAGAGAGGCAAGTTCGAGGTTTCCTGGGGCGCTTGAATTATATTGCCAGATTCATATCGCAGCTCACCACCATTTGTCAGCCGTTGTTTAAACTCTTGCGCAAAAACCAAACTGATCGGTGGAATGAGGATTGCCAAGAGGCTTTTGGAAGGATCAAAAAGTGCCTAATGAATCCTCCCGTGCTTATGCCACCAGTACCTGGAAGGCCTCTCATTTTGTACATGACAATCTTGGACGAGTCAATGGGGTGTATGCTGGGGCAACATGACGAATCCGGGAAGAAAGAGCGCGCTGTTTACTACCTAAGTAAGAAGTTCACGACCTGTGAGATGAATTACTCCTTGCTCGAAAGAACGTGTTGTGCTTTAGTATGGGCATCCCATCGCCTAAGGCAGTACATGCTGAGCCATACTACCTGGTTGATATCCAAAATGGACCCGGTTAAGTACATCTTTGAAAAGCCAGCTCTCACAGGACGAATCGCCCGGTGGCAAGTCTTGCTATCTGAGTTTGATATAGTCTACGTCACCCAAAAGGCGATAAAAGGAAGCGCTTTGGCAGATTATTTGGCTCAACAGCCTCTTAACGACTACCAGCCCATGCATCCGGAATTCCCGGATGAGGACATCATGGCCTTGTTCGAGGAAAAGTTGGACGAAGATCGGGACAAATGGACCGTATGGTTTGACGGAGCGTCAAACATTCTAGGTCATGGCGTTGGGGCAGTGTTGGTCTCTCCGGACAATCAATGTGTACCTTTCACAGCCAGGCTAGGATTCGACTGCACCAACAACATGGCCGAATATGAAGCATGTGCCCTAGCCGTCCAGGCAGCAATTGACTCCAATGTCAAACTACTCAAGGTGTACGGCGACTCAGCGTTGGTAATCCATCAGCTGAGAGGGGAATGGGAAACTAGAGATCCCAAGCTGATACCCTACAAAGCCTATATCAAGGAATTGGCTAAGACTTTCGATGAGATCTCCTTCCATCATGTTCCCCGCGAGGAAAATCAAATGGCGGATGCACTTGCTACGTTGGCGTCTATGTTCCAGCTAACACCGCACGGGGATCTACCCTACATTGAATTTTGCTGTCGTGGCAAACCCGCACATTGTTGCCAAGTGGAAGAGGAACGGGACGGAAAGCCTTGGTATTACGACATCAAGCGATATGTCGTAAGCAAAGAATACCCGCCAGAGATTGCCGACAACGATAAAAGGACATTGAGGAGGTTGGCAGCCGGTTTCTTCATGAGCGGAAGCATACTGTATAAAAGAAATCACGACATGACACTCCTGCGGTGTGTGGATGCCAAGGAGGCAAATCACATGATCGAAGAAGTCCATGAGGGCTCGTTTGGAACGCACGCCAACGGACATGCTATGGCCAGGAAGATCCTAAGAGCAGGTTATTACTGGCTTACCATGGAAAGTGATTGTTGTGTCCATGTGAGGAAGTGCCACAAATGTCAAGCATTCGCAGATAATGTCAATGCCCCACCACATCCTCTGAATGTCATGTCCGCCCCTTGGCCTTTCTCCATGTGGGGAATAGATTTCATCGGGGCCATTGAGCCCAAAGCCTCGAATGGTCATCGCTTCATCCTCGTAGCGATAGATTATTTCACCAAGTGGGTCGAGGCGGCTTCATATACCAATGTCACGAGGAATGTGGTGGTCAGGTTCATTAAGAAAGAGATCATCTGCCGATATGGTTTGCCAAGGAAGATTATCACGGACAACGGCACCAACCTGAATAATAAGATGATGGCAGAAATGTGCAAGGAGTTTAAAATCCAGCATCACAATTCCACGCCCTACCGGCCAAAGATGAATGGAGCCGTGGAAGCGGCCAATAAGAATATCAAAAAGATTATCCAAAAGATGACCGTGTCATACAAGGATTGGCACGAGATGCTCCCATTCGCGTTACACGGTTACCGGACTTCAGTGCGAACGTCAACTGGGACAACGCCGTTCTCATTGGTATATGGGATGGAGGTTGTGTTACCGTTTGAGGTAGAAGTCCCGTCATTAAGGATCTTGGCAGAATCCGGATTAAAGGAATCAGAGTGGGCTCAAACACGCTACGATCAGCTCAACCTCATTGAGGGTAAGCGCTTAACGGCCATGAGTCATGGGCGCTTATACCAGCAAAGAATGAAGAGTGCATTCGACAAGAAAGTACGCTTACGCAAGTTCCATGAGGGAGACCTTGTGCTAAAGAAAATGTCCCATGCTGTCAAGGACCATCGAGGGAAATGGGCCCCGAACTACGAAGGGCCTTTTGTTGTGAAGAGGGCTTTTTCCGGAGGAGCCCTGGTGCTTACCAACATGGATGGCGAAGAGCTACCTTCACCCGTGAACTCTGATGTCGTCAAACAATATTATGCTTAGAAGCTGGGGCAATTAAGGATGTCGCTGCATGTTCTTTATCTTTATGCGTTTTCTGGATTTCCCCCAGGGATTTCCTGTCTGTTGTATCTCTCGTTACAATCTTTCAAAGAAATGGACGTGGATTCGAGGCTTTTAGTCCTCACGTTAGTTTCACACCTTGCGTTAATCTGTGATCACCTGAGCCCTTCCGCTCAGTTCATGGGATCCCCCAAGCGCTTAATTAGAATTGAACCTAAACCAACTTTCCCTAAATTTTCTGCGTTTGAAAACATTCATGCATACGCATACGCATACGCATGTATATTGTTGTGGTAAAACAGGGGCAGGATCACCTTGGGCTACCTTCTGGAGTAGAGACGAAACATGAACGGCAGAAACCAATCAAGGTAGGGTAATGACGCGGTCAAGATTGGCCATACCTGGTTGTTTATTACTTGCAGGTACTTAAGGACGAACGCAAGTGGGGATGGGGTCACGACCGACCGATCGTTGCCCTTCTCTGTGCGAAACAAGCAGAGAATGTCGCTGCAAGGCAGCCCCGTATCCTTTGTATTTTGCAGCTTTCTTTTACTTTTTGTTTGTTTTAAAAAGTAAAAAAATAAGTAATCAACGCCTAATTCTAACCTAAGTAAGTTCAAGTTAGGCAAGATGCTAATCCATGAGAAGGGAGGGGACATGGTTAATATTCCCCTCAAAAAAAAAAAAAAATGTGCAGGTTAGCTCGCCTGGGCGAGCTGGGCGAGCCTGGGCGAGCCACCCCTGCACCAAATTATAAGAATGACGAAAGGGGGGGCGTTTTAACATTCAAAAACTTCTTTTCCCCCCTTTCAAAAGCCATACCCACGGGATTGACGAGTTTGCAGCCCTAGGGCCATCCTTTTTCGCATTTTTGATTCCGTTTTGCGCTTTTGTTCATCACCAACAAGTAAGTGTTCCATCCCTAAGCTTTCTAGCTTTTCATTGGTGTATTTTGATCTCCTTTTGGTGCTCTAAATTATGGGAGTATGCTCAAATATATAGGGCAATTTTGGTTTGTTTTCTTGCTTGATTAGGTTGAATTAGGGGTGTGTATGGGATGGCCCTAGGCCTATAATGCATTTTTGAACAATGGGACATGCCACATTGTCCCCGTTCTCTTGCTATTGACGCCTAAACGCGCGCCCACCAAGTGTTCGGTGAAATGCCTCAATGGCATTAGCGCGTGACTTTTGTAAGGAAACAACCCATGGGGCATTTTGGTTTGTACACATTTTCTTTTTTTGGAATATGTATTCATTCCTGAAAAAGGCTAGAGTAATTGCCCCGCATATATCCTAGGCCTAGGAACTAAAATTTTATGCAAAAAGAACACAAGAGGAGGTGCATATTGGGTAAAGTTACCCTTTTTGGCCAGCAATCGGCTCTGGGCCACACTACAATATTTTCCCTACGCCTAGATGTTTAGGAATTGTGCTCGTCATGAATGTGTAGGTTTAGAATAGGTAGCAAGATACCTTTGGCAATTTACACTTTGGGTATGATAGCAAAATACTTGGATGTATGTATATACAATTTTTGGTAGTCAAAATGTCTCACAAAAAAATATATATAAATGTGTTGCATGTTATGTGAAGAAAACATATTACAAAAAAAATATATACCTTCTAATTTGAATACAATTTTAGTCAGCAAAGGAAAATATGCTTGAATTTGCATGTGGCTTTAGGTAGCAAAAACTTGAAAAAAAAAAGCATGAAATGTAGCACCTTATTGCGTAGGTAGTCAAGATTCATCATGAAGTTTGTATATGTATAGGTATTAGAAATACCAAGATGAGCGCATGTGCAATTTTTGGTACCCCGAAATGCTTTGAGTATGCATGTATGTAAATTTAGCCAAGGAGGCGTGTGTGATGTAAATAACAAATACACCTTGGAAGTACATGTAAATAATCTAGGTAATGAAGCTACCTTGATTGTATATGGGTGCATTTTTCTTAGTTAATAGGATGTCTTGTGCAAGTGAACGTTCGTAGGGAAATATGCGCATAAGCTTGCTCTAAATTTACATTGATGTTTGAATTTATGGGAGGAGGTTGTATGTCATTTTTGTTTTAAGAGTAGTGTCCCACTGGTAAAACTCACTTTCCAAATGTTTGCCTTCGCAGGAAATGGCCCCGAGGAAGCTTGCCTCAAAGAGGTCCAGGAAGGACAAGGCAGCCGAAGGAACTAGTTCCGCTCCGGAGTATGATAGTCACCGCTTTAGGAGTGTTGTACACCAGCAGCGCTTCGAGGCCATCAAGGGATGGTCGTTTCTCCGGGAGCGACGCGTCCAGCTCAGGGACGACGAGTATACTGATTTCCAGGAGGAAATAGGGCGCCGGCGGTGGGCATCACTGGTTACTCCCATGGCCAAGTTTGATCCAGAAATAGTCCTTGAGTTTTATGCCAATGCTTGGCCAACAGAGGAGGGCGTGCGTGACATGAGATCCTGGGTAAGGGGTCAGTGGATCCCGTTTGATGCCGACGCTATCGGCCAACTCCTAGGATATCCGTTGGTGTTGGAAGAGGGCCAGGAATGTGAGTATGGCCAGAGGAGGAACCGGTCTGACGGGTTCGATGAGGAGGCCATCGCCCAGCTGCTATGTATACCGGGACAGGATTTTGCCCGGACTGCTGCAGGGAGGCGAGTGCGAATCATGCGCACCAACATGACCACCCTGACCCAGATATGGATGACGTTGCTCCTCAGCAACATCCTGCCCACCGATCATAATTCCGACCTCCCCATGCCGAAGTGCCAGCTGGTGTACGCCATCCTGACACGGATGAGCATCCATGTGGCTCAGTTGATCGCTGATGCCATCTATATTTTTGCAGGTATGGCGCCCACTAGGCACCCTTTGGACCCAGATAAGTCCAACAGGGCCCTGGGATTCCCCGCACTGATCACAGGACTCTGCCAGTCGTTCGGAGTCCCCGTTGCGCCTACCAAGGTGATTCGGCCGCCCATCACTCGGGCTTTTATTGAGAAGTACTGTACCCAGAGATAGGCTCAGGGTGATGCTCCACAGGCCGCAGGCGCGCCCCCACCACCTCATCAGGCTGGCCAGGCTGGGGCATTTGACATGGAGCAGTATTTACGGCATTTGGTTCGCCAGCAGGCGGCCAACCACCGAGCACATGTACGGACCCATGATTGTCTGTACCAGATGAGCCTTAGCATGCAGAGCCAGGGCTTCGCTTCTTTTTCATGCCCTACTCCAGACCAGTTCAGGGCAGAGGTTGCATGGCCCGGAGATTGGCCCGAGGCCCAAGCAGGAGAGGCACCCCCAGAAGCTCCCGGCGATGGAGAAGAAGCCCACGAGGATGAGGAGATGGCCGATTTGCTTGACTTCTTGGGAGGGAGTGGAGATACGTGACTGGGAGATCCCCAGATTCATGTTTTCTTTCATATTTCTTTTGTCATTTTTATTCTATGTTATTGTTTTGACTTGAGAGACTAATGTTTGTTTTGTTGTTTCGATTGTCATTTGTACAGCGCATACATTTTTGTTTAGATTGTTGCGTTAGTATTTATATATCATTACTATCGATGATGTTTGAAATTCTGGAACCGTGTAGAGTTCTTCGTTTAGGAACATCGTCCAAAAGTATATATGTAAAATAAACAAAAAAAATCATGATAAAAATAAAAATAGAAAAGAAAAGAAAATGAAATGGAAAAGAGAACAAAAGGGAAAGAAGAGAGCAAGTAAAAAAAAAAAAAAAAAAGAAGAGGGCAAGTAAAGAAAAAGAGAGCAAATAAGAAAAAAGAAGAAGGCAAGTAAAGAAAAAGAGAGCAAATAAGAAAAAAGAAGAAGGCAAGTAAGGAAAAAGGTGGAAAAAGAGAAAATAAGTTGTCTAGCTAAAAACCGACATGCTTTTGAAAAGAGATGATTTCCAACTCTTCTTCGAAAAAAATTCATTGATCATAACCGATTTTTGAAGAGAAAAAAATGTGTATACACCTGAAGGGTGAATGCTGTGAAGATTTTCCCAGACGCCCAAAATGGACTCGGATGAATGCACAAATTGATAAAAGAACATATTTTGGAAACGTTGGGTTGACTAAAATAGAGGAAATGAATCCTGAGCCCTAGCATCACATGACCATAAAAATTTGACACTTGAGCGTCCACATAGGTGCATGCATGACCAGTTTTGCATAAAATTTCCAAATCATCATTTTTGCATTTGTGTCATGGAAATAATGTGGGGCATCCCTTTTTATCCTTGAACCAAACCAAACCCTGACATGTATCATGTCTAGCCATTCTACAAGCCTTGAGCCAAAATCCTGACTCACCATAAACCTTACCCTCGGAAGCAAAAAAAAAAAAGGAAGGAAAGGAAATTCCCAATCAAAGAGAAAGCAAAAAAGGAAGGAAAGGAAATTCCCAATCAATGAATGGGAAAAAAGGAAGGAAAGGAAATTCCCAATCAAAGAGTGGGAGAAAGCAAAAAGGAAAGAAAGGAAATTCCCAATCAAAGAGTGGGAGAAAGCAAAAAGAAAAGAAAGAAAATTCCCAACCAAAGAATGGGAGAAAGTAAAAAAGGAAGGAAAGAAAGTTCTTGATCAAAGAAACTAGAAGAAATGTGCAGAAAGGTCTTTTGACCAGACAATATCTGAACAATACAGAATTGTCACCAAATGAACGAAAAAAGAAGGAAAGGGAACCACAACCTAAAATAGTCTCCTCCCTTTGATTACCAACCAAAATCCCGTGCGCTAGCGACTTTTTTTTCTCGCCCCGCAAAACAGAAAAAGAAAAAAGCCAGAAAAATCAAAAGCCAAAAACACACAAAAGCCGAAAGAAGAAACCACCAAAAGAACCCATTCCCAAGGGAAGCCCTATTGATCCATGATCACGCGTGTAATTTTTGATTTGATAGGAAATAATTTGCAAAGTCAAGTTATGACATATCTATGGTTCGGAATTAGGATGAAACACTTACCTGTGCGAGATTGATACACTTTGAGTGGATTTCTTCTATTTTTGTCGAACCCAGTGTTTCCTCTAAATGATCATTTAGAAACGAAATGCTAACATCCAAAATCTCATTTATGGTTATGGGAGATTTCATCAGCAGACTCTCCTTCCCCGGTAGACGCATTGTTTTTCACTCAAAAAAGCATATGCTACTCTAAATCAGTTGGAATATTTGTCTCCTTGCTAAAGCATGTTTGCATTTTAGTGGAGAAAACACCGAGAATTTTTCAAATCTCACAAGTTATCCAGAACTACGTAGGTCTGAGTTCCTCATTGGAGGATACGTAGGAGCAAGAGCCTCGCTTTTGTCGACCACACCGCCTTTTGTTGCCATGACTCAAGAGCTGGTAGCCCGCGGAGACACCTTACGGTTATCCGCACCTCGTCATTCAGTGACCCCAAGTGTGATTCACGAGCAGAGACCAATATGGTCATCTGCGCCCTTTCCGGAGATGTCAGCATTTTCCGATGGAGACTTTTCAAGTCTCACAAGTTATCAAGAACTACGTAGGTCTGAATTCCTCATTGGAGGATACGTAGGAGCAAGAGCCTTGCTTTTGTCGGCCGCCCCATAATCTTTGTCATACTGACCCTGAGGTCATGTGACATGCACCCTTGTATCATCCAGAGGCGGCGGGCCCGATGATACGCGGAGATACCTTACGTTTATCCGCACCCTTTTGTCATCCAGAGGCGGCGGGCCCGATGACAAGCAGAGACCAAGTTTGGTCATTCTGCACCCTTGTATCATCCAGAGGCGGCGGGCCCGATGATACGCGGAGATACCTTACGGTTATCCGCACCCTTTTTGTCATCCAGAGGCGGCGGGCCCGATGACAAGCAGAGACCAAGTTTGGTCATTCTGCACCCTTGTATCATCCAGAGGCGGCGGGCCCGATGATACGCGGAGATACCTTACGGTTATCCGCACCCTTTTGTCATCCAGAGGCGGCGGGCCCGATGACAAGCAGAGACCAAGTTTGGTCATTCTGCACCCTTGTATCATCCAGAGGCGGCGGGCCCGATGATACGCGGAGATACCTTATGGTTATCCGCACCCTTTTTGTCATCCAGAGGCGGCGGGCCCGATGACAAGCAGAGACCAAGTTTGGTCATTCTGCACCCTTGTATCATCCAGAGGCGGCGGGCCCGATGATACGCGGAGATACCTTACGGTTATCCGCACCCTTTTGTCATCCAGAGGCGGCGGGCCCGATGACAAGTAGAGACCAAATTTGGTCATTCTGCACCCTTGTATCATCCAGAGGCGGCGGGCCCGATGATACGCGGAAATACCCGAGTGGTTATCTGTATAAACATTCTTTTGCTATCTGTAAGACAGAACGCTTGATAGCATGCAGAGACTGACATAGTCTTCTGCACCTTTTGTTCCTCCGGGAACAACAAGTCATTTACATGCGGAAATTTCATGGTCACCCGCGACTCTCGTCAACCGAGAGGAGCGAAATTAGTGTCATACACTGATTTTCGTCCGGGGACCTTTGCTTGATGACATGCGACCATTCTTTGGTCCTTGTGAGGTGCTTGGCATCCATCATTAGGCAATTTGTGAAATTCTAGGAACGACAAGTCATGGTCACCCGCGACTCTCGTCAACCGAGAGGAGCGAAATTAGTGTCATACACTGATTTTCGTCCGGGGACCTTCGCTTGATGACATGCGACCATTCTTTGGTCCTTGTGAGGTGCTTGGCACCCATCATTAGGCAATTTGTGATATTCTGGGAACAACAAGTCATTTGCATGTGGAGATTTTATGGTCACCCGCGACTCTCGTCAAATCGAGAGGAACGAAATTAGTGTCTTATCTTTACTTTCCTTTTATCTCCAATAAAAGACAAGTAAAGAGGGGCAACTGTCATACCCTAATTTCGTCCGGGGACCTTTGCTTGATGACATGCGACCTTTCTTTGGTCCTTGTGAGGTGCTTGACACCCATCATTAGGCAGTTTGTGAAATTCCAGGACATGCCGGAAAATCAAAAAAATATTGATGCACAATCCGTAAGTTTCCGTGACACACCAGAAATCAAATGGGAGCATCGTTGCATAATTAAGTGAGGTTCCGTAACATTCCGTAAGTCAAAAAGGGGATGGTTATGTAATCCGCAAGGTTCCGTAACATTACGGAAAGAAAACAAGTATCGTTACGAAATTCGTAAGTTTCCGTAACTTTACGAAAAAAGAATCACCAAAAAAACAGCAGGGGGGTGTACTTAGTAAAAATGGGGGTGCAAATAGCACCCAGGCCCACTTGGGCCCTCCAGAATATTCCTCCAGAAGGCTGTTGCTTCTGGGGGAAGCAACCTGGCTCGCCTGGGCGAGCTGGGCGGCAACCACCTCCCCTATTTTGCTATAAATAGGGGAGGAAGTGAAGAAGGAAAGGGTTCAGCCCCTTTGGCACTTCTCTCTCTTTCGAATTTGCTTGGAAAAATTGTTTCCGTGAAGAAAATCTAAGCCGAGGCGCTTCCGAAACGTTTCCGTAACGTTTTCCGTGAAGAATTTCGCAAAGGTTTCAACCGTTCTTCGACGTTCTTCATTCGTTCTTCATCGTTCTTCGATCTTCAACGGGTAAGTACCTCGAACCAAGCTTTTCGATTCATTCTATCTACCCGTAGTGGTCCACATTGTGTTTCGTGCATTTTTATTCTCGTTTTGTTTACTTTTTATACCCCCTGTTGACGTGCTTAAGCCATTTTACTTAAGTCATTTCTCGCTTAACTTAAAAATAAAATAAATTTCCACCGAACGTTTGAATTGTATTATCCATTAACTTCGGTTAAAATAAATTCCGACCGTTCGGTCGTGCCGTAACCACGTTGGAAATCAAAAAGAGGTAAAAAATAATATAATAATCAAAAAGACATCTTTTAGTAAAGTAAAGCGGAAAATCAATCGGACGTTTTCTCTTTGGGATTTCTCATTCTTAATCGAATTGATTAATAACTAAAGTGAAACTAAAGGCTAAAATCAATTCGCCTAGTCAAGCTCGTCCATAAAAATAGGCTTTTGAAGTTTGTCATTTCATTTTCTCACTAAGTAAAATGGATCATTTTTAAGGTCCAACGCCTTAAAATGATCACCTCTTAAAGTAAAAAAGAATCACTTGATAAAAAAGAACTACGTAGGTCTGATTTTCTCATCCCAATTGAGGAATACGTAGGAGCAAAGGGAAACACCCTTGTCGACCACAAAAAGAGAAAAAAATATAAAAAGGGTATAAAGGATATAAGGACATAAAAGGGAACGTAAAAATCAAAGTCATGTTTGCACATTCGATTAAAGGCTGTCGTCCCTTGTGACGGACGTGTGGGGTGCTAATACCTTCCCCGCGCGTAAATACAACTCCCGAACCTTTCACTTAAAAGTTCGTAGATCGCGTCTTTTCCGGTTTTTCCGACGTTTTCCTCAAATAAACGTTGGTGGCAACTCCGCGCGTATTCCTTTCGTGGAACACGCATCCCGCGAGTCACGCGTCGCCCTCCCGCCGAAGGGTAGGTTGCGACAATATTAGATAAGGGTTTCATTATTTTTGGGCCTTGTATTTAGGGCTCCATAGTGTAAGGAGGGTATCCTAGTAATGTAGGATTTTTTATCCCTTGTATTTTAGGGCACCTAGACTAGTTTTTGTATTAGGGGTAGTTTTGTAACTTCACATGCATTCAGTGCAGTATTTGATGCGTGCGTGTTGGGCGAGAAATTTAATTGAATTAGGAGAAGCCCAATTCAATTAAATTTTGAACCTTCCTAAGGGGGAGGTGAGTATTTGCTTGCTACACCCCATTGTCACATACTTAGTGGAGAATCTTGGACTTGATCTTGGATTAGTGGGCTGAACCATAGCTAAAATTCATTAGTCATAATTAGTGAAATTTTGGCACCACAAATTCAAATTCAAATTCAAATTCAAGTGAAATTTGAATAGAAATCCAAATTTCCCTCCAATTTTGTGTGACACTTAGGCTATAAATAGAGGCCTTGTGTTTTCGTCTTGCAACTTTGATCATTTGAGAAATTAGACTTCAAAGTTTAGACCTCATTCCCCTCTCTCCTTCTCCTTCCACTCATCTTCTCCTACCTTCAAGCTCTTATCCATGGCTTCCTATGGTGGTGAGCTTGTTCTTGACTCATCTTCTCCTTAAAGTGGCGTCTCCAATCATCTTTATTCCTTCTCCATTCCGTAGCCATTGACCTTCAAGAAGCAAATAACTCCATTGATGAAGAACATCCAAGGCCTACAAGCTCCACATGGAGCTACATCATGAGGTAGCAAGAGCATCTTCGTCTAGGTGATGTTCTTTTGCTTCCTTTATCTTTTTGTTCGGTTAATTGACTTTAATTCCTTGTTCTTATTCTTATTATCCATGTATCTCCTCCATTGTCTTGTGGTTTGGTGCTGTTTAGAGTAGATCCAAAAAAAATAAAAATAAACCGATTAAATCTTAGATCTACACTTGTTCTTGCATTTCTATGATTCAAATTTTATAGATCTACTCTTGAATCATGTTTTTGTGTTGATTTTAGGTTCTATCATTTTTCAGTCATAATCTTCTTGTGCTGAACCTTTAGATCTCAATTTTATTGCAAAATATTGATTATAAAAGAAAACACAAAAATCTAAGTGTAAATCACTTCATTCATATTGTCTTAGAGTCATGTTTAGTCATAATAATTGTCACATTATGTTCTAAGTTTGTGTTCAATTTTGATTTTGTTGATTGAATTCTAGATACATTTGTTCATGTATTATTGCAATTCTTAGCCTATCATTTGAATTTTGAGTCTAACTCATGAATGTTATTTAGTTCATAACATGTTCTAAATCAATTCCTAGAAGTAGTCTTATTGTTAAACTTTTGTTTTTTTTTTTGTTTCCTAAGTTTCCTATATGATGCCTATGAAGAAATTGAGTTGTGGTGCTAAGTTGTGGCTGGATTTGTGAATAAAAATAAGTCTAAAGCTCTCTTGAATTATGTTATTCAAGACAATTGAGCATAAGCAAACACAAATTGTAACTATCCAAGCCTTAAGCAACATAAACACTACTCTTAATTTCTAGGTTGAAATTCTAGTTGCTGTCAGTTTTGGCACACTGTGTTCCTAAGTCCAGCATGGCTTCAATACTTCGAATTTTGAGCTGAAATTTTTACTGAATTTTCTAAACATCTGGAAAAAATTAGAAAAAAGAACCAAGAGATTTGGATAAAAGGAAAAAATAAGAAAAATCACACAAGTTGGCAGGAAAATCAGTGTCCAAAAAAAAAGTGAAAGGGATGTGTGCTTGTTTCTTTGGCTCAAAATTTGTTCTATAATTGGTTCCTATTTTATACCAATCTTATTTCTGAAATTTCAATTGAAAAGTAGTGTGAAAACAAGTGCCAAGACTAAAGGTTTCTTGAGTCTTTTTTTTTATATAGTTTTTTTACTATACTCTAGAGCCATTCTAGGTTTCTCTTTGAGTCCTAGCTTGCATTTATGTGCTTTTCATTGCTTTAATTGTTGAATAATCCTTGAAAATTTGTCTTGTTAAAATTCTATTGGTTTAGCTTTCATTTCATTTTTTGGTCTTTGGTTATTGCTTGTCTCTTTGTTTCCTTGTTAGTGAGTTGCCATGTAGGGAATTGGAAAGGAGGATTGGTGCCATCCCTTGAAGAATTTGAGCCAAGAAGCAAGGGGCCAACCACCTTAAGAGCTATTGGAATAAGAAGCACTCTAAATTGAGTGAATCACCAAAGAGAGCACAACCACCAAAATTGAGGATTGTTTTGTGATTTTGTAATTGGCAATTTACTTACCTTGATTGCTTCCAAATTTTGTAACAAAAAGGCCTTTCATTGGAAGTATGTTGGGAGCCTTCAATAGGTTACCAAACTTCCATTTGTGTGTAATAATTTTAGGCAACTTTCCCTTAACATAGTAAGTGTTTTGTTGGTAACCTTAAATGTGGTCATCCAAACACTCTTAGGATTCGCCTGGTTTACATTTCTTGCACTTTAATTTCTTGCTTAATTTCATAGCTTATTTTCTTTACTAGTCACGCCTAGTTTATCTTGTAATTACATAATACTTTCTTCTTGCTTATCACGCTTATCTTGAGTTGTTTTGAACCCTAGCTTTTTCCTTTTACAAACCCCCAACAAGAAAGAACCATAACTTAGGAACCAACATGAGTCATCATTCATCTAGTGTTAATGGTGAGGGTACTAGTCATAAGGACCCTCTATCTAGAATCTTAGATGAGTTGAGTTCCCTCAAGTTATGGAACGAAAAAATAGAAAGAAAAATGAAAAGAGAGGGTAGAAATAAATCAAGATGAGAGAGAACAAATAAGAGAGGAAGAAAGAAGAAAAATAATGAAAAAAATGGAAAAAGAAAAACATGCCTCCTATAGTAGTCATGACTCTTGCAAGAGCCTAAGTGAAGAACTTAGTGACTATTATAGAGGAAGACATAGGTCACATCCTAAACCTCACTCCCATAGGAGAGAAAAGGAAAGAAAACCTCAAGAGGCTAACATTAACCTTTCATACTTCCATGGGAAGAACAATGTAGAGGCTTATTTAGATTGGGAAATGAAGGTTGAGAAACTCTTTGCTTGCCATCATACAAGTGAGGAAATGAAGGTTCCTTTGGCTACCCTTAGCTTCCAAGGGCATGCACTCTATTGGTGGACTTCCCTTGTTAGGTAAAGAAGGATTCATGGGGATCCTCCAGTAGAGTATTGGAATGACTTGAAAAGTGCCCTTAGGAAGAGTTACATCCCCTCCTACTATGAAAGAGAGCTTATGGACAAGTTCCAAAGATTTAGACAAGGGAGTATGAGCGTTGAAGAGTATAGGCAACAAATGGAACTACTCATTTTTAGAGTTGGGCTTAGGGAGGAGGAAAGAACAAGTATTGCTAGGTTCCTTAGTGGGCTTAATATGGAAGTGAGGGACAAGGTTGAGCTCCTTCCATATAGGGACCTAGATGACCTAGTCCAACTTTGCATAATGGTAGAGCAACAACTTTAAAGGAAGCCTACTTCAAAATATTATGGCTCTCACTCTTATCCAAAGGAAGACCAAGGTCAAGGCATCTTAGGGGCTGCACCTTCTAAGCCCAAAGATGATAAGGGGAAGACAATAAAAAAGCAACCCCCTAAGGCTAGTATGCAAGAGAAGACTAGCTCTATAAAGTGCTTTAAATGTCTTGGAAGAGGACACATTGCTTCTCAATGCTCCACCAAGAAAACCATGATTATGGGAGGCAAAGACATTTATAGTAGCCAAGATGAGGTTACTACTTCACCTTTCTCTAGTGAAAGTGAAGAAGCAAAAGGGGAAGAATCTAGTGAAGAAATCTACCCCAAGAAGAAGAGGACATTTTAATGGTCAGAAGGTTTCTAGGAGGCCAATCTTGTGACTTGACCCAATCTCAAAGAGAGAATATTTTTCACACAAGGTGTAAATTTTTTTATAACACATGCTCTCTCATTGTAGATTGTGGTTCATGTTGCAATTGTTGCAGAACAAGATTAGTCTCTAAGTTGAGCCTTGCTATCACTCCCCATCCAAAGCCTTACAAACTTCAATGGCTCAATGAGCAAGGGGAGATGATAGTCAATCAACAAGTGAAAGTGCCCTTCTCTATTGGAACATATAAGGATGAAGTGATTTGTGATGTAGTTCCTATGGAGGTAGGACACCTTATCTTAGGTAGGCCATGGCAATATGATAGGAAAATCATCTATAATGACCTAACTAATGAGATAACCCTCACCTACCTTGGAACAAAGTATTTGTTGCATCCTCAAACACCTTCACGGGTGGCCAAAGATCAACTAACCATGAAAGATAAGAGGGATGAGGAAGAAAAACTAGAAAAACAAAAGAAAAAGAAGGATAGTAAGGCCTTATCTTTAAAGGCCAAGGGGAAGGAAAAATAGGAAAAGGATTCCTCCAAGAAGATTTTTAAGAAGGAAAATCATTTTGCATCAAAAGGTGATATCAAAAGAGCACTCCTTCTTAAACAATCCTTCTACCTTCTCCAATCAAGGGAAACATCCCTTAGCACTACCATACCTCTTGAGCTTGAGGTTATTCCTCAAGTAAAAGAGTTGTTGGATGAGGGTTTGATTCGTAAGAGCTTAAATCCTTATGCTTTGTTGGTGCCCAAAATAGGTATTATGAGGCACCAAATCCCTATGATAGATGGTATGATGAATGTGTTGAGTGGTGCAACCCTCTTTGGTAAAATCACCCATGCATCCAACATCTTCATGATTCACATACATAGGGACTCATTAGGTAGGTTTGTTCTTATTTTTAGTTTCAATACAAACTTAGGTGCTCATATGGGACACCTTAGGTTTGTCGTACTTTTTGGTAGGAATAATCCACATGAAAATACAAAAAAAGGTATGTTTTATTGCATTACTTTCCTTAATTTTTTAAATAAAGATGAAGGGGTTCTCACGGATCCTAAGAGAATAAAGGTCATTCCTGAGGGGCCCATTCCACCAAGTATAAGAAAAATTTGGGACTTCCAAGACTTAACAAACTTTTACTAAAGGTTTGTCCCATATTTTTCCATACTTGTAGCACCACTCATTGCGTTGGTGAGGAACCATGTTCCCTCATGGGAAGATGCCCAGGAAAGGGGTTTTCAGACCTTACCTTACTTCAACATACCAAACACCACTTATTTTTGGGCCTTGTATTTAGGGCTCTATAGTGTAGGGAGGGTACCCTAGTAATGTAAGATTTTTCAGCCATTGTATTTTTAGGCACCTAGACTAGTTTTTGTATTAGGGGTAGTTTTGTAATTTCATATGAATTAAGTGCAGTATTTGATGTAGGTGTGTTGGGAGAGAAATTTAATTAAATTGGGAGAAGCCTAATCCAATTAAATTTTGGACCTTTCTAAGGGGGAGGTGAGCATTTTCTTGCTACACCCCATTGTCACATCATATAGTCACACTTTGTGCATGTCCTTCATGCTTTACATGCCTCATGACACCTAAGCACACTTAGTGGAGAATCTTGGACTTGATCTTGGATTAGTGGGCTGAACCATAGCTAAAATTCACTAATCATAATTAGTGAAATTTTGGCTCCACAAATTCAAATTCAAATTCAAGTGAAATTTGAATAGAAATTCAAATTTCCCTCCAATTTTGTGTGACACTTATGTTATAAATAGAGACCTTGTGTGTGCATTTTTTGGAACTTTGATCATTTGAGAATTACACTTCAAAGTCAGACCTCATTTGAGGCATAAAATTTCGTGCTCCTTCTCTCCTTCTCCCTCCACTCATCTTCTTCTACCTTCAAGCTCTTATCCATGGCTTCCTATGGTGGTGAGCTTGTTCTTGACTCATCTTCTCCTTGAAGTGGCGTCTCCAATAATCTTTCTTCCTTCTCCATTTCACTGCCATTGATCTTTAAGAAGCAAAGGACTCCATTGATGATGAACATCCAAGGCCTACAAGCTCCACATGGAGCTACATCATTCAAAGTTCAACTTCTCTCCCTCTCTTTTCTCCTTCAATTTCGTGCTCCCCCCTTTCTCTCTCTCATTCTTTTCCTCCATTGAAGCTTCCTCCCTAAGCTTCTTATCCAAGACACTCTCTTGGTGCTGAAGCTTCTCCTTCCATGGCTTATTCCCTAGTAGATGGTGCCTCCTCCCACCTCTTCTCCTTTATCTTTCGTTGCATTTCCATGGTTGAAAATCACCATTGAAGGACCTCATTGAAGCTCAAAGATCTAGCCTCCATAGAAGCTTCTCAAGCAAGCTTATATCAGTTTGTGGATCCCCACTAGTTATCCAGTGAGGTTTCATGTGAACATGATTAGGATATACAGGCCTCATCCAGAATGGAGTTTCTAGAGATACATTTGCATGAGGGGAAAGCCTTGTATGCTTTTGAAGGAGAACGTGTATAGTCATACCTTCTACAAGGAGTTGGATACATAATGATGTGATGCCTTCGTACAGGTTCTTGTGATAGTCATTCAATGATGTCACTTTTTCTGTAAAAGTTTTGCTTGTTCCTATTGAAGAAGGCGATAAGAAATCTCCTTCTTGTAATTTCCTCTAGTGAGGGCTTCTTCTAATGTCTCCACGTAGCTTTCCAACTAAAGCCTAAGGGCTTGAACTTGTAGAGATTGATGGGAGATAGAGCTGAATGATTTTTGTTCACTTGAGTGTTGGACTTATGTTGTGTTAAGGAGTAAGGGGGTTAACATGACTCTTAGAAGTGTTAGATCCATCAAATGGAAGAGGTGGACCTACTTCTTTCTTTAGTGAGGGTTGTATTTAGATGAGTATCCTTTGTTTTTCTCCTTATGGGAACCTCAGCTATAAGGGTGGTTTCCTTGCCCTTGGGTTTCATAACAACCTCCTACTTCTTGTAGAGTTGGATTTCTTGCTTGCACTTCCATGGGATAATCAGAGGAACTTCATCCTCTATCTCACTCATATCCCTTAGCACTTGAGCAGTTGAGATTTTCTCAGATGGCTTCCATGGACTTTGTCTGACTGGAGCAATCCTTGGACGAGTGTTTGAATGAGTTATGTTGGACATTGCTTGTTGCTCATTCCTTTTCTTTGTTCTTACTTCTCTAGCAATGAGTTATTCTTCTTTTTCTTGTATATGAGATTGTCTTCTTTCTTTTTGTTGCTCTCTCATAATCTTTTGAATTTTATTGGCTATCCCAAAGTTGTTCAAGCCTTTATCTTAATCTATTATTGCCCTAGAAAGCCTCTTCTATTATCTAATTTTATTGCTTCCTCGTCCACCTGAGGAATTTCTTTCTACTCTTCCATTGCCACTTTCATTGCTTTAAGGTTTGTTTTGTTGAACCATTGCTTCTTGGCCATAATAGAACCTTTAACCATGATGTTGTGCTTAGAGTCATCGTCCAACTTATTAAATACATGGTAAACACCTAGATCCCATAATAGCTTATTCATGAGAGCAACATAGTAGATGTCATCCATTCCTCCCAAGTTTCTCTAATTGCAAAGGGTGTTGATGTAGATGGTGTTTGGTAGGTCAAATGGCAAGTTTCCATAAGGTGGAATAGCACAAATTTATGTAAATAAAAGAGTGTATTTTTTAAACCAAGCTTGTGGAGGACACTTTTATTGAGCATCCCATATTTTAGCCGTTTAACATAAAGATTATATGTAATATCTTTCTGGTCTCCCACTTTTTTTTAGCTTTTTCTGGTGGAGGGCTCTGGGGACATGAAAGATATAGGCCTTCATAGTAAGTGCTTACTTCACAAAGACACCCAATAGATTTGGCAATGATGTTGTTGGACTATGTTACAGTTACTCCTAGGACCTTGGACACAATGGCCTTGTTGTCCATGAATTCAGAGTTCCTCCAGAACGTCCTTATGACTTTTGGGTAGATGAGTTGTGTTTCATTGAAGTTTGAGGCTAACTTTCTCCAACTCATTGATGTCAAAGAAGTGTTCAATGTGAATAGTTGGTTCACCATCAGTGTGAATAGTGGTTGCATCATTGGAGGCGATGACCATTTCGGTGATGTATGGTTGGCTATCATAAGACATGAAGGTTTTAGGTTTTAGGTTTCAAGTGAAAGTGAGAGAGAGGTTGATGATGAAGAATGATATGTTTTTTATGTTTGAATGATGGGTTAATGAAGAAGGGAATATGGAGCGATTTTCTTGGGCTTTTGGAATGTGTCTGATTGGCATGTCACTCAAGTGACAACTCAACACAATATAATGAATATGTTTCTTACTCAAACGCAACATTCCGCCTTGTGATATGAGTGAATATGGTATCGTCGAATAGTGGACGTCCAATCATGCAAATGTAGTAACTATGAGCCATTGAACGATATTTCCTATGGAAGTAGAGTTTCATGAAGCATTTAGAAATGAATCATTCCTTTACATAGTCCATCCCTAGTTGATTCCTTAATAGAATAAACCTTTCTTCAATAAGGGGTTTTGTACGAATATCAGCGAGCTGATTTTCAGTGGGTGTCGCAACCTACCCTTCGGCGGGAGGGCGACGCGTGACTTGCGGGATGCGTGTTCCACGAAAGGAATACACGCGGAGTCGCCACCAACGTTTATTTAAGGAAAACGTCTGAAAAACCGGAAAAGACGCGATCTACGAACTTTTAAGTGAAAGGTTCAGGAGTTGTATTTACGCACGGGGAAGGTATTAGCACCCCACACGTCCGTCCCAAGGGACGGCAGCCTTTAATCGAATGTGCAAACGTGACTTTGGTTTTTATGTTCCCTTTTATGTCCTTATATCCTTTATACCCTTTTTATATTTTTTTCTTTTTGTGGTCGACAAGGGTGTTTCCCTTTGCTCCTACGTATTCCTCAATTTGCGATGAGGAAATCAGACCTACGTAGTTCTTTCTTATCAAATGATTCTTTTTTTTACTTTAAGAGGTGATCATTTTAAGGCGTTGGACCTTAAAAATGACCCATTTTACTTAGTAAGAAATTGAAATGACAAACTTCAAAAACCTATTTTTGTGGACGAGCTTGACTAGGTGAGTTGATTTTAGCCTTAGTTTCACCTTAGTTATTAGTCAATTCAATTAGGAATGAGAAATCCCAAAGAGAAAATGTCCGATTGATTTTCCGCTTTATTTTACTAAAAGGTATATTTTTGTTATTATATTATTATTTTATCTCTTTTTTTTTATTTCCAACGTGGTTACGACACGACCGAACGGTCGGAATTCATTTTAACCGAAGTTAATAGATAATACAATTCAAACGTTCGGTGGAAATTTATTTTATTTTTAAGTTAAGCGAGAAATGACTTAAGTAAAATGGCTTAAGCACGTCAAAAGGGGGGTATAAAAAGTAAATGAAATGAGAATAAAAATACACGAAACACAATGTGGACCACCATGGGTACATAGAATGAATCGAAAAGCTTGGTTCGAGGTACTTACCCGTTGAAGATCGAAGAACGATGAAGAACGAATGAAGAACGTCGAAGAACGGTTGAAACCTTTGCGAAATTCTTCACGGAAAACGTTACGGAAACGTTTCGGAAGCGCCTCAGCTTAGATTTTCTTCACGGAAACAATTTTTCCAAGCAAATTCGAAAGAGAGAGAAGTGCCTAAGGGGCTGAACCCTTTTCTTCTTCACTTCCTCCCCTATTTATAGCAAAATAGGGGAGGTGCTTGCCGCCCAGCTCGCCCAGGCGAGCTCAGCTCACCCAGGCGAGCCAGGTTGCTTCCTCCAGAAGCAACAGCCTTCTGGAGGAATATTCTGGAGGGCCCAAGTGGGCCTGGGTGCTATTTGCACCCCCATTTTTACTAAGTACACCCCCTCTGCTTTTTTTGGTGATTCTTTTTTCGTAAAGTTACGGAAACTTACGAATTTCGTAACGATACTTGTTTTCTTTCCGTAATGTTACGGAACCTTGCGGATTACATAATCATCCCCTTTTTGACTTACGGAATGTTACGGAACCTCACTTAATTATGCAACGATGCTTCCATTTGATTTCCGGTGTGTCACGGAAACTTACGGATTGTGCATCAATATTTTTTTTGGTTTTCTGGCATGTCTTGGAATTTCACAAATTGCCTAATGATGGGTGCCAAGCACCTTACAAGGACCAAAGAAAAGTCGCATGTCATCAAGCAATGGTCCCCGGACGAAATTAGGGTATGACAGTTGCCCCTCTTTACTTGTCTTTTATTGGAAATAAAAGGAAAGTAAAGATAAGACACTAATTTCGTTCCTCTCGGTTGACGAGAGTCGCGGGTGACCATAAAATCTCCACATGCAAATGACTTGTTGTTCCCGAGGGAACAAAAGGTGCAGAAGACGATGTCAGTCTCTGCATGCTATCAAGCGTTTTGTCTTACAGATAGCAAAAGAATGTTTATACGGATAACCACTCGGGTATTTCCGCCCGTCAGCGTGACTCAAAAGTCAGTATGACAGATCTTGTGAGTGCGGAAGATAATGTAAATCTCCGCGTATCAACGGGCTTATCGGCCACGATTGACGAAGGGTGCAGAATGACCAAATTTTGTCTCTGCGTGCCATCGGACACGACTGTGTCTGAATGGCAAAGGGGTGCGGAATGACCAAATTTTGTCTCCGCATGTCATCGGGCCCGTCGCCTCTGGATGACAAAGGGTGCAGAATGACCAAATTTTGTCTCTGCGTACCATCGGACACGACTGTGTCTGAATGGCAAAGGGGTGCGGAATGACCAAATTTTGTCTCCGCATGTCATCGGGCCCGCCGCCTCTGGATGAAAAAGGGTGCAGAATGACCAAATTTTGTCTCTGCGCGCCATCGGACACGGCTGTGTCTGAATGGAAAAGGGGTGCGGAATGACAAAATTTTGTCTCCGCATGTCATCGGGCCCGCCGCCTCTGGATGACAAAGGGTGCAGAATGACCAAATTTTGTCTCTGCACGCCATCGGACACGGCTGTGTCTGAATGGCAAAGGGGTGCGGAATGACCAAATTTTGTCTCCGCATGTCATCGGGCCCGCCGCCTCTGGATGACAAAGGGTGCAGAATGACCAAATTTTGTCTCTGCGTGCCATCGGACACGACTGTGTCTGAATGGCAAAGGGGTGCGGAATGACCAAATTTTGTCTCCGCATGTCACATGACCTCAGGGTCAATATGACAGATCTTGTGGGGCGGCCGACAAAAGCAACGCTCTTGCTCCTACGTATCCTCCAATGAGGAACTCAGACCTACGTAGTTCTAGATAACTTGTGAGACTTGAAAAAGTCTCCACCGGAAGATGTTGACATCTCCGGAAAGGGTGCAAATGACCACACTGGCCTTTGCTCATCAATCACACTTGGGGTCACTGAATGACGAGGTGCGGATAACCGTAAGGTGTGTCCGCGGGTTACCAGCTCTTGAGTCATGACAACAAAAAGCGGTGCGGTCGACAAAAGCGAGGCTCTTGCTCCTACGTATCCTCCAATGAGGAACTCAGACCTACGTAGTTCTGGATAACTTGTGAGACTTGAAAAAGTATCGGTGTTTTCTCCACTAAAATGCAAACATGCTTTAGCAAAGAGACAAATATTCCAACTGATTAGAGCAGCATATGCTTTTCTGAGTGAAAAGCAATGCGTCTACCGGGGAAGGAGAGTATGTTGATGAAATCCCCCATAACCATAAATGAGATTTTGGATGTTTAGCATTTCATTTCTAAATGACCATTTAGAGGAAACACTGGGTTCGACAAAAATAGAAGAAATTCACTCAAAGTGTATCAATCTCACACAGGTAAGTGTTTTATCCTAATTCCGAACCATAGATATGTCATGACTTGATTTTGCAAATTATTTCCTATCAAATCAAAAATTACATGCGTGATCATGGATCAATAGGGCTTCCCTTGGGAATGGGTTCTTTTGATGGGTTTTTCGGCTTTTGTGTGTTTTTGGCTTTTGATTTTTGGTTGGCTTTTTCCTTTTCTGTTTTTGTTTAGTGCGGGGCGAAAAAGTCGCTAGCGCATAGGATTTTGGTTGGTAATCAAAGGGAGAAGACCACTTTTAGGTCATGGTTTCCTTTTCTTTCTTTTGTTCATTTGGTGACAATTCTGTATTGTTTAGATATCGTCTGGTCCAAGGACCTCTCGGCACATTTCTTCTGGTTTCTTTGACCAGGAGCTTTCTTCTTTTTTACTTCTTTTTTTCTTTCTCCCATTCTTTGATTGGGAGTTTTCTTTCTTTTCTTTTTTCTTTCTCCCACTCTTTGATTGGGAATTTCCTTTCCTCTTCTTTTCTTTCTCTTTGATTGGAAATTTTCCTTCTCTCCTTTTTATGCTTCCTCTTTGATTGGAAATTTTCCTTCTCCTTTTTCCTTTGATTGGAAATTTTCCTTCTCTTCTCCTTTTTTTTTGCTTCCGAGGGTAAGGATTGGCATTCTCACCCTGGGTCAAGGTTTATGGTGAGTCAGGATTTTGGCTCAAAGCTTGTAGAATGGCTAGACATGATACATGTCAGGGTTTGGTTTGGTTCAAGGATAAAAGGGATGCCCCACATTATTTCCATGACACAAATGCAAAAATGATGATTTGGAAACTTCATGCAAAATTGGTCATGCATGCACCTATGTGGTCACTCAAGTGTCAAATTTTTATGGTCATGTGATGCTAGGGCTCAGGATTCATTTCCTCTATTTTAAATCAACCCAATGTTTCCAAAATATGTTCTTTTATCAATTTGTGCATTCATCCGAGTCCATTTCGGGTATCCGGGGAAATTTCACAGCATTCACCCTTCAGGTGTAGACACATTTTCCAAAAATTGGTTATGATCAATGAATTTTTTTTCAAAGAAAAGTTGGAAATCATCTCTTTTCAAAAGCATGTCGGTTTTTCAGCTAGACAACTTATTTTTCTCTTTTTCCCATTTTTTCTTACTTGCTCTCTTTTTCCCTTACTTGCTCTCTTCTTTTCTTATTTGCTTTCTTTTTCCTTTTTTTTATTTGTTTATTTCTTTTTCTTGTTTGTTTTTGTTTTATTTCCCTTTTTTCTCATGAGGTATTTTGCTACCTAAACATGTGTATATTTTTGTGAGGTATTTTTGCTATATACATGCATATCCAAGGTATCTTGCTACCTAAACATACATATATATATTTTGTGAGGTATCTTTTTGCTACATACATGCATATCTAAGGCATCTTGCTACCTAAACATACATATATATATATTTTGTGAGGTATCTTTTTGCTACATACATGCATATCTAAGGTATCTTGCTACCTAAACATACATATATATATTTTGTGAGGTAGTTGTTTGCTACCTAAATTACATACATGCATATCTAAGGTATTTTTCACTACCTAAACACGCATACATATATTTTGTGAGGTATGACTACCTTCCGAGCTTGTGCTCGTTTTATTTAAATTCTTAGGATCATGAGCAACTAGGTGTGTCCAATATGACTTGAGAAACAAAAGGAGATCAAATAGCAGGCAGAAATTTAAAAGTTACTAGGTTACCTCCTAGTAGCACTTCTTTAACGTCTTGAGCTAGACGCCTTATGACTTGTCGGTCACTGACCTAATACTTTGCTTACCTTTGGCTTTGGACTTGGTTGCCTATGGGTCGGCCATGTGTCGTAGGCAACGCTCTAACCTTTTTATGGATGAGCTGAGGTGAACTCTAGAGGTGATGGCGGTGCGTCTGTTGCCCACTACCGGCCATCCCAATGCTGATGTGGTGTTTCGCCCTGCGCCCGTCTGGGGGCGCAGTACTTCTTGATGAAAGCTCGATTAGTAGGGGGCCTGATGCCCTTGCTGGAGGTGACAGGTACTCTGTAGAACTGACAGAGACCCGTAATTAGAGCTTGACAACTCCAAGACCCTGTTGGACTTCTTCGGGTCCACTAGGTGTCTTGCGGGCACAATCCCTGCAAACAATAGATGACATCAGAAATCAGTTGGGGAGAGGTGCGTACTTACCTAGGTCACGATAGCATGAACTTGCTGGGGGAAACGGGCACCCTGTAGGGCCGACAGAGGCCCGTAACCAGAGCTGGAAACCCCAGGGCCCTGTTGGACTTCTTCAGGTCCACTGGGTGTCTTTGTGGGTGCGATCCCTGCAAACAATAGATGGTATCAGAAATCAGTTGAACCATATGCATACTTACCCATGTCGGGACGACACAGACCAATTGATACTTTTGCAGGGGGAGATTGACATTGCGGTCGCTGGGCAGAATGTTGCTAAGTAGCAATGTCATCTATATCTGTGTAAGAGTGGTCATGTTGGTGCGCATGATCCGCACTCGTCTCTTTGCAACGGCATGGGTGAAATCTTGCCCCGGTATGCATAGTAGCTATGTGATAGCCTCCATTTCTGGTTGTATTCGCACAGTTGGCCCTCCTCCAATATCAGGGGGTGGCCCAGGAACCGTTAAAAGGAAACTACTGGTCCCTTAACCGGGAGTGCAAATCTCGGTTAAGCATTTAAGGACAGAGGACCTTAAATTATCTTAAGGTGTGGATACGGAGCCCACTGAAAGTGAGGACGCATAGCCCTCTAAAGGCGAGGGCGTGTAGCCTTCTGAAGTTCAGGACGTGTCGCCTTTTGAAGGTGAGGGAGTGTAGTCCTATGATGGCGAGGACATCCAATCCTCTAAAGGTGAGGGCATGTCCCCCTTTGAAAATGGGGGACATGTAGTCCTCTGATGGCGAGGACGTGTAGTCCTTTGAAGGTGAGGACGTGTAGTCCTCTGAAGGTGAGGGAGTGTAGTCCTATGATGGCGAGGACATCCAATCCTCTAAAGGTGAGGGCATGTCCCCCTTTGAAAATGGGGGACATGTAGTCCTCTGATGGCGAGGACGTGTAGTCCTTTGAAGGTGAGGACGTGTAGTCCTCTGAAGGTGAGGGCGTGCAGCCCTCTGTTGGCGAGGACATGTAGTCCTCTGATGGCGAGGGCGTGTAGCCCTCTGAAGGTGAGGACATGCAGTCCTCTAATGGCGAGGGCGTGTAGCCCTCTAAAGGTGAGGATGTGTGATCCTCTAAAGGTGAGGGCGTGTAGCCCTACGAAGGTGAGGACATGCAGTCCTCTGATGGCGAGGGCGTGTAGCCTTCTGAAGGTGAGGACATGCAGTCCTCTGATGGCGAGGGCGTGTAGCCCTCTGAAGGTGAGGACATGCAGTCCTCTGATGGCGAGGGCGTGTAACCCTCTGAAGGTGAGGACATGCAGTCCTCTGATGGCGAGGACGTGTAGCCCTCTGAAGGTGAGGACATGCAGTCCTCTAATGGCGAGGGCGTGTAGCCCTCTAAAGGTGAGGACGTGTGATCCTCTAAAGGTGAGGGCGTGAAGCCCTACGAAGGTGATAGGTACAAGTACCCAAGGGTCCACCCTTATGAGAAAGCACGAGATCGACTCATCAAGAGGGCCGGTCATCCCAAATCCATAAGATTTGGACATTAGATGTAGGAAATCTATGCAGTTAACATGATTTTTAGGGATGCAGATGCATGCAACCTTTGTCGTGAATTTTGGTAATGCTGACCGCACATGGAAAAATGCAATGCAATGGAAAGTTGTACAATGTTCATGACATTCTTTCCTTATTTTGTGACTTTGATTTTGATTTAATTTTAATAATTTTTTTTTTGGAAAACACAGATTGACTGTCCTTTTGAAAAAGGTGATAATTCATGCAACCTTATCCTATCTTTTGCAAATCTCTCCGGGAACTCCCTCAGAGTGTATATCCTGTTTGATTCAGTCACTTGACCATTTTGGAGTGACGACAATGGAGCCGTTTGATGTTTAATCAATCTATTTGAAATTCCAGGGTTTGTCCCCCCCTTTCTTCCTTGTTTAAAAACATCGACGGGTGAGAACTTTTGATCTGCCCCTATGTTCACTTGAGGCTCATGCACGATGCCCCTCATTGCCCCAGTGTAAGGCTTTGAGGTACCAATTGTTATCTTTCGTCATGACCTTGTAGCAAGTAACCTATTGGGTGAGAACTTCTAATCTGTCCCTAGATTCGTTTGAGCTTTATGCATGGTGCCTTTTATTGCCCCAGTGTAGGGCTTAGAGGTACCAATTGTTGTCTTGTTTTCACAACCTCGTAGCGAGGAAGAATGAAAGAAGCAGTTGATTCTTGCAAAAAGAATTTTCCAAGGACGAGAAATAGTTGAAGGATTTTTCAGTTGATGGATTTAAGTCAAATGACTCCTATGTAGAAGCAAGATGTTTTGATGTCTTGATGATGCTAAAGGATCAAGTGCTTCTAAGTTTCATTCAAGACAAGAATCCAAGAAAATCAAGATATATGATCAAGTTGATCTCTAGAATCTTAGGAAGAAGTTTCCAAATTGAAAAATAAAAGGTTTGACCAAAGAATTCTATCATTTCAAATTGAGATTTGCTCTCTGGTAATCGATTACCAGTAGTTGAAAATGTTTTAATTCGAATTTTTAAAACCTGTAATCGTTTACACAAGTCTTGTAATCGATTACCAGAGGGGATTTTCGGAAAATAATTTCCAAGAGTCACATCTATTCAAATGGTTTATGAATGGGCATCAAAGGTGGCTTGGAAACACGAATTCAAAGAGAGCTTTTATTGCCCAAAAAGTTTATCCTCTCAAAAGATTAAGAGTTTTTCTGAACTGAACTGTCTTATCCTCTCAAAAAGATTCCTTGGTCAACCACTTGCATATTCAATAAGGAATTTTGATTGGTCTTCATTGTACAATCTATCCCTTTTAAGAGAGATTTCTTCTTCTCTTATTCTTACTTCTGAAAAGGGATTAAGAGACTGAGAGTCTCTTATTGTAGAGGATTCTTGAACACAAGGGAAGGGTTGTCCCTGTGTGGTTCAGACTTTGTAAAAGGAGTTTTACAAAGAGAGTGGAAAATCTCAAGTGGGTTTCTTGAGGACTGGATGTAGGCGCGGGAAGTGGCCGAATCAGTATAAATCAAGTTTGCATTCCTCTCTTCCCTTAAACTTCTTTTATTGCTATTTATCTTTTTCTTCAAAGAAGTTTATTTTGAATTGTCTTTTGAGTAATTCATGTTAAGGGTGCATTGTTAATCCGAAAAGAGAGAGTGAAAGTTTAATTGGGGAATAGTCTTTGTATCTTAATTCAACCCCCCATTTCTTAAGGTAACTGAGGCCATTTGTCCAACATCCTATTCTTGATAACTCACTTCTCTCTAAAAAGACAAAATGAGGTCACATGAACGTTGTCGCAACCTACCCTTCGCCGGGAGGGCGACGCGTGACTCGCGGGATGCGTGTTCCACGAAAGGAATACGCGCGGAGTCGCCACCAACGTTTATTTGAGGAAAACGTCGGAAAAACCGGAAAAGACGCGATCTACGAACTTTTAAGTGAAAGGTTCGGGAGTTGTATTTACGCGCGGGGAAGCTATTAGCACCCCACACGTCCGTCACAAGGGACGACATCCTTTAATCGAATGTGCAAACATGACTTTGATTTTTACGTTCCCTTTTATGTCCTTATATCCTTTATACCCTTTTTATATTTTTTCTCTTTTTGTGGTCGATAAGGGTGTTTCCCTTTGCTCCTACGTATTCCTCAATTGGGATGAGAAAATCAGACCTACGTAGGTCATTTAAGGTGTTGGACCATTAAACGGTCTTTTGATTTTGAAAGGAGAGAAACGTTAAGGCGTTGGACCATTAACGATCTCTTGTTTTTGAAAGGAGAGAAACGTTAAGGCGTTGGACCATTAACGATCTCTTGGGGTGGTCGACAAAAGCGGGGCTTTTGCTCCTACGTATCCTCAATTGCGATGAGGAAATCAGACCTACGTAGTTCTTGCAAAAGCGGTAAAGTTACATGTTGAATTTATGCTTTTGAACGGTCCATGTTAACCGATAAAAGCAAAGAGGACCGTTTAAGGCGTTGGACCTTAAAACGGTTTTTAGTGATTTTTCGGACAAAACTTGATTTGTGAGTCGATTTTAGTCTTAGTTTTACTTTGGCTATTAATCAATTCATTCAAGGAAACTTCCAAAGAAAAACGTCCGATTGATTTTTTTGATTATTTTATTCAAAGATATTTTGATTATTTTATTATTATTTTTCAAGATATTTTGATTATTTTATTATTGTTTTACCTTTTTTGGTTTAACCGAGGTTATAGCGTGAACGATCGGTTAGATTTCGTTTTAAAAGTGATTAAATGAGATTACAACACAAATGATCGATTGAAATTCATTTTATCATTTATTAGGCGAGAAAACGGCTTAAATAAACGGTTAAAGCACGTTAAAAACGGAAGAAAAGAAAATTGAAAGTAAACGAAATTAAAGTGAAAGTACACAAAACAAGAAATGAATTGAAAGTCTCGGATTCGAAAACTTACCCGTTGAAGAACGAAGAACGAACAAAGAACGGATGAAGAACAATGAAGAACGACGAAGAACGATGAAGAATTTCCACAGAATCGCTTACGGAAGCGTTACGGAAGTACTTCGACTTGATTTTTCTTCACGAAAACGTGTTTTTTGCCCAAAATAGCCGAAATGCATAGCCAAAGGGGTCTTTAACCTTTTGAAACAGCTCCCCCCTCCCCTATTTATAGAAAAAAAGGGAGGTGCTTGCCGCCCAAAGACTTAATGAAGAAGATTTCTAAGCGCACCCGAATTACTAAGTTCACCCCCCTTTTCGTATTTTACGGAAAAGTTACGGAAGCCTTACGGAACTATTTTCGAATTTGATTTTCATCTTTTTTCTCTTCCCTTTCACCAATGTTAAGTGGAATATGCTTACCCAAGGTTTTCGGAAATTTTACGGAAGTATTACGGAAGCCGCGGAAGCCCCGAAAACCATTTTTCAAAAAATGTGGAGGAGCTTGCCGCCTAGTTGCTTCCTCCTTAAGGGCCTAGATTTGAATTGCTATTTACACCCCTATCTTGATAAGTTCACCCCCTTACCTTTTTTGGTGATTCTTTTTTCGTAAAGTTACGGAAACTTACGAATCTCGTAACGATACTTGTTTTCTTTCCGTAATGTTACGGAACCTTGCGGATTACATAATCATCCCCTTTTTGACTTACGGAATGTTACGTAATCTCACTTAATTATGCAACGATGCTTCCATTTGATTTCCGGTGTGTCACGGAAACTTACGGATTGTTCATCAATATTTTTTTGGTTTTCCGGCATGTCCTGGAATTTCACAAATTGCCTAATGATGGGTGCCAAGCACCTCACAAGGACCAAAGAAAGGTCGCATGTCATCAAGCAAAGGTCCCCGGATGAAATTAGGGTATGACAGTTGCCCCTCTTTACTTGTCTTTTATTGGAGATAAAAGGAAAGTAAAGACAAGACACTAATTTCGTTCCTCTCGATCTGACGAGAGTCGCGGGTGACCATAAAATCTCCACATGCAAATGACTTGTTGTTCCCGGAATTTCACAAATTGCCTAATGATGGGTGCCAAGCACCTCACAAGGACCAAAGAAAGGTCGCATGTCATCAAGCAAAGATCCCCGGACGAAATTAGGGTATGACACTAATTTCGTTCCTCTCGGTTGACGAGAGTCGCGGGTGACCGTAAAATTTCCGCATGTAAATGACTCGTTGTTCCCGGAGGAACAAAAGGTGCAGAAGACTATGTCAGTCTCTGCATGTCATCGGGCCCGCCGCCTCTGGATGACACAAGGGTGCAGATAACCGTAAGGTATCTCCGCGTGTCATCGGGCCCGCCGCCTCTGGATGACACTAGGGTGCAGAATGACCAAATTTTGTCTCTGCGTGTCATCGGGCCCGCCGCCTCTGGATGACAAAAGGGTGCGGATAACCGTAAGGTATCTCTGCGTGTCATTGGGCCCGCCGCCTCTGGATGACACAAGGGTGCATAATGACCAAATTTTGTCTCTGCGTGTCATCGGGCCCGCCGCCTCTGGATGACAAAAGGGTGCGGATAACCGTAAGGTATCTCCGCGTGTCATCGGGCCCGCCGCCTCTGGATGACACAAGGGTGCATGTCACATGACCTCAGGGTCAGTATGACAGATTATGGGGCGGCCGACAAAAGCAAGGCTCTTGCTCCTACGTATCCTCCAATGAGGAACTCAGACCTACGTAGTTCTAGATAACTTGTGAGACTCGAAAAAGTCTCCACCAGAAGATGCCTACATCTCCGGAAAGGGCGCAGATGACCATATTGGCCTCTGCTTATCAATCACACTCGAGGTGCGGATAACCGTAAGGTGTCTCCGCGGGCTACCAGCTCTTGGGTCATGGTAACAGAAAGCGGTGCAGTCGACAAAAGCGAGGCTTTTGCTCCTACGTATCCTCCCATGCGGAACTCAGACCTACGTAGTTCTTGATAACTTGTGAGACTTGAAAAAGTCTCGGTGTTTTCTCCACTAAAACGCAAACATGCTTTAGCAAAGAGACAAATATTCCAACTGATTAGAGCAGCATATTCCTTTTTGAGTGAAAAACAATGCGTCTACCGGGGAAGGAGAGTATGCTGATGAAATTTTCTCATAACCATAAATGAGATTTTGGATGTTAGCATTTCGTTTCTAAATGACCATTTAGAGGAAACACTGGGTTCGACAAAAATAGAAGAAAATCACTCAAAGTGTATCAATCTCGCACAGGTAAGTGTTTCATCCTAATTCTGAACCATAGATATGTCATGACTTGACTTTGCAAATTATTTCCTATCAAATCAAAAATTACATGCGTGATCATGGATCAATAGGGCTTCCCTTGGGAATGGGTTCTTTTGGTGGGTTTTTCGGCTTTTGTGTGTTTTTGCCCCTTTTCCTTTTCTGTTTTGGTTTTGCGCGAGGCGAACAAGTCACCGACGCACAGGATTTTGGTTGGTAATAAAAGGGAGAAGACCACTTTAGGTCATGGTTTCCTTTTCTTTCTTTTGTTCATTTGGTGACAATTCTGTATTGTTCAGATATTGTTTGGTCAAAAGACCTTTCTGCACATTTCTTCTAGTTTCTTTGATCAAGAACTTTCTTTCCTTCCTTTTTTTACTTTCTCCCATTCTTTGGTTGGGAATTTTCTTTCTTTTCTTTTTGCTTTCTCCCACTCTTTGATTGGGAATTTCCTTTCTTTTCTTTTTGCTTTCTCCCACTCTTTGATTGGGAATTTCCTTTCTTTTCTTTTTGCTTTCTCTTTGATTGGAAATTTTCCTTCTTTCCTTTTTTGCTTCCGAGGGTAAGGATTATAGTGAGTCATGATTTTGGCTCAAGGTTTGTAGAATGGCTAGACATGATACATGTCGGGGTTTGGTTTGGCTCAAGGATAAAAGGGGTGCCCCACATTATTTCCATGACACAAATGCAAAAATGATGATTTGGAAACTTTATGCAAAACTGGTCATGCATGCACCTATGCGGACACTCAAGTGTCAAATTTTTATGGTCATGTGATGCTAGGGCTCAGGATTCATTTCCTCTATTTTAGTCAACCCAATGTTTCCAAAATATGTTCTTTTATCCATTTGTGCATTCATCCAATTCCATTTCGGGCGTCCGGGAAAATTTCACAGCATTCACCCTTCAGGTGTACACACATTTTTTTTCCAAAAACTAGCTATGATCAGCGAATTTTTCTTCAAAGAAAAGTTGGAAGTCATCTCTTTTCAAAAGCATGTTGGTTTTTCAGCTAGACAACTTATTTTTCTTTTTTCTCTCTTTTTTTTCTTTTTTTTTATTTTTTTATTTCTTTTTCTTGTTTGTTTTTTTTTTCATGAGGTATTTTGCTATATACATGCATATCCAAGGTATCTTGCTACCTAAACATACATATATATGTTTTGTAAGGTATTTTTGCTATATACATGCATATCCAAGGTATCTTTCTACCTAAACATACATATATATTTTGTGAAGTATTTTTTGTTTACATACATGCATATCTAAGGTATCTTTCTACCTAAACATACATATATATATTTTGTGAAGTTTTTTTTGTTTACATACATGCATATCTAAGGTATTTTTCTACCTAAACATACATATATATATTTTGTGAAGTGTTTTTTTGTTTACATACATGCATATCTAAGGTATTTTCACTACCTAAACATACATATATATGTTTTGTAAGGTATGACTACCTTCCGAGCTTGCGCTTGTTTTATTTAAATTCCCAGGATCATGAGCAACTAGGTGCGTCCTACTATAAAAAGTGATCAAATAGTAGGCAGAAATTTAAAAGGTACTAGGTTGCCTCCTAGTAGCGCTTCTTTAACGTCTTGAGCTGGACGCATGATGGCTTGTAGGTCACGGACCTAGTACTTTGCTTACCTTTGGCTTTGGACTTGGTCGCCTGCTGGTCGGCCATGTGTCGTAGGCAACGCTCTAACCTTTTTGCGGATGAGCTGAGGTGAACTCTAGAGGTGGCGGCGGTGTGTCTATTGCCCGCTACCGGCCATCCCAATGCTGCTGTGGTGTTTCGCCCTGCGCCTGCCTGGGGGCGCAGTACTTCTTGATGAAAGCTCGATTAGTAGGGGGCCTGATGCCCTTGCTGGAGGTGACAGGTACTCCGTAGAACTGACAGAGACCCGTAATTAGAGCTTGACAACTCCAAGACCCTGTTGGACTTCTTCGGGTCCACTGGGTGTCTTGCAGGCGTGATCCCTGCAAACAATAGATGAAATCAGAAATCAGTTGAGCGATGTGCATACTTACCTATGATGACGTGACCTTGCCGGGGGGGTACGGGCACCCTGTAGGACTGATAGAGGCCCGTAACCAGAGCTGGAAACCCCAGGGCCCTGTTTGACTTTTTCGGGTCCACTGGGTGTCTTTGTGGGTGTGATCCCTGCAAACAATAGATGGTATCAGAAATCAGTTGAACCATATGCATACTTACCCACGTCGGGACGACACAGACCAACTGATACTTTTGCAGGGGGAGATTGGCAATGCGGTCGCTGGGCAGAATGTTGCTAAGTAGCAATGTCATCTATATCTGTGTAAGAGTGGTCATGTTGGTGCGCATGATCCGCACTCGTCTCTTTGCAGCGGCACGGGTGAAATCTTGCCCTGGTATGCATAGTAGCTGTGTGATAGCCTCCCTTTCTGGTTGTGCTTGCACAGTTGGCCCTCCTCCAATATCAGGGGGTGACCTAGGAACCGTTGAAAGGAAACTACTGGCCCCTTCACCGGGAGTGAAAGTCTCGGTTAAGCATTTAAGGGCAGAGGACCTTAAATCATCTTAAGGTGTGGATGTGGAGCACACTGAAAATGAGGACACGTAGCCCTCTAAAGGTGAGGGCGTGCAGCCCTCTCAAGGCGAGGATGTGTAGTCCTTTGGAGGTGAGGGCGTGCAGCCCTCTGTTGGCGAGGATGTGTAGTCCTCTTCAAGGTGAGGGAATGCAGCCCTTTGTTGGCGAGGACGTGTAGTCCTCTCAAGGTGAGGGCGTGCAGCCCTCTGTTGGCGAGGACGTGTATTCCTCTAAAGGTGAGGGCGTGTAGCCCTACGAAGGTGAGGACATGCAGTCCTCTGATGGCGAGGGCGTGTAGCCCTCTTAAGGTGAGGGTACTAGTACCCAAGGTGAGGACGTGTAGCCCACTCAAGGCGAGGACATGTAGTCCTCTGGAGGTGAGGGCGTGCAGCCCTCCGATGGTGAGGACGTGTAGTCCTCTCAACGGTGAGGGTAACTAGTACCCAAGGGTCCACCCTTATGAGAAAGCAAGAGATCGACTCATCGAGAGAGCCGGTCATCCCAAATTCAAAAGATTTGGACATTTAGATGTAGGGAATCTATGTAGTCAACATGATTTTTAGGGATGCAGATGCATGCAACCTTTGTTGTGAAATTTGGTAAATGCGGACTTCATATGAAATAATGCAATGAAATGGAAAGTTTGTACAATGTTCATGTCATTCTTTCCTTGTTTTGTGATTTTGATTTTGATTTAATTTTTTTGGAAAACACAGATTGACTGTCCTTTTGAAAGAGGTGATAATTCATGCAACCTTATCCTATCTTTTGCAAATCTCTCCGGGAACCCCCTCAAAGTGTATGTTCTGTTTGATTTAGTCACTTGACCATTTTGGAGTGATGGCAATAGAGCTGTTTGTCGTTTAATCAATCTATTGAAATCCTAGGGTTTGTCCCCCCTTTATTTTTGTTGAAAACATCGATGGGTGAGAACTTTTGATCGGCCCCTATGTTCACTTGAGGCTCATGCACGGTGCCCCTCATTGCCCCAGTGTAAGGCTTTGAGGTACCAATCGTTGTCTTTCGTCATGACCTTGTAGGAGGGAACCTATTGGGTGAGAACTTCTAATCTGCCCCTAGGTTCACTTGGGGCTCATGCACGATGCCCCTCATTGCCCCAGTGTAAGGCTTTGAGGTACCAATCGTTGTCTTGTTTTCATAGCCTCGTAGTGAGGAAGAATGAAAGAAGCAGTTGATTCTTGCAAAAAGAATTTTCCAAGGACGAGAAATAGTTGAAGGATTTTTTGATGGATTAAGTCAAATGACTCCTATGTAGAAGCAAGATGTTTTGATGTTTTGATGATGCCAAAGGATCAAGTGCTTCCAAGTTTTATTCAAGGCAAGAATCCAAGAATCCAAGAAAATCAAGATATATGATCAAGTTGATCTCTAGAATCTTAGGGAGAAGTTTCCAAATTGAAGAAGCAAAAGTTTTGACCAAGGAATTCTATCCTTTCAAATTGAGATTTGCTCTCTGGTAATCGATTACCAGCAGTTTGAAAATGTTTTAATTCAAATTTTTAAAACCTGTAATCGATTACATAAGTCTTGTAATTGATTACTAGAGGGGATTTTCAGAAAATAATTTCCAAAAGACATATCTATTCAAATGTTTTATGAATGGCCATTCAAATGTTTTAAAGAGAGTTTTCATTGCCCAAACAGTTTTATCCTCTCGAAAGATCAAGAGTTTTTCTGAACTGAAATGTCTTATCCTCTCAAAAAGATTCCTTGGTCAACCACTTGCTTATTCAATAAGGAATTTTTGATTGATCTTCATTTTACAATATACCTCTTTTACGAGAGACCTCTTCTTCTCTTCTTCTTATTTCTGAAAAGGGATTAAGAGACCGTGGGTCTCTTGTTGTAGAGGATTCCTGAACACAAGGGAAGGGTTATCCCTGTGTGCATTGTTAATCCGAAAAGAGAGAGTGATAATTCAATTGGGGAATAGTCTTTGCATCTTAATTCAACCCCCCTTTTTCTTAAGGTAACTGAGGCCATTTGTCCAACTTCCTATTCTTGACAACTCGCTTTTCTAAGAAGACAAACTTTCTGGAATGATAAAATGAAGTCACATGGACGTCTATATTTTTACTTGAAAACACAGTCAATCAAATGCCTTTTTTTTTTTTTTTTGAAACTTATTTTTTTATTTTGAAACTTATTTGTTTTGAACTTTACTCGTTGTTTTACGGTACCCCCACCAACGTGCAAGATGAGTAATCTCTGATTGAACGGTCTTGGAAGTCAACACTCAGGAGCGCAGGTTGCTTGAGCAAACAGACCAATGGCTTACACTCACATTCCGGTGGAAGTTGAATAAGCAAAGATGTGTTCGTGAGAGGATGTCCATTTTATCCATATCATTTAACATTGTAACTGTGGTTTATGGCATAAACTTTGAAAATCCTGATGAGTCATAACAACAGCTTCCAGAATTGCCCCATGTATGGTGTTGTTTGTCAATGTTAGGATTCAACAAGCGATTCTCCTCAAATTTCAGCCAGCCCGTATCAATTAGACCTTGCATCTTACGCTTCAGAGCCCTACAATGCTCAATGGAACGCCCCGGGGCTTCTCCGTGACAAGCACACGTTGCGTTCGAGTCGTATTCTCGGAGAAATGGAGGTTGATGAACCTTGGCTAGGGTTATGGCTACCATTGAATTATCAAGTAGATATGGGATCAAGTTTAGCATATGACAACGGAATTTGGGGTGAACCCTACAGGCTTTTTGCTGCAAAATTCCTTTTTGTTGGTGTTTTTTTTTTGGTTTGTGCTAAAGGTGGTCTTCGTCATTGGAAGTGCGGTAGACAGGCTTTGTGGTTGATTTAGGGATGGCCTTTGTGGATAACTGGGTGGTGGGTAAGGAGGTTTGTTATTGGCTGAGTAATGACATTTTTGGGTTGGTGGGAAACTTGGCCGTATAGGAATAACAGTCACAGCATGGGTTTCTCCCTCTTTCTCACCCTCTTCATTTGCCCGAGTTTTCTCATTCGTCCAAGAAGGATGACTAAATTTTCCTTTTTTCAGACCCACATTGATCCTTTCACTAGCAAAGACCAAATCCTCAAAGCTTTGAAGGTGCGTAGCCCACCATCTTTTCATAGTAGAGTATCGATAATGTGTCTACCATCACGATCATCGTCTCCCTTTTTGCACATGTTCTGTAGTTGCATCCTATCCGGAACCATATCAGAATAGTACTGATACTGCCTAACGAAGGCAACCATTAGGTCCTTCCAAGTATGGACTCGGGAAGGTTCCAAGTTAGTGTACCAGGTAACAGCTACCCCAGTAAGACTTTCTTGGAAGAAATGTATTAGCAATTCCTCATCTTTGCGTATGCCCTTATCTTCCGACAATACATCTTTGGATGGTTCTTGGGGCAAGTAGTCCCCTTGTACTTGTCAAAGTCCAGCACCTTGAACTTGGGAGGGGTGATGATATTAGGTACTAGGAACAACTCTTCTAGGTTAGCAAAGGCATAATCTTTACCTCCTTCAATGGCCCTGAGCCTTTCCTCTTTCCAATTTCTGCCATAGCATGAGGGTTTTTAACCGCTGTGGAATGTGAGGGTTGTGGTTGTGGGTGACACTGAGGGCCCTCCAAAGTGTTTTGCAGGGGTATACCACCAACTGCTTTCCTTTCAGTGGCATATCCGAGGCAAGGCTCGAAGTCGGCTAGATTGTGGTGGGGCATTCCATGTGTCTCCTCCATGGGTCGAGAGACATGTGCATGATCAGATTGAGGTTGTTGGCTCTTAATGAGTATGGAAGTGGAGTTATTGACATCCTCATTGGGAATGTACGCCACATTGGGTGGTGTATAGTTTGGGAGGCAAGCCATATGGCAGGAAGGCGTGCTTGTTTTGAATTTGCACATCATGGGGTCATCTGTACTTCCCAAATCTTTGCCTACCATATTTGAGGTTGGATGATTCATTTGCTTGAGGCCAGATGGGAGCATCGGGTTCACCTTAGCAATAGCGCTAGTAGCGGCAACTATAACCGCATTGGCTTCCATTATCTTCTTCATGCTCATCATGGCCTCCATCATTGTGGTAATTTTCTCTTTAATGGCCTCCATGTCGGCCTTCATCTTCTCTTGTATCTCCTCTACTTCACCCATTACTCTAGCTCTAGCACAAGTTCGGTGAGGACGCCGTAAAGCATGTTTTTTTTTTATAACAATGATTAAGTTCATTTTATTTTATTTTATTTTATTTTTCAAGGAAAGAATGCAATGAGCAATGCAACCAATGAAAAGCATGGATGTATGCGAATGATGTACAGTTGAAGATTGCGAATTTTTACGCAGGATATGGGGTTGAATCAATTTAGATTTTCAACATGGTCCATGACATCTTTGTCAAGGTGAAACTGGAAGTAACAAGGACATCAACAATCCTAAATATGTTTGGCAGTAGACGAAGCAGTGATGTGACTCGATTCATCTTTTGCCCCAATTTTGCAAGACGGTTACTTCCATATTTTGACTTGATGAACCTTTTTATAAAAGCATGAGCTTGGTTCAACCCTATAATCCAAGGAATGGCAATTCTGATCGCCAATACTTCAACAACATCTCATAGGGATGAATGACTCGGGCATACTTTAAGCTATGCATGGAAAATGTAATTATGAAATTGAGATGCCCGAAGAAACACCATTTCCTAGTTAACCATGCATTAGGTACCATGTTCAATTATTTTGTTTTGTTGTTGTGTGTTTTTTTTTTTTTTTAGAAATGGGTTTATGATCCCAACATAGTTGGCTCATGGTGCCTAACACATGCAACTAAGAATGTAGTGTGAAGTTTCACGCTTCCCCTTTTTTGTTTTTGTAGAGGAAAACACAAGGATGGGCAAACATGAAAACAAATGGTATGCAATTTTGCAGATCAAAAAGTTTGTTGAACGCATATGCATGATGATGCCATGACTCATGCAAAATGTGAGGCTGGAATATGATAACGGACAAATGCAGGAACGATATGTTCATTATGATGTTATGAAGAGATGCTTATGCGATGCATGATATGAATGCATTTTACGGACACGAGAGCCCGGAAAATTATCTCTTCTTACTTGCGCATTTGGGGGCGCAGTGCCCCATGTGTACAATTAAGAAGGTGATATGGACCTTCCGGCTTCCCGTGACAAAGGACGAGACCAACATACAATGCATGCTAGAGATAAAATGTGGGAGTGACTTGATTCGCACTGATTTTTGGAGTAAAAACGTGGGATAAACTCATTTTTTTCAAAAAGTTATAACTAGTCAAGATCTGAGCGACAATACAAACTTCCTAGCGGTTTCAAATCATATGGTCCATTAACTCTATCATATGCTGACAATAGCTGAGAAGTCCGTGGATCTCCTCGGGGGCGGAGTAGGTGTCCGCCACTGCTTTGGCCTTGGCTAGCAATGGGGGAAGTTCTTGACTCCTGTTCAAAGTAAGAGCAAATCGGTCCGTCCACATTGTTGCCTCTTGGTGCAATGAATCAATTACCCTTTCCCTTGCTTCCCTTTCTGCTGATATCTTGGCGTACTCATCCTCTAGCCTTTGCTCGTGAGTCGCCGCTAGATTTAGCTTGTCTTTGCACTTATCGATGATGGCCCACATATTCCCTTCAGTCTCGCTTAACTGTTGGGACAAATTTCTTTTCGACCTAAGGCAAACCTTTAGCTCGTCCTTCAAGATCATGCCTTTGACCCGTGATGATTCCTTTCACCTCTTCGGAGCTTGAGCTCACTATTGCTGCCCTATAAAGCCCCTCAAAACTTTGCTTTGGTCGTGTTCTTCCTTTCGGGCCTTCTTGGTTTCTCATTCCAAGGCTTCATCGGTGGCCATATTGACATCCCTTAGTTCATCATACTCTTTTCAGACTTTGATGGCTATGGACTTGAACTTCTCTTCGACTACCCAGGCTCTTTCAAGCTCTACCTTTAGGGCTTGTACCTCATCACTTTCTTCCGAAGCTTTAACCTCATCGTCTCTCACAGTCTTTAGATTTGGGAGCCAATCCAGTCCTTGTGTTCGGACTCTCAGCCACTTATGATAGCCGCCGATGATCCCATTACTGCTTCCCCTAAGCTCTCTGTCCTTTCTTCACGCCGCATCCCATGCCTTGCGAACTCCTTGGAGTACCCTCGCGTTGTGGTCACTGAAACCTCGTGCGATGAAAGGCGTGATGCTTTCGTCTGATGGCACTCCTCTCATGGGACATCCTTCGCATGAAGATAGAATCCTGATTCTTCCTTCCTTCTAGCGAGGGAACCATTTAACAGACGCCCCTCCATGCTAGCCAAGAGTTTGTGCACAACAAACAATTCTTGCACCGCTCTTTTCACATCCCCGGTCGAACGTGTCATACATGGCCAAAATGGCGACGACCGGGCTTTCCTTGCCATGATGAAAGGCGAGGAAAGCGTCAATCGCTGCTAGGTCCACTAACCCTTCCATATTCGGAAAGAGGACAACTCCAAAGATCAAAAGCGCCAAGATGTCAATAAAAGAAAGCCCATTCGCCTTGATTTGCCAAGGCCTTTGCCCTTTCCTCCAAACACTTCCTTGGTACTCCGACTACCCCATTCTTGTTTTGCTTTACACGGTCCAACTCTTGTGCTGAGATTTTCACCACCTTGGCAACTCTTGTCGTGGAGGGATAGAACCCAGAGAAAAGATATGGCTTCCTTCCTCCCAATAGGCATCCCAGGATTTCTTCAAACTCTTTCACAGTCGGCACTAGCTGGAAGTCCTCGAATGTGAAGCACCTTAGGGGCTGGTCATAATACTAGGAAAGGGATGCAATCGGTTCCATGGAGACTTCTACCCTAGCTAGGTCCCAAATCTTACCATAGGCTTTGCGGAAGGCTTGCCGTTGAAGTTGACCCATTAATTGCCCAACCTCTCGTAAACTAGTGACCTCTAAGCTCTTGATTTTGACTTGATAGAACCTCTTTTTAAGCGAAGGCTTTTGACTTGATCCCATGTTTTACTAAAGTGAAATAAAATCTAGTGCGAATCAAAACTCCGACATCTATCATGGGTGGAATGGATGAATGCATGAAGAAATGCATATGACACAGATGCAATTTACGAATACGGGAGCCCGAGAGATTGTTTCCTTCTTGGATACAACGTTTGGGCAGCATGGCACCCAACGTATGTTTTTAAGAAGGCGACATGGACCCTCCGTCGGTTTGCTAAAGTGAGGGGATCAAAGACGAAACCCACGCATGATGATTATGCGAAAGGCACAACACGGGGATGTACATAGTACGACAATATTCACAAACAACTATAAGCAAAAGGGTATATGATACTTATGCATGGCAGTGTGAAAAATGGCACGCAGCGTGTTTGCCCCATGCCCTTATTTAAGGGACCTATAAGGGAGAGAGCTAACTAGGCTTTTAGTGATAACCCCCAAGGTAGTCATATCTCTCTTGATGGTTTCTAGAGGTATCATCCCCTTCGAAGAACATACTGCAGCAGTAGGGACTACTAGCAACAATATGTTTTCAAAGAGAAAAACTCTAGATGAGGGTTTACTGTAATCAAGCAAGTCGGAGACCCAGCATGATCACAGATTCACCTCCACTCCTTATGTTCCCACGAACCCGGGTATAGGGCCCCTTTCTCAACTCACCGTGTGTGCAAATAGTGTTAGTGTTTGTGTGCATCAAATGAATAAATATTTACCTCATGCATACAAAAAATGCACTAAAAGCATCAAAGAGTTATATATACAAGAACATAATAAAGGGAAACCAACAAAGGAGTAAGTCATGGCAAAACTTTGCACAAGATTAAATGGCCTAACTCTCTAAAAACATTCCGCAGTGGAGTCGCCAACTGTCGCAACCTACCCTTCGGCGGGAGGGCGACGCGTGACTCGCGGGATGCGTGTTCCACGAAAGGAATACGCGCGGAGTCGCCACCAACGTTTATTTGAGGAAAACGTCGGAAAAACCGGAAAAGACGCGATCTACGAACTTTTAAGTGAAAGGTTCGGGAGTTGTATTTACGCGCGGGGAAGGTATTAGCACCCCACACGTCCGTCACAAGGGACGACAGCCTTTAATCGAATGTGCAAACATGACTTTGATTTTTACGTTCCCTTTTATGTCCTTATATCCTTTATACCCTTTTTATATTTTTTCTCTTTTTGTGGTCGACAAGGGTGTTTCCCTTTGCTCCTACGTATTCCTCAATTGGGATGAGAAAATCAGACCTACGTAGTTCTTTCGGAACAAAGTGTTTGGTTAAGTTGTTTTTGTCTTTTTTTTGCAAAATGTGTTTTTATTGAACAAAAGGTCATTTAAGGTGTTGGACCATTAAACGGTCTTTTGATTTTGAAAGGAGAGAAACGTTAAGGCGTTGGACCATTAACGATCTCTTGTTTTTGAAAGGAGAGAAACGTTAAGGCGTTGGACCATTAACGATCTCTTGGGGTGGTCGACAAAAGCGGGGCTTTTGCTCCTACGTATCCTCAATTGCGATGAGGAAATCAGACCTACGTAGTTCTTGCAAAAGCGGTAAAGTTACATGTTGAATTTATGCTTTTGAACGGTCCATGTTAACCGATAAAAGCAAAGAGGACCGTTTAAGGCGTTGGACCTTAAAACGGTTTTTAGTGATTTTTCGGACAAAACTTGATTTGTGAGTCGATTTTAGTCTTAGTTTTACTTTGGCTATTAATCAATTCATTCAAGGAAACTTCCAAAGAAAAACGTCCGATTGATTTTTTTGATTATTTTATTCAAAGATATTTTGATTATTTTATTATTATTTTTCAAGATATTTTGATTATTTTATTATTGTTTTACCTTTTTTGGTTTAACCGAGGTTATAGCGTGAACGATCGGTTAGATTTCGTTTTAAAAGTGATTAAATGAGATTACAACACAAATGATCGGTTGAAATTCATTTTATCATTTATTAGGCGAGAAAACGGCTTAAATAAACGGTTAAAGCACGTTAAAAACGGAAGAAAAGAAAACTGAAAGTAAACGAAATTAAAGTGAAAGTACACAAAACAAGAAATGAATTGAAAGTCTCGGATTCGAAAACTTACCCGTTGAAGAACGAAGAACGAACAAAGAACGGATGAAGAACAGTGAAGAACGACGAAGAACGATGAAGAATTTCCACATAATCGCTTACGGAAGCGTTACGGAAGTACTTCGACTTGATTTTTCTTCACGAAAACGTGTTTTTTGCCCAAAATAGCCGAAATGCATAGCCAAAGGGGTCTTTAACCTTTTGAAACAGCTCCCCCCTCCCCTATTTATAGAAAAAAAGGGAGGTGCTTGTCGCCCAAAGACTTAATGAAGAAGATTTCTAAGCGCACCCGAATTACTAAGTTCACCCCCCTTTTCGTATTTTACGGAAAAGTTACGGAAGCCTTACGGAACTATTTTCGAATTTGATTTTCATCTTTTTTCTCTTCCCTTTCACCAATGTTAAGTGGAATATGCTTACCCAAGGTTTTCGGAAATTTTACGGAAGTATTACGGAAGCCGCGGAAGCCCCGAAAACCATTTTTCAAAAAACGTGGAGGAGCTTGCCGCCCAGTTGCTTCCTCCTTAAGCAACCCAACTTCGAAAATGTTCTGGAAGGGCCTAGAGTTGAATTTCTATTTACACCCCTATCTTGATAAGTTCACCCCCCTTACCTTTTTTGGTGATTCTTTTTTCGTAAAGTTACGGAAACTTACGAATCTCGTAACGATACTTGTTTTCTTTCCGTAATGTTACGGAACCTTGCGGATTACATAATCATCCCCTTTTTGACTTACGGAATGTTACGGAATCTCACTTAATTATGCAACGATGCTTCCATTTGATTTCCGGTGTGTCACGGAAACTTACGGATTGTGCATCAATATTTTTATGGTTTTCCGGCATGTCCTGGAATTTCACAAATTGCCTAATGATGGGTGCCAAGCACCTCACAAGGACCAAAGAAAGGTCGCATGTCATCAAGCAAAGGTCCCCGGACGAAATTAGGGTATGACAAACGTCTATATTTTTACTTGACAACACAGTCAATCAAATGCCCCCTCTTCCTTTTTTTTTTTACTTTACTCGTCGTTTTACGACACCCCCACCAACGTGCAAGATGAGTAATCTCTGATTGAACGGTCTTGGAAGTCAACACTCAGGAGCGTAGGTTGCTTGAGCAAACAGACCAATGGCTTACAGTCACATTCCGGTGGAAGTTGAATAAGCAAAGATGTGTTTGTGAGAGGAAGAGGGACAAAGATATCAACTTTATCCATTTCATTTAACATTGTAACTGTGGTTTACAATAATGGCATAAACTTGAAAATCCTAATAAGTCATTAGAGACACCTAACAACAGCCTTCAAAATTGCCCCATGTGTGGAATCTCTTGTCAATGTCAGGATTTACACGCGATTCTCCTCAAATTTCAGCCAGCCCGCATCAATTAGACCTTGCACCTTACGCTTCAGAGCCCTACAATGCTCAATGGAACGCCCCGGGGCTTCTCCGTGACAAGCACACGTTGCGTTCGAGTCGTATTCTCGGAGAAATGGAGGTTGATGAACCTTGGCTAGGGTTATGGCTACCATTGAATTGTCAAGTAGATATGGGAGCAAGTCAGCATAGGACACTGGAATTGGGGTGAATTCTACAGGCTTTCTCGCTGCAAAATTCATTTTTGGTTGGTGTTTTTGGTTTTGCTAAAGGTGGTGTTCGTCATTGGAAGTGCGGTAGACAGACTTTGTGGTTGATTTAGGGATGGCCTTTATGGATAACTGGTTGGTGGGTAAGGAAGAGGTTTGTTATTGGCTGAGTAATGACATTGTTGGGTTGGTGGGAAACTTGGCCGTATAGGAATGGCAGTCACAGCATGGGTTTCTCCCTCTTTCTCACCCTCTTCATTTGCCCCAGTTTTCTCAGTCGTCCTAGTAGGATGATCAAATTTGCCTCTTTTCGGACCCACATTGATCCTTTCACTGGCGAAGACCAAATCTGCAAAGCTTTGAGGGTGCGCAGCCCACCATCTTTTCATAGTAGAGTACCGATAATGTGTCTACCATCACGATTATCGTCTCCCTTTTTGCACATGTTCTGTAGTTGCATCCTATCCGGAACCATATCAGAATAGTACTGATACTGCCTAACGAAGGCAACCATTAGGTCCTTCCAAGTATGGACTCGGGAAGGTTCCAAGTTAGTGTACCAGGTAACAACTACCCCAGTAAGACTTTCTTGGAAGAAATGTATTAGCAGTTCCTCATCTTTGCGTATGCCCTTATCTTCCGACAATACATCTTTGGATGGTTCTTGGGGCAAGTAGTCCCCTTGTACTTGTCAAAGTCCAGCACCTTGAACTTGGGAGGGGTGATGATATTGGGTACTAGGAACAACTCTTCTAGGTTAGCAAAGGCATAATCTTTACCTCCTTCAATGGCCCTGAGCCTTTCCTCTTTCCCATTTCTGCCATAGCATGAGGGTTTTTAACCGCTGTGGAATGTGAGGGTTGTGGTTGTGGGTGACACTGAGGGCCCTCCAAAGTGCTTTGCAGGGGTATACCACCAACTGCTTGCCCTTCAGTGGCATATCCGAGGCAAGGCTCGAAGTCGGCTAGATTGCGGTGGGGCATTCCATGTGTCCCCTCCATGGGTCGAGAGACATGAGCATGATCAGATTGAGGTTGTTGGCTCTTAATGAGTATGGGAGTGGAGTTATTGACATCCTCATTGGGAATGTACGCCACATTGGGTGGTGTATAGTTTGGGAGGCAAGCCATATGGCGGGAAGGCGTGCTTGTTTTGAATTTGCACATCATGGGGTCATCCGTACTTCCTAAATCTTTGCCTACCATATTTGAGGTTGGATGATTCATTTGCTTGAGGCCAGATGGGAGCATCGGGCTCACCTTAGCGACAGCGCTAGTAGCGGCAACTATAACCGCATTGGCTTCCATTATCTTCTTCATGCTCATCATGGCCTCCATCATTGTGGCCATTTGCTCTTTCAGGGCCTCCATGTCGGCCTTCATCTTCTCTTGCACCTCCTCTGCTTCACCCATTACTCTAGCTCTAGCACGAGTTCGGTAAGGGTGCCGTAAAGCGTGTCCTTTTCTTTTTTATAACAATGATTAAGTTCATTTTATTTTATTTTATTTTATTTTTCAAGGAAAGAATGCAATGAGCAATGCAACCAATGAAAAGCATGGATGTATGCGAATGACGTACATTTTGAAGTATTGCGAATTTTTACGCAGGATATGGGGTTGAATCAATTTAGATTTTCAACATGATCCATGACATCTTTGTCAAGGTGAAACTGGAAGTAACAAGGACATCAACAATCCTAAATATGTTTGGCAGTAGACGAAGCAGTGACGTGACTCGATTCATCTTTTGCCCCAATTTTGCAAGACGGTTACTTCCATATTTCAACTTGACTTGATGAACCTTTTTGTAAAAGCATGAGCTTGGTTCAACCCTATAATCCAAGGAATGGCAATTCTGATCGCCAATACTTCAACAACATCTCATAGGGATGAATGACTCGGGCATACTTTAAGCTATGCATGGAAAATGTAATTATGAAATTGAGATGCCCGAAGAAACACCATTTCCTAGTTAACCATGCATTAGGTACCATGTTCGATTATTTTGTTTTGTTGTTGTGTGTTTTTTTTTTTAGAAATGGGTTTATGATCCCAACATGGTTGGCTCATGGTGCCTAACACATGCAACTAAGAATGTAGTGTGAAGTTTCACGCTTCCCCTTTTGTGTTTTTTTTTTTGTAGAGGAAAACGCAAGGATGAGCAAACATGAAAACAAATGGTATGCAATTTTGTAGATCAAAAAGTTTGTTGAACGCATATGCATGATGATGCCATGACTCATGCAAAATGTGAGGCTGGAATATGATAACGGACAAATGCAGGAACGATATGTTCCTTATGATGTTATGAAGAGATGCTTATGCGATGCATGATATGAATGCATTTTACGGACACGAGAGCCCGAAAAATTATCTCTTCTTACTTGCGCATTTGGGGGCACAGTGCCCCATGTGTACAATTAAGAAGGTGATATGGACCTTCCGGCTTCCCGTGACAAAGGACGAGACCAACATACAATGCATGCTAGAGATAAAACGCGGGAGTAACTTGATTCGCACTGATTTTTGGAGTAAAAACGTGGGATAAATTCATTTTATTCAAAAAGTTATAACTAGTCAAGATCTGAGCGACAATACAAACTTCCTAGCGGTTTCTAATCATATGGTCCATTAAGTCTATCATATGCTGACAATGGCTGAGAAGTCTGTGGATCTCCTCGGGGGCGGAGTAGGTGTCCGCCATTGCCTTGGCCTTGGCTAACAATCGGGGAAGTTCTTGACTCCTGTTCAAAGTAAGAGCAAATCGGTCCGTCCTCATTGCTGCCTCTTGGTGCAATGAATCAATTACCCTTTCCCTTGCTTCCCTTTCTGCTGATATCTTGGCGTACTCATCCTCTAGCCTTTGCTTGTGAGTCGCCGCTAGATTTAGCTTCTCTTTGCACTCATCGATGATGGCCCACATATTCCCTTCAGTCTCACTTTAACTGTTGGGACAAATTTCTTTTCGACCTAAGGCAAGCCTTTAGCTCGTCCTTCCAGATCATGCCTTTGACCCGTGATGATTCCTTTCACCTCTTCGGAGTTTGAGCTCACTATTGCTGCCCTATAAAGCCCCTCAAAACTTGTTTTGGTCGTGTTCTTCCTTTCGGGCCTTCTTGGTTTCTCATTCCAAGGCTTCATCGGTGGCCATATTGACGTCCCTTAGTTCATCATACTCTCTTCAGACTTTGATGGCTATGGACTTGAACTTCTCTTTGACTACCCGGGCTCTTTCAAGCTTTGCCTTTAGGGCTTGTACCTCATCACTTTCTTCCGAAGCTTTAACCTCATTGTCTCTCACAGTCTTTAGATTTGGGAGCCAATCCAGTCCTTGTGTCCGAACTCTCAGCCACTTATGATAGCCGCCGATGATCCCATTACTGCTTCCCCTAAGCTCTCTGTCCTTTCTTCACGCCGCATCCCATGCCTTGCGAACTCCTTGGAGTACCCTCGCGTTGTGGTCACTGAAACCCCGTGCGATGAAAGGCGTGATGCTTTCGTCTGATGACACTCCTCTCATGGGGTAGCCAAGCTGTCTTATGGCGAGGACGGGATTATAATTAATACAACCCCTTGTTCCCATCAAAGGAACATTTGGACATCCTTCGCATGAAGATAGAATCCTGATTCTTCCTTCCTTCTAGCAAGGGAACCAATTAACAGATGCCCCTCCATGCTAGCCAAGAGTTGGTCCCAATTCGCCTTTCCTTTTTCGACGCACGAGCGACGACCTTGTAGCGGATAGACGGGCCTACCTTCTTGGAGAAAAAAGGTGTGAAACCAGCCACACATAGAGAGCCAGTGCACAACAAACAATTCTTGCGCTGCTCTTTTCACATCCCCGGTCGAACGTGTCATACATGGCCAAAATGGCGACGACCGGGCTTTCCTTGCCATGATGAAAGGCGAGGAAAGCGTGAATCGCTGCTAGGTCCACTAACCCTTCCATATTCGGAAAGAGGACAACTCCAAAGATCAAAAGCGCCAAGATGTCAATAAAAGAAAGCCCATTCGCCTTGATTTGCCAAGGCCTTTGCCCTTTCCTCCAAACACTTCCTTGGTACTCCGACTACCCCATTCCTGTTTTGCTTTACACGGTCCAACTCTTGTGCTGAGATTTTCACTACCTTGGCAACTCTTGTCGTGGAGGGATAGAACCCAGAGAAAAGATATGGCTTCCTTCCTCCCAGTGGGCATCCCAGGATTTCTTCAAACTCTTTCACAGTCGGCACTAGCTGGAAGTCCTCAAATGTGAAGCACCTTAGGGGCTGGTCATAATACTGGGAAAGGGATGCAATCGGTTCCATGGAGACTTCTACCCTAGCTAGGTCCCAAATCTTACCATAGGCTTTGCGGAAGGCTTGCCGTTGAAGTTGACCCATTAATTGCCCCAACTCTCGTAAACTAGTGACCTCTAAGCTCTTGATTTTGACTTGATAGAACCTCTTTTTAAGCGAAGGCTTTTGACTTTATCCCATGTTTTACTAAAGTGAAATAAAATCTAGTGCGAATCAAAACTCCGACATCTATCATGGGTGGAATGGATGAATGCATGAAGAAATACATATGACACAGATGTAATTTAAGAATACGAGTGCCCGGGACATTGTCTCCTTCTTGGATACCACGTTTGGGCAGCGTGGCACCCAACGTATGTTTTTAAGAAGGCGACACGGACCCTTCGTCGGTTTGCTAAAGTGAGGGGATCAAAGACGAAACCCACGCATGATGCATATGTGAAGGGCACAACACGGGGATGTACATAGTACGACAATATTAACAAACAAATATAAGCAAAAGGGTATATGATACTTATGTATGGCAGTGTGAAAAATGGCATGCAGCGTGTTTGCTCCGTGCCCCTATTTGAAGGACCTATAAGGGAGAGAACTAACTAGGCATTTAGTGATAACCCCCAAGGTAGTCATATCTCTCTTGATGGTTTCTAGAGGTATCATTCTCTTCAAAGAACATATTGCAGCAGTAGGGACTACTAGCAACAATAAGTTTTCAAAGAGAAAAGCTCTAGATGAGAGTTCACTGTAATCAAGCAAGTCGGAGACCTAGCATGATCACAGATTCACCTCCACTCCTTATGTTCCCATGAACCCGGGTATAGGGCCCTTTTTCACTCACAGTGTGTGCAAATAGTGTTGGTGTTTGTGTGCATCAAATGAATAAATATTTACCTCATGCATACATTTTAAAACGCAATTTAAAAGCAATAAAGAGTTTATATACACAAGAACATAATGAATGGAAACTAACAAAGGGGTAAGTCACGATAAAACATTGCACAAGATTAAATGGCCTAACTCTCTAAAAACGGTCCCCAGTGGAGTCGCCAACTGTCGCAACCTACCCTTCGCCGGGAGGGCGACGCGTGACTTGCGGGATGCGTGTTCCACGAAAGGAATACGCGCGGAGTCGCCACCAACGTTTATTTGAGGAAAACGTCGGAAAAACCGGAAAAGGCGCGATCTACGAACTTTTAAGTGAAAGGTTCAGGAGTTGTATTTACGCACGGGGAAGGTATTAGCACCCCACACGTCCGTCCCAAGGGACGGCAGCCTTTAATCGAATGTGCAAACGTGACTTTGGTTTTTATGTTCCCTTTTATGTCCTTATATCCTTTATACCCTTTTTATATTTTTTTCTTTTTGTGGTCGACAAGGGTGTTTCCCTTTGCTCCTACGTATTCCTCAATTTGCGATGAGGAAATCAGACCTACGTAGTTCTTTCTTATCAAGTGATTCTTTTTTTTACTTTAAGCGGTGATCATTTTAAGGCGTTGGACCTTAAAAATGACCCATTTTACTTAGTAAGAAATTGAAATGACAAACTTCAAAAACCTATTTTTGTGGACGAGCTTGACTAGGCGAGTTGATTTTAGCCTTAGTTTCACCTTAGTTATTAGTCAATTCAATTAAGAATGAGAAATCCCAAAGAGAAAATGTCCGATTGATTTTCCGCTTTATTTTACTAAAAGGTATATTTTTGTTATTATATTATTATTTTATCTCTTTTTTTTATTTCCAACGTGGTTACGGCACGATCGAACGGTCGGAATTCATTTTAACCGAAGTTAATGGATAATACAATTCAAACGTTCGGTGGAAATTTATTTTATTTTTAAGTTAAGCGAGAAATGACTTAAGTAAAATGGCTTAAGCACGTCAAAAGGGGGGTATAAAAAGTAAATGAAATGAGAATAAAAATACATGAAACACAATGTGGACCACCATGGGTACATAGAATGAATCGAAAAGCTTGGTTCGAGGTACTTACCCGTTGAAGATCGAAGAACGATGAAGAACGAATGAAGAACGTCGAAGAACGGTTGAAACCTTTGCGAAATTCTTCACGGAAAACGTTATGGAAACGTTTCGGAAGCGCCTCGGCTTAGATTTTCTTCATGGAAACAATTTTTCCAAGCAAATTCGAAAGAGAGAGAAGTGCCTAAGGGGCTGAACCCTTTTCTTCTTCACTTCCTCCCCTATTTATAGCAAAATAGGGGAGGTGCTTGCCGCCCAGCTCGCCCAGGCGAGCCAGGTTGCTTCCTCCAGAAGCAACAACCTTCTGGATGAATATTCTGGAGGGCCCAAGTGGGCCTGGGTGCTATTTGCACCCCCATTTTTACTAAGTACACCCCCCTCTACTTTTTTTGGTGATTCTTTTTTCGTAAAGTTACGGAAACTTACGAATTTCGTAACGATACTTGTTTTCTTTCCGTAATGTTACGGAACCTTGCGGATTACATAATCATCCCCTTTTTGACTTACGGAATGCTACGGAACCTCACTTAATTATGCAACGATGCTTCCATTTGATTTCCGGTGTGTCACGGAAACTTACGGATTGTGCATCAATATTTTTTTTGGTTTTCCGGCATGTCCTGGAATTTCACAAATTGCCTAATGATAGGTGCCAAGCACCTTACAAGGACCAAAGAAAAGTCGCATGTCATCAAGCAAAGGTCCCCGGATGAAATTAGGGTATGACAGTGGGTACAAAGTATAGGTCCACTGTTCCATCCTAAACATGGTCTCTAAGAAAATGATGTTTGATTTCTATATGCTTAGATCATGAATGCAATGTAGGGTTAGAGTTTCATTTCACGCTAGATTCAACTTATAGGTCAAGTGTAATCCAATCATGATGTAGTAACTGAACTATCATCCAAGTCGTCTCCCAAAGGAATAAAGAAGGGATTTCATGTAATTATTTAACTAAGAATTGAGTTTTTGTATTTTTGTTTTGTGATTATCATGAAATAAATAACATAAAATAAATTGCAATAAAAATAAATGACAGTAAAATAATTATGTAAAGATAGAAATACTAAATGCTTTCAGATGTATTACACACCCAGAGAGAGCAACACCACAGCAGACCTGCTCTCTAAGCTGGCCAGCACCAAAAAACACTAGGCACCTCAAGACTATCATCTAGGAGACCCTCCAAACTCTCAGCATAGACACTGAGGAAGTTATGGCAGAAGAAGGGGAGGAACCAGACTGGATGACACCCTACAAGAATTTCCTGATTCGGGGGGTGCTGCCACCAGACAAGAATGAAGCATGCCGCCTAAAATGGAAGGCAAGTTACTATGTCATCCTTGATGGCAAGCTATTCAAAAGAGGGTTGACGACAACACCCTTGCTCAAATGCCTAAATAGCTAACAGGCAGACTATGTCACGAGAGAACTTCATGAAGGGATTTGCGACCTTCAAACCGAAGGAAGCTCCCTTGCAACCAAAGTGGTGCGCACCGACTACTTTTTGCTGACACTCAGGGTAGACATCCTCGACTTCACAATTCATAGGCATTCCATGCACCCCTCTTGACAATATCCATAGCTTGAGCTCCCTTTGGCCCTTCGCCATGTGGTGAATGGACACACTGGGACTACTGTCGAAAGCCCCAGGAGCAGTCAAATATTTACTAGTCGCCATTGACTACTTCACCAAATGGATTGACGCAAGACCACTATGAGAAATCATGGCCAACGAGGTGGAGAAGTACACCTAGAAACACCTCATATGCAGGTATGGCCACCTTTATGCCATTGTCACCGACAATGGCATGCAATTCAAAGCTTAGGCTTATGAAGACTTCCTGATGAGGCTAGGTGTCAAGCACCTCATAACCTCTGTCGAACATCCCCATACCAATGGTCAGATAGAGGCAGCCAATAGAGTTATCCTTAGGGCCTTGCACGCTAGACTCGACAAGTCTAAGGGTCTATGGAAAGAGGTACTCCCTAACATACTCTGGGCTTATCATTGTTCACCCCAGACAACGACCAATGAAACTCCTTTCCAACTCACATATAGCACAGACGCCATGATCCCTATCGAAGTTGGGGAACCATCGACAAGGAGAATGATGTTCCAGCAACAACAAAATGAAGAAAACATGATGGCAGAACTTGAGACAAAGGATGAATCCCAAGAGATGGCCAAAATCAAAGAGGAAGTTGTCAAACACCGAGCACTAAGAAGATACAATACAAAGGTTCAACCTCCAACCTTTCAACCCATTAGCCTCGTATGGCGAGTCCGAGGTGAAGCTAGAAAAGATCCCTGAGTGGGAAAGCTTGGACCCAACTAGGAAGGCCCATTTAGGGTCGTATGAAGCCTAGACAATAGAGCATACATGCTATAGGAACTAGATGGTAAAGTAATTCCAAGAACAAGGAATGCTAGCCATCTAATGTTCTACTTCAGTTGACCTACTGCAAGACCAGGTGTTGTACTCTTTATCCTACTAAAGTTTTTGTCCCAAAAAAGAAAAATCAGGGTTTTGGCTTGAGAGGTTTTAACAAGGCACATCCAGGGTAACAAAGGGAATTTGTACTCAATTGACTACATTGAATAAAATTCTACATTCCTTCACTTTTTATAATTCTTTTGTGTCAACTATACAAAGGCTTGTTAAACCAAAGGTACGTCCTTGGCAAGCCTTGAAAAAACCCAGGAGAGGCGCGTCACTGGTCGCAACTTCAAAGGCTCATCAAACTCAAGGTCCACCCTTGGTAAGTCTCACAACACTAAAGGCTCGTCAAACCCAAGGTCTATCCATGGTGAGCCTTGACAAAACCCAGGGCAGAGGCGTCCTTGGTTGCTTCTCTGAAGGCTCGTCAAACCTAAGGTCCACCCTTGGTGAGTCTCATTTCTCCAAAGGCTCGTTAAACCCAAGGTCTGCCCTTGGTGAGTCTCACTTCTCCAAAGGCTCATTAAACCCAAGGTCTGCCCTTGGCGAGTCTTGCTTCTCCAAAGGCTCATCAAACCCAAGGTCCACCCTTTGTGAGTCTCACTTCTCCAAAGGCTTGTCAAACCCAAGGTCCTTCCTTGGTGTGTCTCGCTTCTCCAAAGGCTCGTCAGACCCAAGGTCCGTCCTTGGTGTGTCTTGCTTCTCCAAAGGCTTGTCAATACCCAAGGTCCGTCCTTTGTGAGCCTCAATGCATCTCCCTTGGCTTGTCAAATCCATGGTCCACCCTTGGTGAGCCTCACCAAAACCGAGGATGAACGTGTCCCTAGTCCAAAGCTCATTAAACCCAAGGTCTGCCCTAGTTGAGCCTCTCTATAGAAGTCTAAAGTACGCAAGGTCTACCCTTGTAAGTTTCCCTATTGCTAAATTTTTATCTGTGCAAGAATACAAGTCTACAGGAACATCAGAAACCCAAGGTCTGCCATTGGTACAAAAACCCAAGGACCATCCTTGGTATGCACTCCTACAAAAACCCAAAGCATGCCCTTGGTAAGCTAATTCCTTAGGAACTATGACAAGCATATCCTAAAGTCCGTGATTCCACAAGGCAAAAAGAAGCATCGCCAGATGATTGACAAGACTTTCAACCAGGTTGAAATCAAACCTGAGATGATCTTATGTCATCTACTTCTTTATTTAACACAAGACCACCAAGATCTTACTTCCTACATCGCTAAAATCTCACTTATCAAGGTAGCCTATTCATACTACCACAAGTAGCAGAGCTTTGCATAGACAAAAGGCAACATACAAGATATACAAATAGTGCAAAACTTGTTAGCAACAGAAAGCTAATTCATTATCAAAAGAAGAATTGTCATAATTAGATTTCCATTGCGGCTAAAAACCAACAAAGAAGAAAATAAGGAAACAACGGCCTAAACATTGGTCCCAACATCCTGCTCCTCGTCAGCCTCCTCCTCAGCAGCAATATCTTCCTCATCAAGCAAAACATCGTCCTTCATGTCCTTGACAGGGTCAAAATGACCCAAGTCAAGGTCCTTCACGAAGAACCTAGCCTGCCTAACAGCCTTATGAAAACCCTTTTCATGCTGCTCCATAGCTTGCTTCTTGTACATCAGTAGCTCATCTTCAAGCTCTTTGTTGGCCTCCTTCTGCCTAGACGCCTTCTGCTCGGACTCCTCCATCCTGGACTCCAAATCCTTCAAGCTGGCCTCTAAGTCAGAAACCACCTTAGCAAGCCTATACTTCTCAGTAGCAGTGTTCTCTACCTCGCTAGCCAATTTACTTTTCTCCCTCTGCAAGCCTTTGCAGTGCTCAAATAGCTCACCGCCATCTAATATGGTGCACAACAACTTTGCAAGAACACTGTCAACCTTGGAAAACAGTTGGTGGTTCGACTTCATAACTTCAGCGAAGGCGACAGTAGCATTATCTACCTTAGGGCACTCCACTCTCTAGACTATATGCATAGTGGCCCTCCATTTGGCAACCTCAGCCTCCAAGGATGCCACCTTACTTAGTGCCTCTTAGTGCCTTTGCCCATTCTCTTCCACGATGGCTAAACTTCGCTGGAGGAAGACCTTGGATGAATCAGTAGCATTTTGGACCCCAATTGACAAAATAAGATTTTTATCAAAGGTTGACACAAAGCCAACCAGGGTTTTTGCTTAGGCTTGTAATGCATACCTCACAGTGAATCAGCATCGCGGGAAGTGTAGATGTGATCTAAAGAAACATTGGGATGAAAAGAGGTGGAAGGCGACACCGACGCCAACATAGTCAAGGAGGGAACTTGTGGAGCTAAAGAAAGAGGAGGTGGCACCACAAGAGTACTCATGGTCGCCACATTGGCACTCAACAACGATGTAGTGATGGTGGACGGAGGAACCATGACGGGACCGCTAGAAGCAGCCAATGCACTAAGTTCAGCAGCAAGAGCATTAGAAACCTCCTGAACAAGCACAACAGGAGGAGGTGGAGGAGCAGGAATAGGAACAACAACAGGAGTAAAAGCCTGGACAATTGATGGAGCTGAAGGCGGATCCTGTAAACTTAATGGGTGACTCGAACCAGGCGTCAACCTAACAGCTTCCCTCATAGCGTGAAGGTTGGAAGAGGCCCTCAACTTCTTGCAACATGACACCCCAACACCATCATCATGATTCCTCTTAGCCAAAATAATGGAAGGCATGTTAGGGGAGACATCAACAACTTTGTCAGTAGGGCCAACCCCAGCAGCTGGTTGACCCCCTTTCCAGTGAGAGGAACAATAGACAGCGGCACAGTCCCACCAACAGGTCCACCCTGCTTCATTAGGGGCCTCCATCGAAGTCACCCATTATACTTGCAAAAAAAGTAAGACATGGCAAGTGCTAGTTCAAGCCATAATATATTTCAAACACAAAAGAGGAAGACAAGAAAAAAAATTTTACCGTCCAAGGCAGTGAAGAGATCACTCGTTGAGGGAAGAAACAAAATGGTCTGCGTGTTCAGCGAGCCCAGCAGCTGCTCCAAGATATCCTTGCTGACCCTCTCCACAAGGGTCAACAGATCCTCGTTGAAAGACTTGAACCTGGTTGGGTCTGACTGCCAGTAGAACGGGAAGTGAGGCTTCATGTCCCAATTGAACATCAATGGCAAGCCATCAGCAACAACATCCTGGGACCTTGAAGAAACAGTCCTTGAAGCAGCAAAATACATTCAAGTCAAACTCGAACAAATCTTTGGACACACTGTTCAAGGAGACCCAATCAACTTTGCCCGTTAACTTCATCTAAAAAAGTACAAAAGCATTGATACACTAGGCCAAATGTTGAAGACAGGGCACAAAATCTTAAAGGCCTTCACCATGGCCCAACTATTGGGGTGGAGTTGAGAAAAGGCCATGTTCAAGTGCTCAAGCAGAGTACACTAGAATGCGTTCAAGGGGATAACCAAATCCAGAACGTCAAAGAAACAATGATAAACAAAAAAGAAAGGTGGACTGCGCAATGCCGTCCTCAGAAAAGGGAAATCATCACTCTGACAAGCTAGTAGGAATCCTCTAGATTGGCCAATTTCACTTAGCACTGTAGAGTGGCGACACTCGCTGTAGAGGTAATGGAGGACCGATATTTCAAAACGTCGTCTCTCACTCATTCAAAGCCAGCAACAACAGGGGGAACAATGGAGACCTAGCATTGTGGCTATGTTGAACATGGGGAGACACCTTAATGTCCCCACCACCACTCCTTCTTGCTTCCCAAAAACAGAAATGGGGAGAGTCATGGTGATCAAAACAGGTTCCCCGACTGAAGAAGCAGCGAAAGGCTGCGCCCTCCAATGGAGGTGAAAAGTGCCTCCACCAGCACAACACTAGACTGTCAACCTTTTTTAGGAAGAGGACTTGCTATTAGAAGTCCCACGATGAGTCTCCTTTGAGGAAGAACTGCCGATGGAGATGACCTCTCGGTCCACTAGGGGTTACTGATCAAACCCCAGAGTCACTACCGCCCATACCTATGGCGGAGTCAGAAATGAAAAAAGACATTGTCAAAGAGAGTACCTTGAAGAACAAAGAAGATAATTAAAAGGGGAAATTGCAAATGGAAGGCAAGTTTTTACGAGAAATCAGAAATTCAAAAGTGGTGGTGATAAAAAATCAAACGTCCACTCCATTTAAAGGGGAGGCGCAACTCTTCGGGTATTGGCAGGAGCTAAAATGATGCTCTAAATTTTTGCACCACAATGCAGCTCCACTCACCCACGTACCATGTCTCTAGTATATGCCCACTCAACGAGTGACACATATGCAAGAGCAATGTGCGAGCGCTACTCTGGCTTGTAGCTAAAAGACAAACGAAACGCTTGTCTTCAATGCATTCTCTAGTGGTCAGAAAAGGGCAGAATCGTCAAATACAATGATCTCCCCCACCTGACATGTTAAACCTCACTTGCAAAACCAAAAGCATGTCCACCCTGGACAACTTGATAAAAACAGCCCGGACAACACTTGCCTAGGCTAGGTGGCTTGATGAGCTAGATAGAATCGCAATTCTCTTACCTGTCGAGGTTACCATTCTCGACATTGGACAACTCTTGTCCATGCTTAGGAGCTCAATGAACTCGTGACCCTCCTACTTGACAAGGCTACTACCCTCAACACAAGGCAATCTCCCTTGACACTAGACAACCTCTTTCGCCCTCAAGCCAGCTCAGAGCTTGGTGTTAGACAAGTGGCCTCAGATATCTTAAGAAGGGGGGTGTTGAATTAAGATATTACAAACTATTTCCCCAATTAAAATTCTATCAAGCTATAAATTCCCTTAATAATAAACTTCTTAAATATTGATTCAAATAGAACAATTTGAATATGAATATAAAACAATAATAAATAAAGGAGTTTAAGGGAAGAGAAAGTGCAAACTCAGATTTATACTGGTTCGGCCACACCCTTGTGTCTACGTCCAGTCCCCAAGCAACCCGCTTGAGAGTTCCACTATCTTGTAAATTCCTTTTACAAGTTCTAAACACACAAGAACAATCCTTCCTTTGTGTTTAGAATTCTTTTACAACAAGAGACCCTCGGTCTCTTAATCCTTTAGTGAATTAGAAAGAGAAAAAGAATGAATCTCTCTTGAAAGAGATAGATTTTACAATCTGAGCACTCAAATGATTCCTTAATGAATTGCAATTGAATTGGCCAAGGAATTCTTAAGAGGATAAAATGATTTTGCTTTTTGAGAGAATAAACACTTGTTGTTCTGAAAAACTCTTAGCAAATTCATGTCTCAAGTCACATATATATAGGCCTTTGATGGCCATTCAAGAACCAAATGAAAAGCTGTGATTGTTGAGAATATTTTCTGAAAATCTCCTCTGTTAATCGATTACAGTGTGTGTGTAATCGATTACAAGCTTTTAAAATTTGAATTAAAACGTTCAATAACTGCTGGTAATCGATTACCATATATGTGTAATCGATTACACAATGCAAATTTTGAATTCAAATTTTAATAGCTGTTGTAAATCATTTTTGGCCACTGGTAATCGATTACATCCTCTGGTAATCGATTACCAGAGAGTAAATCTCTTGAAAAAGACTTTTTAACTTAAATTTCTTGGCCAAACCTTTTTCTACTTCAATTAGGAATTCCCTTCCTATTTAATATACCCTTCCTAAGACTCTAGAGACTATCTTGATCATCCATCTTGAATATCTTTAATTTCTTTGTCTTGAATAAAGCTTTGAGAAACATGTGATCCTTTGGCATCATCAAAACATTCAGCTTGATCCTTTGTCTACAATCTCCCCCTTTTTGATGATGACAATCCCTGAAATCAAGACAAGCTATATACAAGATGATAGCACGTTCACACAACCCTTACTCCCTCTATCTTTTGGCATGTATGCCTAACTTTAAGGAATGATTTTTAATGATAGATTTCTAATTGATTTTAATTGATTTCTAACCCAAGTTCTAAGTTCTCTCCCCCTATGGCAACATCAAAAAGAACTAAGCAAAACAATCAATATCTAAACAGAGCCAAACATTAAACCAAAATAAGTCCATACATTGTCATAACCAACCAAAGCAAAGTCAAGAAATATAATAGAAGTGCAAGATTACGATAACAAGAGCAACAAAAAGCCAAATACACGGCGATAAAACAAAGTACTAATAATACTTAATCATAATAAAAAAATAAGCTAAGATGATGATGGAGGCGGTGGTGGTGGATCAAAGCAAGTACGGATGAAGGAGACATCTTCTTCAACCTTGGTGATCCTTGAATCCATGGCATCGAACCGCATGTCGACTTGCAATTCCATGGTATCAAACTTGTCACCAACAAAAGTTTGAAGACCATCGAACTTGTCCAAAAGCCTTCGAAGAAGAGAGGAATTATCTTCAACTGGTAGGTTGCCTTCATCATCAGCGGGTTGAGTACCCTTTTTGACCCAAGAGCCATCATGCTCTTTGCGGTAACCAAAGGAGGCAATCACAGCAGCACCAATTAAAAAAGATCTCTTGATTGGAACATAAGGTTCAGAATCAAGAGGAATTTGAAAATGGCGAAGAAAGAGAGTGACAAGGTGTGGATATGGCAATGGAGCATTTAATCGCAATGCCTTATGCATGCGATATCTGACTAAGTGTGCCCAGTCAAGTTGACACTCGGTATGAAAGGCCCACATGATAACAAGATCTTCCTCAGAAACCTGGGCAAGGTTGGAAGATCGTGGAAGCAAAATACGCACAATGAGATAATGAAGGATGCGGCTTTCAAAAGCCAATGAACCAGCAAAAAGGCGTCCATTCATATCCGCATGGTTGGTGCAAACCAACTGGCGGGCATCATATGCAGAGAAATCAAATTTCCAATCGTCATTCATTGTACCTTCAAATGGTACACCGTCACTGGACAATTGGGTTAAGTTATGGAAAAGGGATTGTTCAATGACCATTTTTATACCAAAAACCTCAGAAATCAAAGTGATTTCCTGAATTTCAAGGTTACAATAAAAAGCTTTAACCAATTCAGGATAAACAAGCAATTGTAATGACATGAAAGGTATGAGACCTAAGTTCTGAAATGCTTGAATGCAATCAAAACTTTCAGCAGAAAAGAAATACATATCTATGAACTTAGGGTCGATAATGGAACGAGATGAGAAAAGGTTGGAGTATCGTATCTGCTGTTCTTCGAAAGAAAACAGTGTGGAAGAGGATAAGGAGGGTGGAATTGGTGTTGTGGATGCGCTGGTGGCTCCGGAACGATGAGCTCTTGAAGCCGAAGCGGAAGTGGATGAACCCTTACGTTTCTTTGATGATTCTGCCATATGATGGAGTTTTTGCAGATTGTAATCGGTGAAATCAAACGAAAATGAAAAAAGAAGAAGATTGCAAGTTACGGGAGTCGATTTGATGAAGAAATGAGTAAGGTAGGAAGGTTTGGGAATGGAGGGACGTCGCAAAGAGGAAGAGGCTACGCAGGGGTTTCTGAAAAAAACGTGGTATTTATAGACCAGGACGCATTGTAATCGATTACAAGTACTGGTAATCGATTATAGGTGGAGGCAGCCTACTGGTAATCGATTACATGAAGACTGTAATCGATTACAGGCCATCTGTTCTAGTGTAATCGATTACAGTATTCATGTAATCGATTACCAGAACAAAACAATAGCCTTTTCCTAAAAGAAAACTTATTTCTAAGTCTAGAAACTTATACTATCTTAAGAGTTAATTATACCAACAAGAAAAGTAAAATAAATTAAACAGAAACAAGCGTCATACTTAATCAAAACACAATCAATCAATCATAAACTTTACCTATCCAAATCACTAAGG